>NC_052160.1:86746404-87087721 GCF_902713615.1 Scyliorhinus canicula
GGTGGAAGATATCGGGGGGATGTCAGAGGTAGGTTCTTTACCCAGAGAGTAGTGGGGGCATGGAATGCACTGCCTGTGGAAGTAGAGTCGTAAACATTAGGGACCTTCAAGCGGCAATTGGATAGGTACATGGATTACGGTAGAATGATGGGGTGTAGATTCATTTCTTCTTAATCTAGGACAAACGTTCGGCACAACATCGTGGGCCGAAGGACCTGTTCTGTGCTGTATTTTTCTATGTTCTCTATGTCCCACAGATATTAGGCTCACCGGTTTGCAGTTTCCAGACTTTCCCCTGCGGCCCTTCTTAAACAAAGGCACAACATTTGCTACCCCCCAATCTTAATTGTGGCTGTTAACGGTTCAAATATCTCTACTAGGGGACCCACAATTTCCACTCTTGCCTCCCACAATGTCTTGGGGTACATTTCATCAGGTCCAAGGGATTTATCTATCTTGATGCACTTTAAGACATCCAGCACCTCCTTCTCTGTAACATGTACACTCCTCAAGACATCACTATTTATTTCCCCAAGTTCCCTAACTCCATGCTTTTCTCAACAGTAAATACCGATGAGAAATATTCATTCCGAATCTTACCCATCTCTTGTGGATCTACACATAGATAACCCTGTAGATCCTTAAAAGGCCCTACTCATACGTCATATGCCTCCTTCTTCTTTCTGGCCAAGGCCTCAATATTCCGAGTCATCCAGGGTTCCCTACTTCTACCTGCCTTGTCCTTCCCTTGAAAAGGAATGTGTTTACCTTGAACCCTGGTTAACACACTTTTGAAAACCTCCTACTTACCAGCCATCCCTTTGTCTGCCGACAGACTCCCCCAATCAACTTTTGAAAGTTCCTGTATAATACCATCAAAATTGGCCATGCCCCAATTTAGAATTTTAGGGCCTATCATTCTCCATAGTTATCTTAAAACTAATGGAATTATGGGCACTGGTCCCAAAGTGATCCCTCACTAATGCTTCTGCCACCTGCCCTTCCTTATTTCCCAAGAGGAGGTCAAGTTTTGCTATCCACATAATGAGAAATTCCTCCTGAATACACTCAACAAATTGCTCTCCATCCAAGCCCCTAATGCTATGGCTGTCCCAGTCAATGTTAGGAAAGTTAAAGTCCCTATTTTTTTTGCATCAGTAATCTCCTTAAGGATTTTCTCCCAATTTCCCACTGACTGTTTGGGGGCCTGTAGTACTATACTATCAAAGTGTTCTCTCCCTTCTTATTTTTCAGTTCCTAGATAACCTTCTTCATTCTCCATCTGCACCCTGGAAAATTGAGCTGCCAATCCTGCCCCTCCTTTAGCCATGTTTCAGTAATAGTTGTAAATCCCAATCCCATCTACCCATCCACACCCTGAGTTCATCTGCCTTGCCCATCAGGCCATTTGCATTGAAATGAATGCCTTGCTCTCTGCCCTGCTTTCTCAGACAATCTGTCCAGTCATGTTTTGTACACTCTCCTTGTGTTTCATTTCTCTTAACCTTACAGGACCCATTCACTGAGTTACCCACAGTCTCTGTACTCTGGCCCTATTTTATTTTTGACTTTGGTTTCTCTGCCTTTCACTTTTTCCCTTATTGCTTTTTATTTCTGTCCCACTTTACTTCCCTCCGGCTTCCTATCAGTTCCCATCCCCCTGTTAATCAACATAAAAGCTGCATATCTGCAGGGTGATATTTTTCAGAGAAGTATTTCTGAAATACCTGAAGATGGAGCTGTTGCAGATGAAAATCTATGGAAACTAAAGAAATACATCTATACTTTACGGCATATAATATATTTTGTTAGATTTGCGTTGTTAAAGATAGGGGGCGCGATTCTCCGCCCCCCACGCCGGGTGGGAGAATAGCGGGAGGGCCTCCCGACATTTTTCATGCCCTCCCGCTATTCTCCCACCCCCACGCCCGACCCACGCCACAAATCGCCACTCGCCGTTTTTTACGGCGAGCGGCGATTCTCCGAGGCTGATGGGCCGGGCCTTCATGCCCGTTTCAACACGGCAGCAAACACACCTGCTCGCTGCCGTCGTAAAATGGGCGCCAGATGCCCGTTTGGAGCATCTGGGGCCCCGATTGGCACGGCAGTACCACGGCTGTAACGGACGCACTCTTTTCCCTCCGCCGCCCCGCAAGATCAAGCCGCCACGTCTTGCAGGGCGGCTGAGGGAAAAGATGGCAACTGCGCATGCGCGGGTTGGCATTGTCCAACCTGCGCATGCGCGGCTGACGTCATCGGCCGCATCAGCTACTGTGACGCTTGGCGTGCGGCCTTGACGACCGTCGTCAAGGCCGCGCCGCCGTGACGCACGGGGCCACGATCCTAGCCCCGCCCGGGGAGGAGAATCTGCCCCGGAAGTGGGCGTGAAGGCTGCCGTGGGTCACGGCCTGTCCCACGGCAGCCTTTACGATTCTCCGCATTTGCGGAGAATCTCGCCCAGGTTGTGTTCAACTAAAAGCAGATCCTGACATGTTATATTGCTGTCATTGGAAACATTTCTGGCCTCTTTTGGTGCACTTTTGTGAGGGACACGTAGAGTCCAGCATGACTTTGTTGAGTTAAACACAAAGTAACTTTTATTTATAACAATATCTATACCGCACCAGTAGTTCCATACTGGCTCTCTCTAGCCGGTAGAATACTGGCTGGCTCGATTTATACAGCTGGAAGGCTAACGATTGCCCCGCCCCTTGTCAGGGGAGCTCACATTCCCCATTCTCCGGCTAACTGCAGGTTGTTTCTTCTGCGTGCTCCTGCTTTTAGCAGCGAGCTGCTTGCAGGCTTAGTTTCTGTTTGCTGCCCCTTCTGCTTCTTTGACCTAGAGTGAGGCCGGGCAATTGGGAGGAATTGGATTGCCTGCTACCAGTCAGAAGAGGGGTGCTTTTTCAAGCCAGAGGAAAATGAGTCGTAACATAGGCAAATCACAAGCTACGTGGAGGCGGTAAATCTGCTTGCTGTTGCCCCTACTGCTTCTTTGACCTGGAGTGAGGTGAAGGGAGGTTTTGGCTTAGCCTGCTACTGGACTGAAGATGGGGAAGGGGTGCTTTCATGACACTTCTGCTTTGTGTTTGTGTGGCTTCCGGTAATGATTATTTCTACCTGGAGAGGCTGGAACTACCAGAGGTGACAAGAGAGGAGGAGTGCAACTACCTGGGAACGTGTGTCTGCTCATTACTGTCCCTTATGATTCTTTGACCTGGAGTGAGGCAAGGGGAAAGCCAACCTATTACTGAGCTGAAGATGGGGGCGGGTATACTCTTGCAGTTTGCTGATAACTTTGTTGTTATATTGCCTGTTTATTGCATTTTAACTGTTTCATGTTTGGAAGTGTGAGTTGCTTTATTCTTGTAGCCCGGACTTTAGACTGGGTGGTTCAGGTGATTGGATGCTGGTACTGCAGGTGAGAAGGGTTGCAACCTGATTGCACTGAACAACTTGAAGGCTGTGTCGAGATACCTTGTGGACTAATGGTGACTTTATTGTGCTAGTGACTATTTACTGCTCCTGATTTGGAAGCTGTGCAAAATGCTGATGCTTTTTTGTATTGTTGACTGTTTAGATTTTGTGTTTGGAAGCGGTCTGCTTGTTATTGCAATGTAAGAAGTCTTACAACACCAGGTTAAAGTCCAACAGGTTTGTTTCAAACACGAGCTTTCGGAGCACGGCTCCTTCTTCAGGTGAATGTAGGGCATTCACCTGAAGAAGGAGCCGTGCTCCGAAAGCTCGTGTTTGAAACAAACCTGTTGGACTTTAACCTGGTGTTGTAAGACTTCTTACTGTGCTCACCCCAGTCCAACGCCGGCATCTCCACATCATGTTATTGCAATGTTATTGTTTACTGCCTAGAGGCTGTGGGTTTGTCTGCTATGGCCCCTCTTGTTTCATAGTATCATAGAATTTACAGTGCAGAAGGAGGCCATTCAGCCCATCGAGTCTGCACCGGCTCTTGGAAAGAGCACGCTACCCAAGGTCAACACCTCCACCCTATCCCCATACCCCAATAACCCCACCCAACACTAAGGGCAATTTTGGTCACTAAGGGCAATTTATCATGGCCAATCCACCTAACCTGCACATCTTTGGACTGTGGGAGGAAACCGGAGCACCCGGAGGACACCCACGCACACACGGGGAGGATGTGCAGACTCCGCACAGACAGTGACCCAAGCCGGAATCGAACCTGGGACCCTGGAGCTGAGAAGTAATTGTGCTATCCACAATGCTACCGTGCTGATGGCCTCGAGTTTCTGGGATCACTGTCACGTTGGAGAGGGGAGCGTGAGCTGCTCTCTCTTCCGCCATGCTGTGTCGGTGTGACTTTTCAGGTGGATTGGTTTAGTGACTTTCCACTGATGCAGGTCTACGGCTAGGGCTGTGGGAGGGAGGGAGTGTTTCTGTGCTGTCGACTGTGTATTGCTCGATGTGTTTGTCATATGCTGTCCTTTTTGGCTGCTGTTTGGCTCCCGGATGGGGTGCTCTCTCGCTCTTCCGCCATGTCCTGTGGTCAGATGCTGTGGGAGGGGGAGGGAATTGTGGGTTGTTTTGGATGCTGATATCCTTATTGTATTGTTAATTATCCACTGTTGCCATTTGGAGGCCATGTCCTTTATCTGTGTCTTCGCCCACGGAGGAGACGTTCACTCACTTTTCCGCTGTGCTACGCGCCAGTGTGACTTTCCAGGGCATCATTGCGTCACCTCCCAGCGCTTTTCCACTGATGCTAGTCTGCTGTGGAGGTGCGAAGGAGGGAGCTGATTGATTTGGATGCTGGTGCCTTCATTGCATTATTGCCTGCTTTTTTGGTTCATGTCATTGATCCGTGAGTTGGTTTGTCTTCTTTGCAAACGTGGAATGTTGATGACCTTATTGTATTGTTGCTTGTTTATTGTTTTATGTAATTGCTTTTTTTTTTGTCAATAAACAAAAATAAATCCAAAAATAAGTCCCTATCCAAAAGGATCCAGACAGGTTACAACATGCATGTTAACCATTTTTTTCTGGGTCATACAGTAGAATTTGAGAAATGTGTTAACAAGATTAAAATAGAATTTAAAATTGAAAGTCAGGCTTCTTGAAGCTTTTAAATTTATTCAGTACCAGTATGAAGTAAATTTAAAAGCATGTCTGATATGACTTTAAGTTAACAATCCTATTGAGAGGGTGTTACACTCATACGGCTCAATTGTATCAACACTGAAAAGTGATGTTATAGCTAAGGAAGAAACAGCAATTGTGAAGTTTGATTAGCCAACAGAACTAGTAATGTACTTAGATTCGACCAAATGCTAGTGTTGATGTATTGGAGTAAAGTGCTGGGCTGAAAAACCCGGAGGAAATGTTTTAAGGGAAACTAAAATAACTAAGAAAATTACATCTGGTTAAATATGCACTAAACTTTTCATCCTAGTGTGACCCCAAAAAACAAAAAAACGGCTATTTTAATGGCCACAGTGGAGTCCTAAATAAGAGGCATAAAGAAACTTAATTTATTGCAAAGCAAATTATGTACACAATACACTCCATCCTAGCCAGCACTATACATTCCATTCTAGCCGGGACTACTCTGCTTGGCTCCCATTTGGTCCGGCTTTTATGACAGAGTCCATTCCTCCGCTGACGGGGCCGCGCCCCTCAAAGGGGAAGCTTATATTCTATGAGGCTCATGGAGTGGCTAATTAGTTCATCCCCATGTGGTTCATGCAGGTGATAACAATCGTTAAAAAATTCCACCTGCCAAAACACTGGACTTCGTGGAGACATTTTATGGGATTCTAATTGGCAAATATTTTAATCGATACCCTGCCCAATGGGAGTACTGAACGTAATATACACTCAGAATGTAGGGCACTGGCTAAAAACTGGTGTGTAGCTCTCCAGCTGCACAGCCGAGTTTTTAGACCAGTTTTTCTGGAACTCCAAAAATTAAAAAATCATTGGGTGAGGTTTATGCTGCCATCTGGTGGGGCGGGTTCTGATACAGCCAGAAATGTCTGCTCCTCAGAGATCATAGAATCATAGAATTTACAGTGCAGAAGGAGGGCATTCGGCCCAATGAGTCTACACCAGTCCTTACAAAGAGCACCCGACTGAAGCCCACGGGCGAAATTCTCCGCAACGGCCGACGCCGGAGTGAAACCCGGAGTGTTTCACTCCGGCGTCGGAGGCCACTCCTCACCCCCTATTCTCCCTCCCCCGGGGGGCTAAGAGCGGCGTTGCGGGAAACTCGGCCGCCGGGCTTTGACGCTTGCGTCAAAGCGGCACGCCGAGAATGACACGGCCAGCGCATCAGCCGCGCATGCGCAAGTTGGCCGGCTCCAACCCGCGCATGCGCGGTTGCCGTCTTCCCCTCCGCTGCCCCGCAAGACGTGGCGGCTTGATCTTGCGGGGCGGCGGAGGGGAAAGAGTGCGTCTCTTAGAGACGCCGGCCCGACGATCAGTGGGCACCGATCGCGGGCCAGTCCCCTCACGAGCTCGCCCGTGGTGCTCGATCCTCTCTCCTCCCCCAACAGGCCCCACACTTACCTGTTGCGCGCTGTTCACGCCGGCAGCGACCAGGTGTGGTTGCCACCGGCGTGAACCCGTCGGGGTCGTCAGGCCACTCGGCCCATGCGGGCCGGAGAATCGCCGGTCGCCCGGAAAAACGGCGAGGGGCGATACTCCGAGCGGCGTGTCGCAAAACGCGACACGCCATTTTGGGGGGGGGGGGGGAGGTGGGAGAATCACGGGGGGTGCCAGTGCGGCCCTCCTGCGATTCTCCCACCCGGCATGCCCCACATATCTACTCTATCCCCGTAACCCTGTATCCCCCACTGAACATTTTTTTGGACACTTTTTTTGGATTGGGGCGTCATCTTTAAAAGGCACCCTGATCGGCACAGAAATGACCCCCGCCCCATTGGACATGGGGAACCACCTTCACAAGCATCGGTGTCTGTCTCCATAACTACCACAGCACAAGTAACAGGGCTCTCTCCAACCCTCACCCCCCACAGCACAAGCATCAGAGGCAGTGAATGGAAAATGAAGGATAGATGCACTTGCAAGACAAGATTAAGGCATCGGCTTGACAAGGCAGAATGAGGAAGTGGGAGTGGGCATAGCAGAATGTAGGTTTTTAAATAAAAAATTTCAAGTACCCAATTCATTTTTTTCCAATTAAGGGGCAATTTAGTGTGGTCAATCCACCTGCCCTGCAGATCTTTTATGTTGTGGGGGTGAGACCCATGCAGAGATGGGAAGAATATGCGAACTCCACACGGACAGTGACCCAAGGCCGGGATCGAACCCGATCCTTGGCACCATGAGGTAGCAGTGCTAACCACTGTGCCACGGTGCTGCCCCAAGAATGTAGGTTAATGTGTAACTATTCTGACCTGGTTAAAATGCTTCCTGCACGGACTCCAGTTTAGCATAGTGTCTGTACCACTGGGTCTCCTGGTACATCTCCAGCCACATCGTTTTGGCAGTAACACATTTCCTTCTCCCATTGTTGTGGAATAATATCTCCTTCAGGCTCCTCACATTTCCCAGTAGTACATCAAGGGAGAAGTAATTGAAGTGGACTGCAGCCTTTTAGCATCCTAAATCCATTTGTCATACAGTATCTTTAAATACTGGAGTTGAAATTGCATCATGCAGGCATTCAAAATACCTGCTGCCATGCTATTTGCGCACCAAACCCAATAAGTAAAATTATAATGAACTGGTTGTGTTAAAATGCCACTTACGGAAGCAATGAACCTCTAAGTTCCTCACGGAATGGTCCATTCTCTCCAGATGGGCCTCAAGAGTTAATATTGCAGTCAAAACTTGGAAGTGCAAATTAGAATATATAATTCAATGTGGAATTATGTAGAAAAAGTAAAATAAAGAGTGGGAAAGAAAATTAGATTGAGAGAAAAGAATAAGAGACAGAAAGAGTATGTATCATGTATTTTTTAAAAATTCTTTCAACAATAATTGAAAAGGATGGAATGAGACTTCACACTTATGAAAGTAAAATTTCAGTGCTTAAGAATTATATGGCTCAGAATTATTTGAGTAATTGAGGGGCTAAATGATAAAGAAAGACATAAGTGGCTGAACTTAATTTTTCTGGTGTTAAGAATTTAGGGGTGGCTGTGTGGGCAGCATTAAGTGATACTTAATTATTCTAGTATTAAGAATTTGGGGGTGGCTCTGTGGGTAGCATTTAGTGATAGCAATGTGTGCCAACCAGTTGGAAACTGACAGGCAAAGTCTGCCCCTATTCTGAGCAAATCAGGCACTAACCTGGACAGTGTGAAACCTCCCAATGAATTAACGCCTGTAAATGGCCTCCTCAATTGGCCTCCGAGCTGCCCCCAAGCCTTCCCGCCTCAGACTTCATAGGATGGAGGTATGAAGGTGGTAGAATCTCCATGCCACATTCTCCTACATCACACAACACCCCAGCTTCTGACCACGCCTCCAGGGAGAAAGGGAGAGCATTTAATTCCACAGAACGCGTCTTTAAACTAACGAAAGGAATAAATAAGCTTTAAATAAGAAGTAATTTAACTGTGTAAGGACATTTCCTGTTGATTCCCTTATTTCCCATTTATTTTACTTTGTTATTATTTTTGATCTGTGAATATTCAATGGACATATACCTTTTAAGTTGAGCAGAGGAAGTCAGGAACCTAAAAGTTGCAAAATTGTACACTGTGCTATGAAAATTTAGATTGTCAACAGAAGAACTCAGATTTTCTGGCACCCAATAGCTCAGGTTCAATTGGTTGGCCGATGGCCAATGATTGGCCTAAGACCATATTCTGCCCTGCAACAGACAATGATTGGGTCCTACCAGATGGGATGTTCTCAGAGAACCCAGGAAGAGGAAACAGAACTTTTCTGGACACTGAGAGAAGAAGCTGTGAGTTGCTCTCTCTCGCTCTATCTCTCTTTCTCCAAATAGGTTTTCTGCCTGATTTGCTTCTGAATCTGCAGCAAAGACTTGAGACCCTGATGAATCTACAGTGAGAATCATTAAAGAAAGCAAGAACACCCAACTGAAGGCCTGGACTAAAAGATGTACTGGAATATATTCACCTTATCAGAGACTTTTATCCTTCTCACTTTTCATATTATTTTCCTTTTACACCCCTGTGTGTGTGTTCGCATTTGTGGAGGATGGGGTGAATTAAAGAAGGGAGGTTTGGAATTAGATAATAGTTAACCAGTTGTATCGAGTGCCTATTTACTTATAGGGGCGATTCTCTGAAATGGAGCCCAAGTGTTCGCGCCATCGTGAAAGCCGTCGCGTTTCACGACGGTGTGAACCAGGCCAGATACGACCAATTCTGTCCCCCACGGGGGGCCAGCACGGCACTGGAGCGGTTCACGCCGCTCCAGCCTCTTTTCCCGGCGCCAAATGGGCACTGTGCCAACCCACGCATGCGCAGTTGGGCCGTGCCAACCTGCGCGTGCGGGGGGGACTTCTTTAGCGCACCAGGCCCGACTCAACATGACGTCGGTGATCAGGGGCTGGCCGAGCAGGGAAGTCGGCCCGGCGGGGGGGTGGGGAGGCCGGCCCGTTGATCGGTGGGCCCCGATCGCGGGCCAGACCCCATTGGAGGTCCCCCCCCCCCGGTGAAGGAGCCCTCCTCCCACCTACAGGCCGCACACCCGACCGTTCGCGCAGAGTTCCCGCCAGCAGCGACAGGGGTGAACGGCGCTGGCGGGGCTCTGACGTATCCGCGCAGCCGCTCAGCCCATCTGGGCCGGAGAATTGGCGGCCCCGCACCAAACGTGCCGGCGCAAATCGCGCCGATTCTCCGCACCTTGGAGAATTACACGCTGGCGTCATGGCGCAGTTGTGGCAATTCTCCGGCCCAGCGTGGAGCTCGGAGAATCGCCACCATAGTTATTGTTATTAATAACAATTAATTGTTTTTACATTTACAAACCTGGTGATTGTTGTTATTGGGCAGCTAAAGAAAAAAGAATCTGAGAATTTCTAAAAATGAAGTGTTAATTTCAATTGTGGTGGGTCTGGAATTGACTACACACGAGCCCAGGGTGTAGGAACAACTGGGACAATAAGTTCAGACGAAAGGACATGAAAACAAAAATTTGAACTCTCCACTAAAAGTTATAAAAATCTTTTAATCTCCCCTCTAGTTAATGGACAATGAAACAGACTCAAAGAAAAGGCAACTGATTAAAAATACATCAATTCACAGGATAATGTGGGAGGGATGGCATTCATAATAGAACAGACTGTTCTCAACATTAACTCTGGTAAAGTGCTTAATATTTTCAAAAAAGGAAACTGAAAAACCACAATATCTACAGCTAAAGACAGGCTATATGGCTTGTGAGTGTCCTTCTGTAGGGAGGCAGGGAAATTCATGAATACATTTAAATCAGTCTTTTGCAGTGCAAGGCTTAGGAAACCTGACAGCAAAAGGGAGGGAGATTTTGGTTTAATAATTTAAGTGCCTTTTACAGAATTCCTTCTGGGCCAGGAGAGGCAGGAGTTCTCCTCCCTACTTCTCAAGGAAGTCTCCCCTTTGCTGAACATGACCTTTCTTTCCCTGCCATGCCTGGAAACCTTCCTTCAACCGTCCGGAACACCAATGTCCCTTCCATGTTGCGGTTGCAGCTGGCCCTCCCTCACTCCCCACTTCCATTAAGACCCATCTTGTCTTCCACCACCCCAAGCCGTCGCTCCCTCCAAATTGTCAGTGGCTGACTGTAAGAGATCAGCTTTTCTGAGATATCACTTTTCATGAATACTATTTGTGTTCATGAATTTGAATTTATATATTTAATTATGACATACCTGCTGTTGTGACTTTCCAAAGAGATAAGCAGCTTCTGAGTTTCCTTTATACAATTCTCTGAACATTTCAGATTCCGGAATCATGCTCTATTTTAAAATGTGTTTAAAACAAAATTGTGAAGGTTAAAAATGTCAGTTTATACCACAAGAAAAACAAAAACTTGCATTCGTACAGTGCCTTTAACATTGTTAAACATCTCAAAATACTTCACAGAAGCATTAACAAAAAGAACTTGACACCAAACCATTTAAGGAGATATGAGGCCAGAATATTGAATGCTTTAAGTAGTGTCTTGAAGGAGAAGAGAGAAGTAAAGAGGCAGAAAAGATTCAGGAGCAAATTCTAGAGTTTAGGCTTAAGCAGTTGGTAGGATTGTGGGGCTGTAGGAGGGTTTGTAAATTATGAAGGATGAACAGATTTGAAAACAAAGGTGAGCCTTTTAAAATTGAGGCAGTGTGGACAGTAGCCAATGTAATGAGCAAGTACAGGGACAATGAATCAATGCAACTTGGTATGAACTAGGATCTGGTCAGCAGAGTTTAGATTAGTTCACAAGTTTATGAAAGGTGGAAGAGGGGAGGACAGTCAGGAGTGTTGGTATTTCAGCTGTGGTTCAGTTAGTAGTACTTTCACTTCTGAATCAGCGGATTATGGGGCCCAGTTACACTAGAGGACATAAGCACAGTAATCAGGGTGAAATTCTCCGAAGGCCTCTCTCTCTCTCACATTCTCTTCATCCTGCCCTTTGTTCCAGAGCTATTTGATCCCCCTGTGCACTGGCACAGATTTACAGTGCGGTTTAGGTTCTGTGTTTACCCCAGGTGTGGGGGCGGGGAAAAGAGGGAAGGTTCGGCATTCCTCAGGGGCACTGCATTGAACCACCCCGCCCCCCCTCCCAAATCATCCTCCATCTAACCTCATCCATCCCTCTTTTCCCCGCCCCCACACCTGGGGTAAACACAGAACTTAAACCGTACTGTAAATCTGTGCCAGTGCACAGGGGGATCAAATAGCTCTGGAACAAAGGGCAGGATGAAGAGAATGTGAGAGAGAGAGGAGAAAGGGGGAGGGAGGAGAAAGTGGGAGGGAGGAGAAAGGGGAGGGAGGAGAAAGAGGCCCAGGGGGTGGGGAGGCAGAATTAATCCAAATTCCTGCTTATTTCCTCAGACTCTTCAAAAGGTTGTTTCTCCCCAGGATTAGAAAAGGTGCCTTGATAATTCACAGCGCAGAACCCTTTCTGTGCTGTGAATTATAAAGGCAGAACCCAGAAACTTTGCCAAAAGTTTTTCCCTCTCCCTCCGCGCGTTTTTCCTGTTGTTGTGAAACTGACCTGAAATCGCAGAGGCTGAAGCTGAAATAGACAAATCCAGACACATCTCCCACCCCGGGATCCCAGCATTTCCCTCTGCATTCTAACCAGGCAATATTCCTGGGTTTAGGCAGATTGCAATATACTCACCAAAGCCCTGCTCTCAGCCAGAGGACGGACGGGACTCCCTCTCTCTGTCTCTCTCTCTCCATCTGTCCCCACAATCTCCCTCTCTCTCTCTCAAACAAAGACAAGGCAGCTGTGGGAGGAAGGGGAGCCTTGAGGAAGATCTGCTGATGCCCCCATCCAATGGATGCCCGGGGCCAACGCATCGTCGCCCCCCCCTCTGCACGCCGCTGCCCCTACCCCAACCCGCTACCCCCCTACCTCTACCCCTAACCCCCCCCCCACCCCCACAAATGCCGGTACTCTCCCCCCCCCACAAACGCCGGTACTCTCCCCCCCCACAAACGCCGGTACTCCCCCCCCCCACCCCCACCCCTCCATCCCCACAAACGCCGGTCCTCTCCCCCCACCCCCACAAACGGCGGTACTCTCCTCCTCCCCCCCCACACAAACGCCGGTACTCTCCCCACCCCTCTGCACGCCGCTGCCCCCTACCCCAACCCCCTACCCCCCTACCTCTACCCCTACACCCCCACCCCCACAAATGCCGGTACTCTCCACCCCCCACAAACGCCGGTACTCCCCCCCCCCCCAACCCCACCCCTACTCCCCCATCCCCACAAATGCCGGTACTCTCCCCCCCACCCCACAAACGGCGGTACTCTCCTCCTCCCCCCCCACAAACACCGGTACTCTCCCCCCCCCACAAACGCCTGTACTCTCCTCCCCCCCCCACACAAACGCCGGTACTCTCCCCCCCCCCCACAAACGCTGGTACTCTCCCCCCCCCACAAACGCTGGTACTCTCCCCCCCCCACAAACGCCGGTACTCTCCTCCTCCCCCCCCCCCCACACAAACGGCGGTACTCTCCCCCCCCCCCCCCACAAACGCCGGTACTCTCCCCCCCCCCCACACAAACGCCGGTACTCTCCTCCCCCCCCCCACACAAACGCCGGTACTCTCCTCCTCCCCCCCCCCCACACAAACGCTGGTACTCTCCTCCTCCCCCCCCCACACAAACGCCGGTACTCTCCTCCTCCCCGCGCTGCACTCGATGTAGGTAATTGAACGGCGTAAATCATCATCAATGGTTGACGCCGTTATAAACCTACTGTGATTTTCGCCGACGTGACCCGTGGCCACGTCGGTGGGACTTCGGCCCATCCGGGCCGGAGAATTATTCAACATAAAAATTAAATGACATCCCGCTGGCGCCAGCTGTTCTCGGAGGCTGCCGGCGGGATTTGAACTACGCCGTTTAATGGCGGTTCGGTAAATTATAAACATGGCGGGAGCGGGAATAACGCCGCTGCCGGCCGATTCTCCGACCCTGCGTGGGGTCGGAGAATTTCGCCCCAGGTCTGACACTCCACTGCTGCATTGATGGAGTGCTCTATCATCGGAGGAGAGTTCGGACATAAAATATTCCATGGTATTATTTTGAACAAGACCAAGGTATGTTTTGGCCAATATTTATTCCTCAATCAACATCATAAAAGCAGATTATCTAGTTGATTTTGCATTGCTGTTTGTGGGAGCTTGCTGTGCACAAATTGGCTGCCCCGTTTCCTACATTACAACAGTAATCACATTTCATAGAATTGTAGAATTCCTGCAGTGCAGAAGGAGGCCATGTGACCCATTGAGTCTGCACTGTCCCTTGAAAAGAGCACCCTACCTAAGCGCATGCCTCCATCTTATCCCAGTAAGCCTGCAACCCAATAACTCCATTTGGACCCTAATAGGCAATTTAGCGTTGCCAATCCACCTAGCTTGTACATCTTTAAACTGTGTGAGGAAACCAGAGCACCTGGAGGAAACCCAAGCAGACAGGGGAGAAAGTGCAAACTCCATACAGTCACTGCAAGCCAGAATTGAACCCGGGTGTCTGAAGCTGTGAGACAGAAGTGCTAAACACTGTGCCATCGTGCCTTTGGCTGTAAAGTGTTTTTTGACTTCTGGTGCTCCTAAGATGCATTATATAAATGTGAGTCCTTTTAAAAAAATGTGCTTTTGCTGAAGCTTTCACATTTTTACAATTATATCAAAACAAAATAAAAAGAGAAAAAAGCCTCATCAATGCAAAACAGGTAAAGCACAAACATAGATAAAATGAGACCGAGTGAGTCGGGGTCAAACTCCCCAACGTGTTCCTTCCATGGAATTCAGATCTTTGCACCCAAGCAGGATACACTAAGCAGCACAAAGTTACATCTTACACATAGGGCACAATCTAATGGCCACATTGCTGGGTGCGAATCCGAGCAAGCCGGTTAGATTGTGAGAGTCCGAAATCGGGAACCAAGGCAGGCGCTACTCTAAAGGACAGATCCCATTGGAAAGATCTGGAACCTGCCCCGGCATAGCAAGAAACCAATAATCACTAGTTAAGGTCAATCTCCATCCCATTAATAGGAAGGGCTCCCTATCTAATGACCTCCCATGATCTAACCCGCTCCCCAGCCGGCGGTCATGCGGGTGCCCTTTAGCACGCCTATTCAAAAACATGAAGCTCGTGAAATGGCTGCTGTTGGGATCGGAGGAGGTGGGTAACCATTTCGTAAATAGGACTGCCACCGGTTGAGGACAGGCCAGGTCCAAGGGGTCAGCCCCTATCGGTGGGAGGGTTGCCCCGAGGCTGTTGGGCAAGAGGCTCAGTGCCCACAGGTCCAATATGCCCCTCCCCCTCATCAGAGACCCCTGCGTTTCCAAGAGACACCCCAGGATGACCGGTTGGCTCTTGGGAGATAACGGGTACCCACTCAGATCCTGGTTAATGATGCCAGTGCGGAGGCGGGAAATCAATGTGGAGACCTGACAAACGAGGCCCATGTGGCGACTCAGGCTGCCATTGATTGGTGCATGGTACTGCTCAAAGTGGGATTCCGATCCCTTAACCGCTCCGGTGGTGCACTGCAGTACACTCCCCGGTGGATCACCCGCTTTGTAGCGATCTGATGTGCCCTCCACAACCTGGCACATCAGCAGAGCAACGTGCTGGAGGTGGAGGATGACCATGCAGACTCGTCAGAGGAGGAGAGTGAGGACAAGCTGGATCAGGAGGGGCTGGAGGACGCCTGCAGTGCACAATAACGTGACAGCCACCACCAAGACTTCCTCATGGAATTAAGGAAATTCGGCAAGTCCACATTATCTCTTACCAACTTTTACAGATGCACCATAGAAAGCATCCTATCTGGCTTATTCACAGCCTGGTATGGCAACTTCTTGGCCCAAGACCGCAAGAAACTTCAGAGCGTCGTGAACAAAGCCCAGTCTATCACACAAACCTGCCTCCCATCCATTGACTCCATCTACACCTCCCGGTGCCTGGGGAAAGCGGGCAGCATAATCAAAGACATCTCCCACCCGGCTTACTCAACTCTTCCAAGCTCCAGGGTCCCAGGTTCGGTTCCCGGCTGGGTCACTGTCTGTGCGGAGTCTGCACGTCCTCCCCGTGTGTGCGTGGGTTTCCTCCGGGTGTTCCGGTTTCCTCCCACAGTCCAAAGATGTGCGGGTTAGGTGGATTGGCCATGCTAAATTGCCCGTAGTGTCCTAAAAAGTAAGGTTAAGGTTGTTGGGTTACGGGTATAGGGTGGATACGTGGGTTTGAGTAGGGTGATCATTGCTCGGCACAACATCGAGGGCCGAAGGGCCTGTTCTGTGCTGTACTGTTCTATGTTCTTCCATCGGGCAGGAGATAGAAAAGACTGAGAACACACACAGTCTCAAAAAAGCTTTTTCCCAGTGTTACCAGACTCCTAAACGACCCTCTAATGGACTGAACTCATTAACACCACACCCCTGTGTACTTCACCCGATGCCGGTGTTTATGTAGCTGCATTGTGTACCATGTGTTGCCCTCTTATATATTTTCTTTTATTTCCTTTTCTTTTCATGTACTTAATGATCTGTTGAGCTGCTTGCAGAAAAATACTTTTCAGTGTACTTCGGTACACGTGACAATAAACAAATCCAATCCAATCCAGATGCTTCTCATGTCTCAAGTCTGACGTGTTTTAATGGTGAACAATCGTGATCCTAACTGTCCTAAGGTATTTATGGTGGGAAGAGAGGTTGGCAGATCTCGGGGACTGGGGCCAGGGGAGAGCCGAGAACAACCGGGGTAAGGGGTGCAAGCCTGCCTGCGGTGCACAATAACATGACAGATGCTTCACATGTCTCAGGTCTGACGTGTTTTAATGGTGAACAATTGTGATTCTAACTGTGCCATGCTACTAATGGTGCTCCCCCCTGCTACTAATGGTGCTCCCCCCCCCACCCCCCCGCACCGTGCTCTACCGCTAAGCCGATGTTTGTCCCCAGGATGCACATCAAAGGCAGCCGGCTGTTTACCGTACTGTATGGCTTTTAATGCCCCCGGCAGGTGTCCTCTGGAAGCCTCCAGGCTGGAGGGCCTTCGCCAACTTGCCAGTAGCACATGCCTCACCGTGCCACCCAGTTGTGCCCGCTGACCCTGAAACGCGCCGTTGTCAGAGGGGGAAGACTCAAGAAAGCTGGTGAGCATGGTCGTCTCCTGTAGGGGGGGCTCCATGTTGGCCTTCAGCATTCCCTTCTCCTGGTCGGTGCCCATAGGGTCCCAGGTGTTACCTTGGGACAGAGGGGCAGCTGGATTGAGCTCCAGAGGCTCCTGCGTCGTCTGGCTCTGCCAGCCCTGGCGGCTCCTCATGGTCTGCATTATGGTGTTGATGCTCTCAGCGATGTCCTTCTGTAACCGGGCCAGGCTCTAAAATGCCTTGCCAATGCCCACCTGCTTCTGAGACAGGAACCTCTGCGAATGGGACAAGCTCTGAAACACCTCGGCAATGCCCACCTGAGACTGGGACACACCCAGACAGCAAGCAGCCATGCCACCAAGGAGACCTGCCACGATTCAGAGGCGCTAAGTAGCTCGGAGATACTGTCCAGGCCCTCCACCATGTCCGTCACTGACTGGGCAACGGTTTGGACACCACCATTCATGCTGCTGACATCAAGCTCCAGGCTTTTCACTGTGGTCACCAACCTAACAGTGTTGGTCTTGGTGCCGCGCATTGCCGGACCCATCTCCAGCACCCATAGCTTTTGGGACTCTACCAATCAGCTATGAACCTGCTGGAATGTTGCTGACATCTCCCTCTGAATCTGATGGCCGCATCCCAGTGCCAGCATCACCGCCGGTATAACCTAGTCCAGTGGTTCGGCATCTGACTGGGACCCAGCTGAAGGTGGTATTGCATTGCAAACTGCCCCCCACCAGCACAATACCGCGCATGTGTCCCAGCACCCCCTGATCACCAGGAACGCTGCCAATGACTGCACCCCACCATGCCTCCCATAGTGATGCATGAAGAGCGCAGTTCAAGATGTCTTCTCTTTGTCCCTGCAGGAGAAGTTGGCCCAAAACAGACGGGAGGGTGCTGAGATGGGTGGCGGGGTACCGGACATCAGAGTTCTCAACCACTACGAGGTGGATCAATCACCGACATTAAAATTGGCCGACACCGCAGAGGTGAGTATCCGGCACCCACCCAGATGGCCTGTCACATGTGTTGTTTGTGCCAGACATGATGATCTTTCCCTCCCACTGACTACATGTCCATTCTACCACAGGAATTTTGGTGCCGACCCATCTGGAGTGACCACCCCTCTGCACCCCAAGAGAACATCTCGGAGGAGAGCTCCAAGGATGCGTCACAGCTATCATCCCCACTGTCCACCAGCGTAGAAACACACCTCGGTGGTTGAAAGTAATGGACAAGATGGACAGGGGCTGGTTTAGCTCACTCGGCTAAATCGCTGGCTTTTAAAGCAGACCAAGCAGGCCAGCAGCACGGTTCGATTCCCGTACCAGCCTCCCCGGACAGGCGCCGGAATGTGGCGACTAGGGGCTTTTCACAGTAACTTCATTGAAGCCTACACGTGACAATAAGTGATTTTCATTTCATTTCATTTCATTTTCATTTCATTCACAAGAGTCCGGGGAACAATCTGTGAGCACCACACAGCTGCTGATGCAAATCATGTGGAGACAGGAACGTCAGTGTTTTAATGGTGAACAATCGTGATCCTAACTGTCCTTAGCTACTGATGGTGGGAGGAGGGGGTGGCAGATCTTGGGGACTGCGGCCAGGGGAGAGTCGTCGGGCAGGGGGGTGGCCAGGACCAGTGCCAAGAGGCTGATACGGGTCCATGCAGCCCCGTGGCGGTCGTTGAGATTCTTGTGGCACTGGGTGGCGGTCCTCCTGGTGACACTCCCTGCGCTGACGGCCGCTGCCACTGCCTCCCAGGCGGCACTGGCTGCCCTGTGGCTGACTGTAGTAGTATGACTAGGGGTATTACGGTACCTGGGAGTGTGAGCTGCCATTGGTGCAGAGGGCTCGCTGCCCATTGGCCCAGGTATCATGTGCCTCTTATTGGCTAAGAGGAAGGTAGCTCCGCCTATGAGGCGGGGTATAAGAACCCGTGTTCCCCGGCAGCCAGCCGTTTTCCTGTACGTCTGCTGCCGGGCTCACTTCTTGCTAATTAAAGCCTTTCGTTTCGGACTTCACCTACGTTTCGTGTCCATTGATTGTGCATCACTAACCCTCCGACACCCTCAGTGGAACAGAGTATACTGTCTGGATTCCACCTCCTCCAACAGTCTGGCCAGGTTGGCACCTCCGAATCGTGGCAGGTCTCCTTGGTGGCATGGCTGCTTGTTGTCTGGGGTTTGCTCTGCGGGATTGGTTTAAGTGCTGCTCTCAATCATTAGCAGGGCCCCCAATCAAGGTTGTGCCAAAGTCAGCCATACACAACATACCCCGCGCCGGATCATGGAAGCTACCATCATATAAAGCATACACAAGGCCACCCTCCTCCTTAGTAAAGCTCTAACAGCACTGAAAATAGCCCAAGAGGGAGACCCATATCAGGAGAAAAGGCCGAAGAGACAAATATAACGTCGTCAGGATAACAGGAGGGAAGTGCTGGGGGGGGGGGGAGGGGCGTGGGAGGGCTGGGGGGAGAAGCTGTAGGGGGAATGGCTGGGGGGGAGGGGCTGGCAGGGACCTGGGGTTGAGGGGGGAGGGGCAGGAGATGGAAGGGCGGGGGGTGTTGTTGGGGGGAATGGTGGGGGGGGGGTTGGAGGGGCTGGGGGGGAAGGTCTGAGGGGCAGGTGGGATGGGCTGGGGGAAGGGGCGTGGGAGGGCTGGGGGAGATGGGGGGAGAAGCTGTAGGGGGAATGGCTGGGGGGAGGGGCTGGCAGGGACCTGGGGTTGAGGGGGGAGGGGCAGGAGATGGAAGGGCGGGGGGTGGGGTTGGGGGGAATGGTGGGGGGGGGGGTTGGAGGGGCTGTGGGGAGGGTCTGGCAGGGACCTGGGGGGGAGGGTCTGAGGGGTGGGGGGGAGGGTCTGAGGGGTGGGGGAGATGGGCTGTGGGGAGGGACAGGGGCTTAGGGGGAGGGGCAAGGGATGAAAGGGCAGGGGGGAGAAGCTGCAGTGTGAGGGGGAGAGGGGCTGGTGGGTTGGAGGGACTGGCAGCGGGAGGGGCTGGGGGATGGTCTGGGGGATGGAGGGGCAGGGAGGGGGAGTGGCTGGGGGTAGGGAGTTTGGGGGGCAGGGGCTTGAGGGGAGCAGAGGCTAGGGGGTAGGTGGGGAGGGGCTGGGGGTGGGAAGGCCGGGGGCTGGGAACAAAGAAAATTACAGCACAGGAACAGGTGCTTCGGCCCTCCCAGCCTGCACCGATCCAGATCCTTTATCTAAACCTGTCTCCTATTTTCCAAGATCTACTTCTCTCTGTTCCCCACCCGTTCATATACCTGTCCAGGTGCATCTTAAATGATGCTATCATACCCGCCTCTACCACCTCCGCTGGTAAAGCGTTCCAGGCACCCACCACCCTCTGCTTAAAAAACTTTCCACGCACATCTCCCTTAAACTTTTCACCTCTCAACTTGAAATCGTGACCCCTTGTAACTGACACCCCCAATCTTGGAAAAAGCTTGTTGCTATCCACCCTGTCCATACCTCTCATAATTTAGTAGACCTCAATCAGGTCCCCCCTCAACCTCCGTCTTTCCAACGAAAACAATCCTAATCTACTCAACCTTTCTTCATAGCTAGCACCCTCCATACCAGGCAACATCCTGGTGAACCTCCTCTGCACCCTCTCCAAGGCATCCACATCCTTCTGGTACTGTGGCGACCAGAACTGCACGTAGTATTCCAAATGTGGCCGAACCAAAGTCCTATACAACTGTAACATGACCTGCCAACTCTTGTACTCAATACCCCTTCCGATGAAGGCAAGCATGCTGTGTGCCTTCTTGACCACTCTATCAACCTGCGTTGCCACCTTCAGGGTACAATGGACCTGAACTCCCAGATCTCTCTGCACATCAATTTTCCCCAAGACTCTTCCATTGACCATATAGTCCGCTCTTGAATTTGATCTTCCAAAATGCATCACCTCGCATTTTCCTGGATTGAACTCCATCTGCCATTTCTCTGCCCAACTCTCCAATCTATCTATATTTTGTTGTATTCTCTGACAGTCATCCTCGCTATCTGCAACTCCACCAATCTTAGTATCATCTGCAAACTTGCTAATCAGACCACCTAAACCTTCCTCCAGGTCATTTATGTAGATCACAAACAACAGTGGTCCGAGCACGGGTCCCTGTGGAACACCACTAGTCACCCTTCTCCATTTTGAGACACTCCCTTCCACCACTACTCTCTGTCTCCTGTTGCCCAGCCAGTTCTTTATCCACCTAGCTAGTACACCCTGAACCCCATACGACTTCACTTTTTCCATCAACCTGCCATGGGAAACCTTATCAAACGCCTTACTAAAGTCCATGTATACGACATCTACAGCCCTTCCCTCATCAATTAACTTTGTCACTTCCTCAAAGAATTCTATTAGATTTGTAAGACATGACCTTCCCTGCACAAAACCATGCTGCCTATCACTGATAAGTCTATTTTCTTCCAGATGTGAATAGATCCTATCCCTCAGTATCTTCTCCAACAGTTTGCCTACCACTGACGTCAAGCTCACAGGTCTATAATTCCCTGGATTATCCCTGCTACCCTTCTTAAACAAAAGGACAACATTAGCAATTCTCCAGTCCTCCGGGACCTCACCCGTGCTCTAGGATGCTGCAAAGATATCTGTTAAGGCCCCAGCTATTTCGACCCTCGCTTCCCTCAGTAACCTGGGATAGATCCCATCCGGTCCTGGGGACTTGTCCACCTTAATGTCTTTTAGAATACCCAAAACTTCCCCCTTCCGTATGACAACTTGACCGAGAGTATTTAAACATCCATCCCTAGCCTCAACATCCGTCTTGTCCCTCTCCTTTATGAATACCGATGCAAAGTACTCATTAAGAATCTCACCCATTTCCTCTTAGTCCACGCATAAATTCCCTCTTTTGTCTTTAAGTGGGCCAATCCTTTCTCTAGTTACCCTCTTGCTCCTTACATACGAATAAAATGCTTTGGGATTTTCCTTAACCCTGTTAGCCAAAGATATTTCATGACCCCTTTTAGCCCTCTTTATTGTGCGTTTGAGATTCGTCCTACTTTCCCGATATTCCTCCAAAGCTTCATCAGTTTTGAGTTGCCTCGATCCTATGTATGCTTCCTTTTTCATCTTAGCTGGTCTCACAATTTCACCCGTCATCCATGGTTCCCTAATCTTGCCATTTCTATCTTTCATTTTCACAGGAACATGTCTGTCCTGCACTCTAATCAACCTTTCCTTAAAAGACTTCCACATTTCAAATGTGGATTTACTCTTAAACAGCTGCTCCCAATCCACATTCCCTAGCTCCTGCCGAAGGGCAGGGTCTGGGGGTGAGGGGCTGTGGGGAGGGGAGGGGCCGGGGGGAGGGTGTTGGGGATGGAGGGTTGGCAAGGGGCTGGGGGGATAGGGCTGTGTGGAGGGTGGCTGGGGAGGGGGAGGGGCAAGGATGGGGGGAGGGGCAGGGGTGAGGGAAGGGGAGGGACTGGGGGGGGCGAGAGGGAGGAGCGGTAGAGGCAGTGGGGAGGGGCTGGTGGCGGGAGGTGCTGGTGGGGAGGGATTGGGGGAGGAGCTGGGGAAGCAGGTGAGGGAGGAGGAGGAGTAGCAGGGTCTGGGTGGGAGGGGCTGGGTGGGGGGAGGGGCGGGAGGAGGATTGTCAGGGTCTGGGGGGAGGGGCCAGGCGGGGGGGGCGAGTTTCAGGGGGAGGGTTGGCTGGGGAGAGGGGGAGGGGCTGGGGTGGCGTGGCGCTAACAATTGCACACGAAGACTCGAGTTGGTACAAGAGAGGCTTTATTACAGTGAGATGCTACTCCTTTGGCTGCAGCTGTAGAATGGCATCTCAGGGAAACTTATGAATATTTATACTGCTCCCTGTGGGCGGAGCTAGCCGGCAGGGACTTACCGGAAAACCTGTAATACAGGTACTGTCGTACATCCCCTAATGCAAGTACACACATATATATACAATGGTAGATGACCACATTCACGCCCTATAAAAAATGAGTCCGGCGGGGGTGAGGTGAAACTATAATACATAAACATGATCTGTTTACAGAGGGGGGGGGCGGGGAGAAAGAACCAAGTGTCCATCGGGCAACCCGGTGCCCGTCACAGGTTGAGTCGGACCAGCGGTCGGACGTTCCGTTGTGAGCAAAGCAGCAGTGGTGGCGACGTCTGCACAGGCGGTGTCGGCGTCGATGGCGTAGGTGCTGGCAGTGTTGGTTCTGGCGGTGCTGGTGCTGGCCAGTGGCTGGATGACTCCGGGAGCGAGCCGAAATCTTCAATGTCCTCTAGTGTGGGCAGGGGAACGAGGGATGGACCTGGTGGGGCTGAAGTCGGGGCGCCGGGGAAAAGGAGGGTGGAGCGTGGGTAGGGAGGAGTGTGGGCATGGGATTGACACCCAAGGGAGCCAGGTCCCTGAGCGAGACTGTATCCTGGTGGCCGTCGGGGAACTCCACGTAGGCATATTGGGGGTTCGTGTGGAGCAGGATTAACTTGGCCACCAGGGGGCCTGCCTTGTGGAGCCTGACATGCCTACGAAGAAGGACCGGCCCTGGAGCTGCGAGCCAAGTCGGGAGCGACATCGCGGATGTAGACTTCCTAGGAAAGGCAAAAACACGTTCATTAGTTGTGGTGCACATCAGTGACCGAATGGAATGGAGCATGTCAGGGAGGACCTGCTGCCAGCGAGCGGCTGGGAGGTTCCTGGACCGTAGGGCCAGCTGGACGGCTCTCCATACCGTCCCGTTCTCCCTCTCCACCTGCCTGTTTCCCCGGGGGTTGTAGCTGGTCGTCCTGCTGGAGGCGATACCCCTGCTGAGCAGGAACTGAGCAGCTCATCACTCATGAACGAGGATATAGTCGGGGAAACCGGACAGAGCGAATATGGAATCAACGGCCTTGACGTCATATCCGGACATGGGATGACGAAGGTGAACCTAGAGAATTCATCGACCACACTAAGGATTTAGGTGTTGCGGTCGGTGGAGGGGAGAGGCCCTTTGAAATCCACGCTGAAGCGTTCAAAGGGGCAGGACACTTTCACCAGGCGCGGCGCAGTCTGGCCGTTAGAAGTGCGGCTTGCACTCGGCACAGACCTGGCAGTCTCTGGTGACTGTCCGTACTTCCTCGACGGAGTAGGGCAGATTGCGGGCTTTGACCAGATGGTACAACCGAGTGACCCCTGGATGGCAAAGGCTCTAGTGCAAGGCACGGAGCTGATTCACTTGTGCGCTGGCACGTGTACCTCGGGAGAGGGCGTCTGGGGGCTCGTTGAGCTTGCCGGGGCGATACAAGATCTCATAATTATAGGTGGAGAGCTCCATTCTCCACCGCAAGGTTTTGTCGTTTTTGATCTTGCCCCGCCGCGTGTTGTTAAACATGAAGGCTACCGACCGTTGGTCATTGAGGAGAGTGAATCTCCTGCCGGCCAGGTAAAGCCTCCAGTGCCACACCGCTTCAACGATTGCCTAGGCCTCCTTTTCAACAGAGGAATGTCGGATTTCGAAGGCATGGAGGGAGCGGGAAAAGAATGCCACGGATCTGCCAGCCTGGTTTAGAGTGGTGGCAAGGGCGACATCTGAAGCGTCGCTCTCTACTTGGAAGGGCAGTGTCTCGTCTACTGCGTGCATCCCGGCCTTGGCTATGTCTGAGCAAATACGAGCGAAGGCCTGTTGTGCCTCGGCCGTGAGGGGAAATTGTGTGGACTGGATCAGTGGGTGGGCATTGTCCGCGCATTGTGGGACCCACTGGGCGTAGTAAGAAAAGAACCCCAGGCATCGTTTGAGAGCCTTGGGGCAGTGGGGGAGGGGGAGCTCCATGAGGGGGTGCATGCGGTCGGGATCGGGCCCCAGTAGTCAGTTTTGGACTACGTAGCCGAGGATGGCTAAGCGGTCTGTTTTTAAAACACACCACTATTCTTAGAATTCCCCCTATACCAAAAAGGGTCGATATTCTAAATGGTGAATAGGGATTCTCACTCCCTGACTCAGATGCAGGCTTCAGTGGGTGCTATTCAGGTCAAACTATATTTTCATGTTATCCCCCGGTATAACCCATACCTTCACCGAAGATTTTGTCTACTTACCACTTAGTAGCATCGATGTCCTGGGTCCTGCATTGCTAAGTAAGTAAAGTAGACTTTAGGAAAAAAACACTTTTTCAGGTTAAGTAAGTTATTTTATTATTATATTTTTTCTTTTAAAAGCTGCAAACACTTTCTTTACAGAAAGGTAAAAGGATCTTGCTTCTTGATCCTGCTGGTTGGTTGTAGGGACCTTCAGGCCCACCTTGGCAATCAATCTTCTTTAAAGTTTTTCTTCTTGGGATGTACTCGCTGGTTAGCTCTGTTGCTGTGTCTTGTCGATCCATGTACTGAGCTATAAGAGCTGGCTCTGCTGGCTATCTCTCAGCTGACTCTGACTCCTGTTTAAATTCTAGTCTTCCTTACATGTATAGCTGTTTAAACTTGGCTGCTTGTCTTGTCTTTCCCATGACCGAGCTGCATATGCTTCTCTTCTCTCTCTCTGAGTTCTCCTCCCCTCCTGTTGCTGGTCTGCTTCTGCTCCCTGGGTTTATATTCTCTTTCTACCAATTATTAAGTTTTTAGAGCCTTATTGTAAATTAACTTATTTCACTTTGTTAAAAAAGTATCTTTGATGTAAACATTTTAATGCAACTAAGTATTCATTTTGGGCATGACCTCACCTCTCAGATCTGATTACATTGCCCTTTGTGATGTTCAAAGTTCCTTTGTTTTCAATAGAGGTGTTATTTTTAATTCTGTGATTTCGAATTGTTTAATTTTCCAATTGTCCCCAGCTCATAACTTTGCCTTTGATTTTGACTTTAAATTATGTTTCTCATAGACAGGTCGTCTCCAATTTTCTTTTAATTGACTCGATGTTAGTAGAATTTCACACTTAGAATTGACACCAAAGTCGACTGAGCATCACCCATCCTTTCCAGCTGTTTACTAAGAGAGTTAATTTCAATGAAGCTGTGAAATCTTTGCTTTTAACCGTATGCTAAAATTTTACTTGGTTATGACTTGAAAGACCTGCCTGTTTTAAACATTTGTCACTTAATTCAATTGAAACTCTCATCCATGCTTTTCCAGAAACTTCCTAAGATAGTTACATTCAATTAAGGTGTGAGCCATTGTTTTAGCTTATTATATGAAACCTGTGTGTTTGCTAAGCCTGCTTGTGAGAAAGAACCTGCATTTTATAATCCTGCTCTTTGCAGCTGCTATTAACCTTTTGTGGGATCTTTCCCTGTATCCTCTTATGCTTCTCTCAGACCAGATATTGCCAGACTTCCATGTTTCAAATGACACATTTTTCTGTATTTTCAATTACAGGTCTGTGCTGAATACGCACTTCTCCTTGTTATAAGTGAGGTTGAGGAGAGATTTTGCAAGGCTGGCGTCATGGTCCTTGATGTGACCATCAATTCACAAGACACGTGATTGGAAGTGAACAGTGGTTTTAATAATCTTACAACAGAGCCTGACTGCAACGAGATGAACTGGCAGCAGGCTCACGCCTGCAAAGCTTTATACTTCCGGTTAGTGGGAGGAGCCATGGGCGGAGCCAAGGGTGGAGCCCAGTACAAACTCCTCATCTCTCCCTATGGGCAGAGCCGCGCAACGGCTTGTATACAGAGCCCACAAGGACACAATACATATACAGGAACACAGTGTGAATTAGTAGGTTTATAATCACCAAATTCACCCACTGTAAAAGTCCGGCGGGGGTGATGGGTCTACAAATTGAGCCGGTCCGGCGGCCGAGTCGTCCTTTGCGATCGTCGAAGCACCGGGGTTGCAGCCTCTTCTGGTGGCTGGGTGGTGGCGGTTGGTGAGGGTACGATGGTGGACTCCGAGGGTGATTCGGTCCGAGATTTGTACCCGACTGGTTCGACTGGCGACGGGGAGCGCCGGAAACCCATAGGCGCGGGGGCGCGGAGCAGGGGCAGTGAACTTGTAGGAGCGGTGGCGCAGGGCGCGGAGGGTTGTGCGGGGTGTAGTGTGAGGGGTACCTTGGCGGTAGTAGGGATTGGATCCTGCAGGCGCCAGGTCCCGGAGGGAAACGGCCGTCAGGGTATTCAATGAAAGCGTATTGGGGGTTGGAGTGGAGTAGGAGCACTCTTTCTACGAGTGGGTCTGTTTTGTGTGTCCGGACGTGCTTCCGGAGGAGAACCGGGCCTGGTGTCTTCAACCATGCTGCGAGCGAAACCCCCGTGGTAGTGCCCCGAGAAAAAACAAATAGCCGTTCATGAGGGGTCTGGTTGGTGGCTGTACATAGGGGGGACCATAATAGCATGGAGCGCGTTGGGGAGGACCTCCTGCCAATGGGAGGTCGGGAGATTCCTGGACCGGAGGGTCAGTAGGACGGTCTTCCAGACCGTCGCGTTCTCCCTCTCCACCTGCCTGTTCCCCCTAGGGTTGTAGCTGGTAGTCCTGCTCGAGGCGATGCCCTTGTCAAGCAGGTACTGATGCAGCTCGTCGCTCATTAAGGACGAACCCCTGTCGCTGTGTACGTAGCTGGGGAACCCGAACAGGGTGAAGATACTGTGCAGGGCTCTGATAACTCTGTGGGAGGTCATGTCGGGGCACAGGATAGCAAAGTGGAAGCGGGAGAACTCGTTGATGACGTTCAGGAAGTACACATTCCCCGGTGATGGCTTTTACCTCCTCAGTGGAGAAAGGCAGATTTCGGGCTTTGATGTAGTGGGCGAGCCGGGTGACCCCCGGATGGCAGAGGTCATTGTGGATAGCTTTCAGGCGGTCGTCTTGCGCGCTGGCGCACGTGCCGTGGGACAGGGCATCTGGGGGCTCGTTGAGCTTCCCCGGTCGATACATAATATCGTACTTGTAGGTGGAGAGTTCGATCCTCCACCGTAGGATCTTATCATTTTTTATTTTCCCCTTTGTGAGTTGTCAAACATGAAGGCAACCGATCCTTGGTCGGTGATGAGGGTGAACCTCCTACCTGCGAGGTATTGTCTCCAGTGTCGTATAGCTTCCACGATGGCTTGTGCTTCCTTTTCGACTGAGGGGTGTCGAAGTTCCGAAGCGGAGAGGGTTCGGGAGAAAAAGGCGACTGGTCTCCCTGCCTGATTTAGTGTGGCTGCGAGAGCGAACTCTGAGGCATCGCTCTCCACCTGAAAGGGGACGGATTCATCCACCACCCTCATGGCCGCTTTGGCGATGTCCTCCTTGATGCAGGTGAAAGCCTGACGCGTCTCATCTGACAGAGGAAAGAGTGTGGCCTTAAATAGTGGGCGGGCTTTGTCCGCATACTGAGGGACCCACTGGGCATAATACGAGAAAAATCCCAGGCACCTTTTGAGGGCCCTGGGACAATGAGGGAGAGGGAGTTGTAAGAGGGGGCGCATACGGTCCGGGTCGGGGCCTAGGACTCCGTTTTACATGACATAGCCGAGGATGGCTAGCCTGGTCGTGCGGAAAACGCATTTCTCCGAATGATACGTGAGGTTGAGTTTCTGGGCAGTCTGGAGAAATCGATGGAGGTTAGCGTCGTGGTCCTGCTGATCATGGCCGCAGATGGTGACGTTGTCCAAGTACGGAAACGTGGCCCGCAGCCCGTAGTGGTCCACCATTCGGTCCATTGCTCGTTGGAACACCGAGACCCCATTCGTGACGCCAAAGGGAACCTGGAGGAAATGGAAGGGGCGGCCATCTTCCTCGAATGACGTGTAGTGGCGGTCCTCCGGACGGATTGGGAGCGCGTGGTATGCAGACTTCAGATCCACCGTGGAGAAAATGCGATACTTGCCGATCTGATTCACCATGTCTGCAATCCTGGGGAGGGGGTACGCATCAAGGAGCGTGAACCGAGTAATGGTCTGGCTATAGTCCATTACCATTCGGAATTTTTCCCCGGTCTTGACGACCACCACCTGAGCTCTCCAGGGGCTATTACTGGCCTCTATGATCCCCTCACGTAGGAGCCTATGGACTTCGGTTCTGATAAACACCCTCTCCTGCAGGCTGTACCGCCTGCTGCGAGTGGCTACGGGTTTGCAATCCGGAGTGAGATTGGCAAAGAGTGGAGGGGGGTTGATTTTTTGCATCGCTAGACTGCAGATAGTGAGTGGAGGTAGGGGCCCGCCGAAGCGGAGTGTGAGGCTTTTGAGGTTGCACTGGAAGTCGAGTCCCAGTAAGAGTGGGGCGCAGAGTTCGGGGAGTACGTAAAGCTTGAAGTTCGAGTAGCTGGCGCCTTGAATCGTTAGGGTCGCGACGGTGCGCCCTTGGAGGTGAACAGAGTGTGAGCCCAAAGCGAGGGAGATAGTTTGCCGTGCATGGAAGATAGGGAGCGAACAGCGTCTTACCAGATCTGGGTGTACGAAGCTCTCGGTGCTCCTGGATCGAAGAGGCACGGTGTACTGTACCCGTTGATTTTAACAGTCATCATCAAGTTGCTAAGGTGTTTCGGACGCGACTGGTCCAACGTGACCACGCTGAGTTGCGGGTAGTCGGCGGCTCAATCAGCTGTGCTGGAGTGGCCCCGTGATGACTGTCCGCTGAGGTCGTAGTCTTCGAGGTGAGTATTAGAGGTTGAAGAGGATGGAGCCCAAGGTGGCCGCCCCCATGAGTCGCACATGGCCGGCCGCATGGTGGAGGATTGCCAAGGTGGCCGCCCCCATGAGTCGCACATGGCCGGCCGCATGGAGGAGGATTGCCAAGATGGCGGCCCCCATAAGTCGCACATGTCGGGTGGGGGCGGAGTCGGCATACAGGCTGCAGCATTTCTGGGCCTGCGAGTTTGGGAAGTGAGTGCTCTGGGCTGCGGGTGAGTTTGGAGTGGGGGTTTTCTTTGCCAGACAGACCCGGGCATAGAGTCCTTTGCGACCGCAGCTGCTGCAGGTCGCGTTGCGGGCCGGGCAGTGCTGCCGTGGGTGTTGGGGCTGCCCACAAAAATGGCACACTGGAGCTGCGTAGTGGGTGGGTGGCCGCGCGGCGCAGGCCTGGGGCAGTCGCTGGTCGGGGGCCCACGAGGAACGAGGTGAGGCTGCGGAACGAGACCTCCATAGTTGTAGCTAACTCTACAGTGTCCTCCAAGTTCTGGGCCCCTTTTTCAAGCAACCACTGGCGCACATAGTTGGACCTGAGCCCTGCCACATATACATCTCCGTCAGCAAGCTCCATATGTTGGGCGACTGATACAGTTTGATAATTGCAGTCCCGAGCTAAAGCTTTTAAATCGTGCAGGAATTCGTCCAGCGACTCCGCGGGGCGCTGGCGGCGGGTCGTAAAAATGTGGCGCGCGTATACTTCGTTGATGGGCCTCACGTACATTTGATCGAGCATGGCCAGGGCCTCCGTATACGAGGTAGTACTGTTAAGTTGAGTAGAGATACGGTGGCTCACCCTTGCGTGCAGTCGGCTGAGTTTCTGCTCCTCTGTAGTTTCTGAAGTGCTTGATTCGGCCAGGTAGGCCTTGAAACACCTGAGCCAGTGTAGAAAGATTTATTTCGCCTCTGCAGCCTGCGGGTCGAGTTCTAGTCGGTCAGGTTTGAGGGCTGATTCCATAGTAGTTTTCTTTAAGTTTCCTAAAATTATTAAATTGATGTCACCATCAATTCACAAGACACGGGATTGGAAGTGAACAGTGGTTTTAATAATCTTACAACAGAGCCTGCCTGCGACGAGATGAACTGGCAGCAGGCTCACGACTGCAAAGCTTTATACTTCCGGTTAGTGGGAGGAGCCATGGGCGGAGGCCAGTACAAACTCCTCATCTCCCCCTATGGGCAGAGCTGCGCAACGGCTCGTATACAGAGCCCACAAGGACACAATAGATATACTGGAACACAGTGTGAATTAGTAGGTTTATAATTCACCACAGTCCTGCTGGTCGTGGCCGCAGATGGTGACATTGTCTAAGTACGGAAACGTGGCCCGCAGTCCGTAGCGGTCAACCATTCGGTCCATTTCTCGCTGACATACCGAGACCCCGTTAGTGACGCCGAAGGGAACCCTAAGAAATTGATACAGTCGACTGTCCGCCTCGAAGGCAATGTAGGGACGGTCCAATTTACGGATGGGGAGCTGGTGGTAGGCGGATTTCAGGTCAATTGTTTAGAAGACCCGGTATTGTGCCAGCTGATTGACCATATCAGATATGCGAGGGAGGGGGTACGCGTCGAGCTGCGTGTACCGGTTGATGGTTTGGCTGTAGTCCACGACCATCCTGTGTTTCTCCCCAGTTTTAACTGCCACCACTTGGGCTCTCCAGGGACTGTTGCTGGCCTCGATAATACCCTTCCGAAGCAGCCGCTGGACTTCGGACCTGATGAAGGTCTTGTCCTGGGTGCTGTACCGTCTGCTCCTGGTGGCGACGGGCTTGCAATCTGCAGTCAGATTGGCAAAGAGGGAGGGAGGATCAACCTTGAGGGTCGTCAGGCCGCAAACGGCGAGGGGAGGTAGGGGTCCGCCGAATTTGAGGATAAGGCTCTGGAGGTTACATTGGAAGTCCAGGCCCAGTAAAAGTGTCGCACAGAGGTTGGGGAGAACGTACAGGCAGAAACGGTTGAATTCAACACCCTACGGTGAATCTAACTAGACAGATGCGTGCCAGGGAGGGATGGGCGGGGGTTGGGGAAGGTGCGTGACGGGGAGGAGAGGGCGATGGTTGGGGAGGGTGCATGCCGAGGAGAGGGGGTAGCTGGAAAGGGCAAGTAATGGAGAGGATGCTTGCCAGGGAGGAGAGGGGGTGTTTGGGGAGAGTGCGTGACGGGGAGGAGGGCTTGGGCAGGTTGCGGGCCGGGGAAGTGGGGGTCTGGGGAAGTTGCGTGCCAGGGAGAAGGGGATTTTGGGGATGGTATATGCAGGGGAGGGATGTCCGTCTGGCCATGTGCCATCTGGCAACAGTCGCGACTATGCATCCCATGGCACCTGGCTGCGGTGTGGGGGGGGGGGTGTATGGGCAATGGTGACATGTTGTCTATCCACACACCCCCCCACGGGCTGTTATGTTTGGTCATCCCCTTTCCCAGCGATGTTGGCCGCTGTGGCGGGAGCCGCACTTCTACATGTTGCCCTGGGGGAGCTGGAGCAGGAGCGTGCCAGGGAGGCATCGGGCTGCCGCAGAGGACCATGCCGCAGGGAGGCAGGTGGCAGCTGCCCAGGCTGGAGGGCCACCCGCACAACAAGGCGAGGAGGAGGGGCAAGGGGGATATGGGGGAAGGGGGATATGGGGGAAGGGGGATATGGGGGAAAGGGGGTATGGGGGAAAGGGAGTTTGGGGGATATGGGGGAAGAAGGGATATGGGGAAGGGGATATGGGGAGGGGATATGGGGGAAGGGGGATATGGGGAAGGGGCTATGGGAGAAAGGCGATATGGGGAATGGGATATGGGGTTAGGGTGATATGTGGAAGGGGATATGGGGAAGGGGATTTGGGGGACATGGGGAAGGGAGGACATGGGGAAGGGGGCGATGGGGGAATGGGGATATGGCAGAAGGGGGATATGCGGAAAGGGGGATATGCAGGAAGGGCCGATATGGGGAAAGGGGGGATATGGGGAAAGAGGGGAAGGGAGGACAAGGGGGAAGGGGGTCTATGGGATCTGGTAGAAGGGTGATATGGGGTAGGGGGATATGGGGAAGGGGGATATGGGGGAAGGGGACAAGGGGGGAAGGGGGGATATTGGGGAAGAGGGGTATGGGGAAGAGGGATATCGGGGAAGGGGTGATATGGGGGAAGGGAGGTTATGGGTGATATGGGGGAAGGGTGATATGGGGGAATGGGGATATGGGGAATATCAGGGAAGGGGGTATGGGGAAAGGGGGTATGGGGAGAAGGGGGTATAGGGGATGTGGGGGAAGGGGGATTTGGGGAAGGGGATATGGTGGAACGGGGATATGGGGGAAAGGGGATATGGGGAATGGGGCGATATGGGGAAAGGGGATATGGGGAAAGGGGGGTTTTAGGGAAAGGGGATATGGGAGAAAAGTGAAAGTGGAGGAAGGGGAAATGGGGGAAGGAGGGATATGGGGAAGGGGATATGGGGGGAGGAGGCATATGGGGGGAAGGAGGGATATGGAGGAAGGTGGATATGGGGGGGAAGGAGGGATATGCAGGAGAGGGATATGGGGGAGGGGGTTATGGGGAGGGGGGTATGGGGGAGGGGGATATGGGGGAGGGGGATATGGGTGGAAGGATGGATATGGGGAGGGGGATATGGGGGAAGGAGGGATATGGGGGTGGGGGGTATGGGGAAGGAGGGATCTGGTGAATGGGGGATATGGGGGAAGGAGGGATATGGGGGAAGGGGAATATGGGGGAAGGGGGATATGGGGAAGGGGGGACACAGGGGATATGGGGGAAATGGGCCTATGGGGTAGAGGGATATCAGGGAAGGGGGATATGGGGTGAAGGGGGATATGGGGGAAGGGGGAATATGGGGAGGGGAGATATGGGGTAAGGGGGGTACGGTGTAGAGGGTTATCGGAGAAGGGGGGATATGGGGGAATGGGGGATAATTGGGGAAGGGGGATATGGGGGAAGGGGGATATGGGGGAAGGGGCATACGGGGAAAGGGGATATCGGGGAAGGGGATCTGGGGGATATGGGAGAAGGGGGATATGGGGGAAGGGGGATACAGGGGAAGGGGGATACAATGGGTATGGGGGAAGGGGGCGATGGGGGACATGGGGATATAGGGGAGGGGGGATATGGGGGAAGGGGGATATGGTGGAAAGGGGGTATGGGGGAAGGGGAATATGGGGGCAAGGAGGGATCTGGGGGAAGGGAGGATATGGGAGATGGGGGATATGGGGGAAGGCGGATATGGGAAAGGGGCTATGGGAGAAGGACGATATGGGGAATGGGATATGGGGCTAGGGTTATATGGGGAAGGGGATATGGGGAAGGGGATTTGGGGGACATGGGGGAAGGGAGGACATGGGAGAAGGGGGGCGATGGGGGAACGGGGATATGGCAGAAGGGGGATATGCGGGAAGGGGGATATGCAGGAAGGGGGATATGCGGGAAGGGCCGATATGGGGAAAGAGGGGAATATGGGGAAAGAGGGAAAGGGAGGACATGTGGGAAGGGGGGCTATGGGATATGGTAGAAGGGGGGTTATGGTGTGATATGGGGAAGGGTGATATGGGGTAGGGGGGTATGGGGGACAAGGGGGTTATGGGGGAAGGGGGATATTGGAGAAGAGGGGTATGGGGAAGAGGGATATTGGGGAAGGGGGGATATGGGGGAAGGGTGATATGGGGGAAGGGTGATATGGGGTAGGGGATATGGGAGAACGGGGATATGGGGAAGGGGATATGGGGGAACGGGGATATGGGGAAGGGGATATGGGGAACGAGGCATATCGGGGGAAGGGGGTATGGGGGAAAGGGGTATAGGGAGTATGGGGATGTGGGGGAAGGGGGATTGGGGAAGGGGATATGGGGAACTGGGATATGGGGAAGGGGGATATGCAGGAATGGGCGATATGGGGAAAGGGGAATATGGGGAAAGGGGGTTTTAGGGAAAGGGGATATGGGAGAAAAGTGGATGTAGAGGAAGGGGGAAAAGGGATATTGGGGAAGGGTGTATGGGGAAGGGGGATCTGGGAGGAAGGAGGGATATGGGGGGAAGGGGATATGGGGGAAGGAGGGATATGTGGGGAGGGGGATATGGGGGAGGGGGAAGGGGGTTTGGGGGAAGGGGGGATATGGGGGAAGGGAGATATGGGGGAAGGGCGATATGGGGAAGGGGGATATGGGGGAATGGGGTTATGGGGGGAGGAGGATTGGGGGAAGGGGGATATGAGGGAAGTTGGGATATGGGGAAGGGTGATATGGGGAAGGGGATATGGGGACATGGAGAAGGGGGAACATGGGGGAAGGGGGATATGTGGGAGGGGGTATGAGGAAAGGGGAGATATGGGGAAAGTGGGGGATTTGGGAAAAGGGGGATATGGGGAAAGGGGATATGGGAGAAAGGGGGTTGTGAAGGAAGGGGGAAATAGAGGAAGGAGGGATATTGGGGAAGGGTGTATGGGGGAAGGGGGATATGGGGAAATGGCGATACGGGGAAGGGGATGTTCGGGACATGGGGCAAGGCGGATATGGGGAAGGGGGTTATGGATGAAAGGAGGGATATGGGGAGAGGGGAATATGGGGGGAGGGGGATATGGGTGGAGGGGGATATGGGGGGAAGGAGGCATATGGTGGGAGGGAGATATGGGGGAAGGGAGGATATGGGGGAAGGGGGTTTGGAGGAAGGAGGATATGGGGGAAGAGGGGATATGGGGAAGGGTGATATGGGTAGGGGATATGGGGTAAGGGATATGGGAAAAGGTAGATCTGGGGACATGGGGAAGGGAGATATGGGGGAAGAGGATATGGGGAAGGCAGGATATGGGGGAGGTGGAATATGGGGGAGGTGGAATATGGGGGAAGGGGGATATGGGGAAGGGGGGATATGGGGGAATGAGGATATTGGGGATATGGGGGAAGGGGGGATATAGGGGATACTGGTAAAGGAGGGACATGCAGAGCTGGGGGAAGGAGGAAAGGGGGCACAAGTGCGGGGTCTTGGCGCTGTGCGGCGGGCGATAGTTTTGCCGGGTCTCCGGGGGGGGGGGGGGGGGGGTGGGGGGGGGGGCGCCTTTTGTGCAGTGGTGCCGTGTCCGTGACGGGTGAGGCTGTTGCGAATGGCGTCACTCCGCTACCAGCCCATTCCCGGCCAGAGAATTCGCGACGTTTTGGGGGGCTCGACGCCGGAGTGATTCAAGCCGTTTTTGGCGCCGGGTTTATGCCATCGCGCCGATTCACATAGAATCCCACCCTAAGTGTGGGATTCTCCACTTGCCGATGGCAAAATCACGAAACGCGATTGGGTGGAGAATAGCTTCCGACTCCAAAATCACGGTAGGCGTCGGTGTGGCGCCAATTCGGGATACTCCAGCATGCCGAAATGGCGTAAATGCGTCGCTCGCCATGTGGAGTAAAAGCACAGTAGGCATATCATTAGCGGGCCGGTCACCATATTCTCAGGGTCGCCGAGAATCACTGCCTTCGATGGCCCGAGTTCCCAACGGCGTGTTTGACTTGTGGTTTCAAAATTTGTGAACCTGGCATCGTGGCTGCTGAGTGAGAGCGCGGAGGTAGAAAATTGCACTGAGTGCCTGCTTGCTCGAACTCCGGCCATTCTGACTGCGCTTGGGGGCCCTTTGCCAGGACTATGGGAGGTGGAGGGGAGGAACAGGCCGAGCAGCCGGGGTACACCCACAGGATTGAGGCGGTGTCCAGGCACCGACTGCCATTGCGGCGGCCATCTTGCTGCGTAGCCACTGACCACCACCTTGGCTTTACACAATGGACACGGCCGTATGGGTGTGCCTGCTAACATGTTGGCCTTCCATCCCCTGCAGACAATGACGTTTGGCGTTCAACCAGCAATGCTGGCCACCCTGGCGATGGTCGCAGCTCTGAGAGATTCCCTGCGGCCGCATTACCGGGGGCCGCTCGGAGAGGAGGGGGAGAAGCTGAGGCAGTGGAGCATGCAGCAGCAGAGGACCGGGCTGCAGAGGGGCAGGTGGCAGCCGCACAGGCTGGAGGGCTGGCCACCGAACAGGCCGAGGAGGAGGAGTTGCCAAGGAGGCACCGCCTGTCATTCAAAGACCTGCCGGACCCGGGCATGCCGTCGGAGGACTCCAGCTGAACAGAGAGACAGTGTGACACATCTGCCAGATGATGGCACCCCTTGCACCGCAGGAATATGAGGGAAGACACCTGCTCCGGTGACCAACCCAACTGATGTCTACTATCTGGCCTTACGGGCCCTAACACTACGGCTAGGTGGTTCCCCAGACGGCAGGAGTCACAGCAGGAATGGAGGAAGCCTGCTGTGACTCCTGCCCTGTGACAAGAGTCCCGTTGACCGCGTCTCCTGGGACGACCCAGCCTGGACGGGCCCGGCCACTGCTAGGGGTCACAGGCATGGGCCCCAGCACCTCCTTCTCTCTCGGGGTGCTCGATTGCCCCCCGGGCTACTCCATTGGGCAGGATGCGAGCAGAGCCATCCCCTGAGGCCTCCACGCCACCTGCCACCTGTCCTGGAGGTCCGCTCTGGTCTGCTCAGGATCTGCATGCTCGCGGCCATGGAGCACAGGGAGGGGATCATCTCTGTCTGGATTGCACCCTGTGGGTCTGTGCCAAATCAACCAGTGACTGGGCCGCCTCCCTCAAGGTCTAGGCCACCTCGCTCTGGGACTAAGCCACCTTAGTCTGCGCGACGCCGGCTAGCGCCTGGGTAATGCCGCTGACGTTCCCAGCCATGGCCTGTTGTGACTGGGCCACGCTGAGGAGCGGCGCTGTTCTGGCACATGGCTGCCTGTGAGAGGGCAGCCCTGTACTGGGCTTTGGCCACTACGTGCACAGAATGCCCCAGGCCTTTGACATGCTGATCTATAGCTGTAACCATCGCCCCAATGCCTCTGGTGTCGGGCTGGGTGGCATGCATGACTGACACCACCCCCTGCACGTAGATGGACTCCTCCACCTGTGCCCATTTAAAGTAGCTGAATCAGTGCTGCTGTGGCACCATTTTATCTGTTGTAAACGTCACGGTTCCCACGCTGGTGTCAACACTTAGGGCTGGCTTCTCCGATTTTGAGACTAAGTGTTGACGCCGATGCAGAATTTGTGGACTTTCACGAGAGCAAAGCTGGTGCCGCACCTGGACCGATTCAAATACTGTTAAGGGGCTAGCACTGACGCCACGTGGAACACAATCGATTCTAATGAGAAACAGTGCCAGATTCGCAGTCTCGCGATTGAAACTCAGGGGGCTGAGAAGCTGGAGCCGCATATACACACTTCACTCCCCCACATACACCATCCCAGCAACATGATGGCAGTAAGGAGAGCGGCACAAGGTCCACAGACGCAGAGCTCGAGATCCTCTTGGACGCCGTGGCAGAGAGGAGGATGACCCTTGTTGCTACTTTATTATCGAACCCACAAGCAACGAGTATCTTTCTTGTTTTGACCAAATGACCACACAACCAAGTATGTTAGTTCAAAAGACAGTTATTATTAACCACAATCCTATCTCTCTGTGCAATTATACACGTGTCTACGTATTAAACTACACCTATCAACTAAGATAACCTTTACATAACTTCTGGATGAACGGCTCTGTGCAGGTAGATAAGGCCTTTATCTGAGTCCCCACATATGTCGGCTGGAAATCATCTGGTTCATCTCGGCAGCGGCTCGTCTCTCTCAGGTAGCGATCGCGGGTCTTGAATTTGGCTGGTCGTTATGCTGTGATTGGAGTGGGCACAGGCCAGTCCCAAAAGAGGCTGATCCCTAGTGTGCAAGGCTTCTTATCCTTCTTCTCTTTCACGCCTTTTTTGGCGGGGTTAACTCAAGATCCAATGGATCGATAGGGACTCGATCACTTTGATCGATACTGGCCAATTAGGGGCGGGTCCTAGTCATTATTGTTCCAAGTATGTAGGCCTTTCCAAAATAAGGGGTGGTGGCGCCGGGGAGTCTGCTACTGTTGCTATTCCTTAACGAGTCTATCATCCTGGGGAAATCGGTGATTGACCTTTAACAGGTGCAAGTTTCAATTAGGTCTGGCTTTTCCTTTGCTCAATACGCAAAGGCTGTGTACTGTCTGTGTCCCGACTTGACCACAATTCCCTTTCTTCTTTGCGGGCGGCCATTTTAGATGGCCACACCCTGTACACATCCGGCCAGGGAAGGAGGCAGTCAGCCACCGCCATTCGGTGTGCATGGGCGCAGGTGGCAGAAGGCGTCATGCATACTGCCCGGGTATTGGGCGCAAACGTGTAAGATGCGCATCATGGTCACAGCTGCATGTTCATCCAGTGGTACCCCTTTCAGTTGGTGTAGAGGGGTCGGTCACCTGCAGGTGCTTGTAGGAGGACATGCATCACGTCGATCACCCCCTGGACCCGGGCATCCCGTCGATGGCGACGCATGCTGCCGCTTTGACAGCATGGTGGGTTGGTACACATTGAAGTGGATGTATTGTGACACTGGGCCCGTAGGGCCTCCATGGACGGCACAGACTGCAACCTGTGCACCAGGTCTGTGAAGTAACGGACAGGACCCTCTCAGCGCCTGGAAGGAACCCGTGGCGTAAATGTTCAGCGTGACCTTCACCTGAGTGGGTATCTCCCCCCACGTTGTACAGGGTGTGCCATCATCTGGCAGATCTGTCGCACTGTCTCTCTGCTCAGCCGGAAGTCTTACAATGGGGCACCTCGGCCACCCGGCTGTTCCCCCGTACTCCCCCCACTGGCCTTAGCAGGGGCCTCCCATCTCAAGTCCTTGAATAACAGGCGCTGCTGGTAAACACGAGGCCTCATGCAGCACCTCCTTGACACCTCCTTCTCCTCGGTCTGTTGGGCAGCTCGCTCTCCATTCTGGGCAGTTGCCACCTGTCCCTCGATGGCACGCTCAGCTGTTGCATGCGCCGCTGCTGTAGCTTTCTCCTCCTCCTTGAGCAGCGGCAGTTCGTGAAGCCGCAGGGCAACCTCAGGGCTGCGGCGACGGCAGGAAGGCCACTATTGGTGGTTGAATTCCAATATCCATTGACAGCAGGGGGTGAAAACCAACATGTTAGCATGATGCGTATGCCCGTTCCCAACCAGGTCCACCGGGCTACATGGCCCCAGTTCGCACTGTGGGCTCTGCCTCACATGTTCACCTACCCCTGGCCCCATCGGTGGCCAGAACCTATGGGGCCTCTGGCCCTGGTGCCCGTCCCTGATGCTAAGAGTACTGTTGGCTGGCACTGCCCTCGCCAGGGATATGCATTGCAGCCCCCATCGAGGCTACTGTGAGCGTTGCCCTGAGTGGCCCACCGGTGGGTGGCGGCTGGGTGGGGGCAGTGTGGTGGAGAGTGTGGCGTGGGGTGGGAGGGTGGGGTCACCCATGCGGCCGGTGTCACTCTGTAGAACCAGGGGCAAGGTGGGTGTTCAGTGGGGTGCGCAGCAAGTTGGATGCATTACAGGCCACAGTAATGGCGGAACGGGACAGGACACCACCCCAGTCCCGTGGGGGTCAACCCGGCCACTCCGCCTGTTTTCCCCGTCCCTTCCCCCCACTGGCCCTGGCAGGGCCCTCCATCTCAGCCAGCCTGGCCAGTGTCCGGACCGGCAACCCACGGTCGCTCCTCTCAGTTTCACGATTTTTAAAAGCACAAGTGAACCCCACCGCTGGGAACACGGCCCATCGGAGGCAGAGAATCGCGGAGGCCCTGGAGAAACCAAGTTGGGCTCTCTAATGATATGCAAACAGTGTTACTGTGAAATGAAATGAAAATCACTTATTGTCACAAGTAGGCTTCAAATGAAGTTACTGTGAAAAGCCCCTAGCCGCCACATTCCGGCGCCCTGTTCGGGGAGGCTGGTACGGGAATCGAAACCGTGCTGCTGGCCTGCCTTGGTCTGCTTTAAAAGCCAATGATTTAGCCCTGTGTGCTAACCAGCCCTGTATGTGTGTTTCCAGTAGACATGGCGAAGCTGTCGAGGGTGGCGGACAAATACGATTTTGGCATCGGAACCTAATCTCTGCCCAATCGTGTTTCACGATTTTGGCCTCAGCCAACAGAGAATTAGGGTTAGGTGGATTGGCCATGCTAAAATTGCCCGTAGTGTCCTAATAAAAGTAAGGTTAAGGGGGGGGGGGGGTTGTTGGGTTACGGGTATAGGGTGGATACATGGGTTTGATTAGGGGTGATCATGGCTCGCACAACATTGAGGGCCGAAGGGCCTGTTCTGTGCTGTACTGTTCTATGTTCTAGAATCCCGCCCCTGATTTTTTCACTTTCGCGCGATTCTCTGCCCCATCACGATTCTCACTTCCGGCATCGCCTGATCTGGAATTCATGAATTCCTGGAGGTTCATTCCTGGTCAACAGAATATGACTTCAGCTCCATCAACCCTAGGAATTACTGAAAATATATACAGGTAAATCCCAGTTTTGGTTGGAAAGAAATAATGTACCCAACCCTATTTATAGGAGAGTTATTTGCAAAAGTACAACGCATTGAAATGATCAAGCTGCCAGCAGAAAAATAATTTAGAAGGACCATGAATGACACTGTCCCATATTTACATTTAGAGCCATTCCTGATAATATAAAGTTGAGCTGCTACTACTGGACAAAATCTGTTCGGTGCACCTAGTATATGGAAATACATATGTATTTCATGTGTTCTTTGAAGGTGAAGTGTCATACCATTTATATCGTCCACACTTATCACAGGCAACCAAAGATACTGGGCAAGTAAAAATAATTTGTCATTCTCACCAAATTGATTATATAGGGCATCACCCAGTGGTGGACCCAGTTTATCACAGTTATAATATTTGAGTACATGGTTTCAAGAAGATACAGGAGCTGAAAGCTTTGGATGTTTATGTTCATGGGTTATCACCAGACACAATTATGGTGCTATTAACTTTCGAAGTTCTCAAGCACATTTCAGAGACCTGTGCACTGCAGCAAAACTCTTTGTGCATGAACATAATGGATACTGGCATCAATTTTAACAATGTTATTTAGCTTGCCCTTTTGATTTTGAATTGATTCATTCAAAGTACAGTAACAAAAACTTGCAACACTTATTTTCTCATGTTGACCATCCAGTTATTGTACTGAACAAATCATGTCCACTTAAACATCCCGGCTATTTTGTGGTCTTTGACATTTATCCTGTATAACTCTTCAACAACTTAATATCATTGCTTTTATTGGTAGGTTACTTATATAGCTCTTAATCATAGCATTCTTGGTGGTTGATCTTTTAAATATGGCCTTCCATAATGACAACCCAATACTGCAAAGGAAGCTGAACATTGGATAGCTTTATATTTCATAAATGTTTCTCAGTTAAAACATTCACTGCGCATAAGCCGGTCAAAGTAATTACTTGCACTATAAAAATCTTTTACCAGAAGATCACTGTGTTCAGAGCTATCCGACTGTGCATCCAGGTCTAAAACCACTTTTCTCTTTTTCTGCAGTACTTCACCACAAGGTGCTTTCATTGTGCCCTTCAGAATTTTATTTTGAATGAAGGGAGGTGTTCTTATTGTATATGTCTGAAAATATATGAAGTACTAAAGGTTACTTATTGTGAAAATCCTTTCACTTCATCAAAAATATTCTACATTTTTAAAATTAAATCTATAATACTCCTGAAGAATTTACCACACAACACAGTTCGCAAAAAAGATTTTGGGTGCGGTTTATCCAAAAAATCTCGATGTCCAGTTTCAGGCGCGTTTTGCGAGGTGTTTCTTGACGGCTGCAGTGCCGAGATTGACTCCATTATTCAAAAACATTTTTCCATTTTTTGGGGACCTCAGGGAATTTCTCCATACTGAAGCCACACTTAGACAGTTTTTCTGCACTGGAGAGCTGAGTTCGCCAGTAGGACTGGCTCCCCACAGATTGGAGTGCCATTTTGAATAGCTGTCCCGATCTTTACATTCTTCCCCCTTTCAGGGCCCACCCCTCCTGCTTTGAGAACCCCTCTCATCACAACCAAAACATTTTCTTGTCCCCTCAACCCCCCCCCCCCCCCCTCACCTTCCTCTTTCACGGGCATGCCACCCAAACCCTGATCCCTGGCAGTGCCAAAGCGGCACCCGGGCACCAAGGCACTACAAGCCTGACACCCTGGCAGTGCCCCCTTGGTGCCCTGGTATTGCCAACATTCCCAGATGTTAGGGGGAATGCCAGGGCGCTACCATTACCTGTCGCTGACCACCTCAGGGGCTCTAATAGCCTGCGAGAACCCTTGAGGTGACATCACACCTGGTACATGATTGTGGAAACTAGTGGTAAACGACATTTGGTTGAGGCCTCACAGGTGCGGCCATTGATGCCTCATGGCTTATTTAAAAATCATTATCTGGATCGCGCCAGGTGTAATGAGTTGAGGTTCTCCTGGGATTTACTCGTCGCACCCGACTCCGCACTGGGCGCATTGCGGTATCTGAATCACGTCCTACATCAAGTGTTCCGGTCCAAGGAAAGGAGCAAAAAATATATATATCTCCATCAACCTGGCGACTCTACAAAAGGGATTTTCTGCCCCGTTTTCAGTGGGCACAAATGGTGGAGTGGGCAAAGAGTCAAGCCAAAATCCCAAAACAGATTTTACGGCAATAGGATTTCCCCGCTTGATTGTCATTGTCATGTGAGAGTGCCTTTAATAATTGGATGTTTAAGAAATGTACCTTTAAGAAATTAAGCTGATTATATTACTGAAGTGAAGTCACAGGGGGGAGCTGAGCTCATTTCTGCTTTTTGGGAGTTTTAGTTTCAGTTTGAAGAAAGCTTGGCTGTGGCTGTGAGCTGCATTGCTGGTGATCTCTGCCATGAAGGACTATCTCTTAATCCTGTGGTGAAATCGGAATTGTAAAAAGGTCTCAGTATTGAATATAAATCTAATGTGTTTCTGTTTGAAGGATTTGTTAAGTCCTTTGGATGTGTAAAGGAACAGTTTGCAGGATTGGGTAGTGTATTATTTTCGGGGTTATCTTTGAAGTAAGGGGCGTTAAGAGATCCAATGTTTATTTAAAAGGTTAATTTGAGTTCATGGAATAAACATTGTTTTGTTTTAAAAACCACATGTCCATTATTGTAATACTACATCTGGGGAACAAGCCGTGTGCTTCAAAAGCAACAATCCATTAAAGGTGGGGATTGGTTGAACTCCATGATACATTTTGGTGTTCTGAAAACACCTCTCCCATAACAGTAATTCCCTAACGGATCCACATTTACATCTTAACTACCAATGCAGCCATGTTGGACTGTTCATTCACATTGGCATGAAGGCATGCCGACATGAATCACAGCAGTCTCCCACAACATACATCTGGTAAACAAAACCCTCTAGAGGTGCACAGGTGGGTACAACCTCCAGTGGGGAGAGGGTCATGCCTTGACAATAACCTTTACTGCCCGGGCACAGCCCTGACCCTGACAGGGCATTGGCCCTGTCCCTGACATTGCCAAGGGGAGGTGCCAGCCGGCAGTTCTGTGGGGGAGATGTCAGAGGGTCCGTGGGCTTCAGTGGGGGAGATGTCAGGGGTAGTATCTGTGGATGGGGGGTGGGGGGGGGAGGTTCTATTTCCGTGTGGGTGGTTCTGTGGGAGATGGGATTATCCCATGGTCTGGGGACGGGGGTCGAACAGTTTCCTTGGTGTTTTCCTCCTTTTCTATTTTTATCTTTTTTACATCAAGAATCTTTGTTGTTGTTACAGCAGGCTGGCCGTAAAATGTCATGGGACTCCGTCCTTCACTTTTTTTTCAGAATGTCTAAAAATATGGTGGGAAAAGCCATCATTGCAGCCAGCAGGCTACACTCTGCTATTCTTGCCCTGGCTGATATTGAAAGAAAACAAAAAGTACTGCTCATTAGTTTTATTTTAAAAATGGACAAGGTTGACTCGCCATGACTCAAAGAGGAGGAATTTCTAACCTTCAGACAAACAGCAAATATGTTTTCTCGGAAAGAGCACTAATGCCCTACCCCCCCCCCCCCCCCCCCCCCCCCCCCCCCCCCCATCCCATGAATGCATAAAGACGCGTGATATTTCTATAGAAGAATCTTGGCGATTTTGTGTCTCAAAGGACAAAAATACCCTGACTCCTCTATTAAATATCTCAAGATTCGCAGACCTGGGAATATGCATCATTTGTCTGACACCCAGGAGACGTGGTGGGAGATATGTCACATAACCACTCAGCTGCTAGGACTGTGGAACTGAACTCGGCAGTCTACCATTTACTATTGAGCAGGTAGCAGCAGAAACTGCTCTGACCAGGTATATTGACAGACCTTCATCAATGGTGTGAATTATTGAGACATTGGAAATTCAGTATTTGTGCCTTCAAGACCAATTTAACTCTCATTGTGGAATTCCTTAGAATTTAGAACAGTACAGCACAGAACAGGCCCTTCGGCCCTCGATGTTGTGATCACGCTACACTCCTGGTAAGACGGATCACCCTGCAACAATTAGCCTGCTACCGTCTGAAGAAGTACACCATTGGACTGTTTATTCTGGACTGTAGACTCACGTAAAACCATAGAGCTTGGGCTGGATTCTCCGTTTCAGGGACTATGTCCCCCAAGCCATCGTGAAAACTGTGGTCTTTTATGCCAGAAAAACTGGCGTCAAAAGGCCATGGATTCACAGCCTTGCAGGGAGCTAGCAGGCAGCTGTCGTGGGCTGCCGATTTGCCCCCCCCCCGCACTTAGAAGCCGCACATGCGCATGGTGGCAGCCTCCAGCGGCTGTGCCATGCTCCCTGGCGGACTCAAACCGCGGACCTGGACCGTGAAACTAGTGCCCCCCGCACGCCCGACCCTGACGGCCCGCACAATAACAGCACAGTCCCGAATGAGAACCCCCCCCCCCCCCGATCGGCCCGCCCCTGACTGTGACGGCCATGGACTGAGTCTGTAGCCGCCTCACGAGTATCCCGAATGGGAGGACCAGATTTTATCCACACCATCGGGAATTCGGCCGGTCGGGGGCAGAGAATAGCGGGGCATCTGATAATGGTCTCAGGTGGTGGATACTCTGCAGAGAATCGCCAATCAGGCGCCAATCCCGGTTTCATGCGAGAAACTGGATTCTCTGCCCTGTCGCGAACACGATTTCGGCATTGGGGTGTGGAGAATCCAGCCCCTTATTTTTTTATCATGGCCTTGTCCTGTACCCCTTTCCCGTATCCTATTTTATTGCATGAGTATGAAATGGGCAGATGTTGCAAAACACCTTTCTCGCATTCTCATATTTTGTGTGTGTAAAATACGCCAATGCTCTTCATCTCGAGTTTGCACCCAGCTATTCACAATATATATCAATGATTTGGATGAGGGAACAAAATGTAACATCTCAAAATTTGCAGATGATACCAAATTGGGTGGGAGGGTGAACTGTGACGAAGATACAGGGATCCTACAACATGATCTGGACAGGTTGGGTGAGTGGGCAAATCAATGGCCGATGCAGTGTGATTTGGATAAGTGTGAGGTTATTCACTTTGGAAGCAAAAAGAGGAAGGCAGGTTACTACCTGAATGGTTGTAAATTGGGAGAGGAGAGTGTGCAGTGGGACCTGGGTGTCCTTGTGCACCAGTCACTGAAGGTAAGCAAGCAGGTCCAGCAGGTGGTAAAGAAGGCTAATGGTATGTAGGCCTTCATTGCGAGAGGTTTTGAGTACAGAAGCAGGGATGTATTTTTGCAATTATACAGGGCCTTGGTGAGACCACACCTGGAATACTGTGTGCAGTTTTGGTCTCCTTTTCTGAGGAAGGATGTTCTTGCTCTCGAGGAAATGCAGCGAAGGTTTACCAGACTGATTCCAGGGATGGGTGCAGCGAAGGTTTACCAGACTGATTCCAGGGATGGCGGGACTGTCACATGAGGAGAGATTGACTAGATTAGGATTGTTCTCACTGGAGTTCAGAGGAATGAGAGGGGATCTCATAGAGACTTATAAAATTCTAACAGGACTAGACGGGGTAGATGCAGGGAACATGTTCCCAATGGTGGGTGTGTCCAGAACCAGGGGTCACAGTCTGAGGATTCAGGGTAAATCATTTCGGACAGAGATGAGGAGACATTTCTTCACCCAAAGAGTGGTGAGCCTGTGGAATTCATTACCACAGGAAGTAGTTGATTCAACCAATCAAGAGGCAGCTAGATATAGACCTTGGGAGAATGGGATTAAAGGCTCTGGGAAGAAAGCAGGATCAGGCTTGAGTTGGATGATCAGGCATGATCATGATAAATGATGGAGCAGGCTCAAAGGGCCAAAAGGCCTCCTCCTGCTCCTATCTTCTATATATTACAATTGGTAATTATACTCATATGTAATGCATTACATAATCCTAGTTTATTTTTTATAAATTTAGAGTACCCAAATATTTTTTTTCCAATTAAGGGGCAATTTAGCATAGTCAATGCACCGACTCTGCACATGTTTGGGTTGTGGGGGCGAAACCCATGCAAACACGGGGAGAATGAACTCCACACGGACAGTGACCCAGAGCAGGGATCGAACCTGGGACCTCGGCACCGTGAGGCAGCAGCACTAACCACTGCACCACCAATCCTAGTTAGTAGTTGTGAATGGGTATAGATAATCTCTGAAACAAATGTATTATTTTGACTGGTGTATGTTAATTATCTGAAAATAAGAAAAATATATAATTACGCTCTATTTCTTGTGATTGGGGAGTTGTCAAGCCATCTGGTGGTAGCTTTGCTCCCCAGCTATAGCTTGAAAATAAAGTTCTGAACTGAAAGTCAACCCTAAGTGTCTTCTGGTCAGTTGGGAGGAAGAATGCTATAGTTGAATAAGGAACGGTGAAGCTCCCACAATAAAATGGCGAAGAGGATGGGATGTGCCCAGGCAAGCCGTGAAGGCAGCGTTATGGTTTGGTGAGTTTAATTTATTCTTTGACAGTACTTTCCAACTAGACTTTCATACTAGAATGGTGCAGAGTAAAAGGTGTATCCAAACTTGGGGCCAGGCAACCATGAGAGAGTAAGGGGAATGTCCCGAAGGATGTTTCAGGGGCTGTGGGAGGGCGATGGTCTTGCAAAGGGTGATTCATTGTGAGATTAGTCTCAGAATTCCTGATGTCACAATAGCAGCGAGTGCTGGAAAACCCGATCTCAAGTTTGCCGCAGTGTAGTGGAGTGAGGGGAGTGTATCTCTACATGTTGCCCACAAATTTAGAAGGTTGATCAGCAAAATACAAGAATATGGATGGGTTCTTTCTGACCCTCCACTGCGCAGTAGGAAATGGTGGGAGGCTCAGATTAGTGACAAGACAAAGTCATTGTCATTATTCTGAGCCTGTACAACAAGCAAAATTGATGCATTAACAAGATTTAAACCCCATGACTGCCGCTCTGGTGGCAAATGTGGAGACCACCCAAAATGGGAACGACCACTCCCCTAGCTCCAGTGCAGGTTGCCACAGTGGACTGATTCCTCCCATAAACATCGCTGATTGTGACTTAGAAGGAGAGGCTGCTGACCTCGGCATGGTAGCACAGTGGGTAGCACTGTTGCTTCACAGCGCCAGGGTCCCAGGTTCAATTCCTGGCTTGGGTCACTGTCTCTGCAGAGTCTGCACGTTCTCCCCATGCCTGCATGGGTTTCCTCCGGGTGCTCCGGTTTCCTCCCACAGTCCAAAGATGTGCATGTTAGGTGGATTGGCGTTCTAAATTGCCCTCGGTGTTCAAAAAGGTTAGATTGGGTTACTGGATTAAGGGGATAGGGTGGAGGTGTGAGCTTAGTCTTCTTCAAGGGTCGGTGCATGCTCGATGGGTCGAATGGCTTCCTTCTGCATTATAAATACTACTAATAATAATAATCTTTTATTGTCACAAGTATGAAGCTACTGTGAAAAGCCCCCAATCACCACATTCCAGCGCCTGTTCAGGTAAGCTGGTATGGGAATTGAACCCGTGCTGCTGGCCTTGATCTGCATTACAAACCAGCTGTCTAGCCCACTGCGCTAAACCAGTATGAAGACAGATAGCCCCTTTACAAATGGTGGTGAAAGCACTGCGCGAACATACCCAGACGAGGAACGTTGAAACAGTGGGCGCGATTCTCCGCACCCGCGGAATATCACGAAGTCGGCCGTGAAAACGGCCGACCTTTGCGACGGCCCGACATGGCCCAGTTCCCGACGTATTCACGTCCGGGAAATGGGCTAGGAACAAGGCCGCGTCAATCACGTGCGCGATGACGGCGGAACGCGGTGACGACACGAACACGCCCACGTGACGCCGCCCGACGCCGTAAAAAGGCGCGGGCGAGCACAGAAACTAGGCCAGGATGTCGGAGCTCAGGAGAGCAGCCCCGCGATTCGTGCAGGCTGACGTGGAGACGCTGCTCGAATCAATCGAGCAGAGGAGGAGCATCATCTGCCCGCGTAGAGGGCATCGCCACCCTGCCAGCGCGGTGCGCCAGGCCTGGTGTGAGCTGGCTGCTGCCGTCAGTGCTGTGGGGCAGACCCCTCGCTCTGCAGAGCAATGTCGGAAGAAGATGCACGACCTCACCTGGGCTGCCAGGGTAAGTGCCAAGAGGGTGCCCCCGGGTCACAACCATCCCTCCCCCCTTTACTTCATCACCCATCCCCCCCCCCCCCCCCCCCCCCCACCCCGGCACGGGGAGTGGAGGGGGATTGGGGCAGAGTGAGTTGAGGGTGGTTCACAAAGTAGTCACAGACCCAGCGCTCTGGCCCCCGTGGAGAGATGCAATGGTCTTATTACAACTTGACCCCCAAACCGTGCCAGTATCTGAACGGACTGCTGATACCTGCCGTATTGTAATGATCTACCTATGCCCCCCTCCCCCAACAGGACAAGACCGCTCACAACACTCGTGAGCGGAACAAGACTGGAGGGGGTTCGCCCATCCTGCACCCCCTCACCACGTTTGAGCAGAGGGCACTGGACCTTGTTGGGGGATCTGCCACCCGGGAGATCGCGCAATGCGAGGTTGGCGGAGCTGCAACAAGTGAGACAACCCTGCATGACAAACACCCCCCCCCTCCCCCATCCTCTGTCCCTTCACACCCTGCCCACTGGGACACCTCCCCCATCCTCTGTCCCTTCACACTCTGCTCACTGGGACACCTCCCCCCATCCTCTGTCCCTTCACACACCCTGCCCACTGGGACACCTCCCCCATCCTCTGTCCCCTCACACCCTGCCCACTGGGACCGTCCAGCGCCCGGCCGAGCGTATCTAAATAACCCGTTTCATTCTCTTCCCTAGGACGTGATGCCGAACGACCAGGGCCGTCTGCCTCCAGGCGGACACAGGCATCTGCCCCCACCTCACCCAGGGCCGCACGACAGAGGGTGCTCGATCAGCGGGGAGTCCCATCCTCCCCAACCGAAACTGTGGAGCAGGACGCCCAGAGGGTGGCGAGAGAGCAAGAGAGAGAAATGGCCCGCGAACGCCATGCGGCCTTTCAGCGGGCCGATGACATAGAGGAGGTGTCCACCCAAGACGACCTCGAGCTTGCAGCACAGCTATCTCCCACACCATCCACCATCCCAGAGACACTCACCCCGGTTGGCCTATTTAGTGATGAGGCTCCTGGGTCACAGTCTGGGTCGCACATCACAGCTGAGCAGGTACAGCAGGTGGAGGTCGGAGCAGCCGAGGGTCTGGACTGGCGGAGGGCAGGCCAGGCCCAGCATGCAGCTGGCTCCCAGACGTTTTCCGAGTTCCTGGACTTTCTCAACCCACCCGCACAGCCGATGCATCAAGAAACCCAGGGACACAATGACGGGATGAGGGCTGTCATCCAGACTCTACAGACGCTGTTAGAGGAGTCGAACCGCGTCCACGAGCAGGGAGTGGTGCCGCTCATGGCAGCAACCCAGGCCGACACCGCACGGGTGGCATCCGCGGTGGAGGCAATGGGTCAGGTTATGCAAGGCATTGGGCTTAATGTGCACGCGTCATCCTCGGCCCTGGACAGGGTTGCCCTCTCACAGGCAGCAATGCGCCAGAGCCAACACAACATTGCCGGCCGCTGCGGGCCTTGGCCGAGTCTCAGCAGGTCATGGCCCAGTCGCAGCACGCCATGGCACAGTCACAGCAGTCGATGGCACAGTCCCAGCAGTCAGTCGCGGAGAGCATCAACCGCCTGACACATGTGCTGGATGGCGTTGTGCACTCACAGGTTGAGATCGCACAGTCCCTGGCGGGAATGTCTAACTCCCTGGACTCCGTCTCTGCAAACCTTCGGATCCTGGTGGATACCGTTGCAGGCCTCCAGGACTGGCAGCGCCAGGTGTCGGTGGCGCGACAGGGCACCTCCCCGCTCGCACCTCTGTCACAAAGTGAGGCCCGGGGGCCACCGGGCTCCCCGATGGAGGAGGAGGTTTCGGGGCCCGTCCCATTAACTCCATCACGGTACGTCCCGGAATTCTCGGCCTCCCCCCGTCCTATCCCTGGTGCATCGGGTGGGCAGCAGGCAGAGCAGGGTGGCACAACGTCACCCGAGACGCCCGCAGAGCAGCCTGGCCCATCAAGGCTGGATCGCCCCAGGAAACGCTTGCCGAAGGAGAAACGAGTCGAAGGGGGCGATTCGCAGCAGTCCTCCTCCACTCCTGCTGTATCATCTGGGGAATCACTTAGACGTAGTGGTAGGGCCCGTAAGGCAACAAAGAGAGACACTGAGTAAGTTGGCATGGGTGAAGGGCACAGTTTAGTTGTAGGGGCTAGGACACCTGTAAATTATTGTTCACATTAAATGCACTGTTCCACCTTACTTGTAATACCGTGTGGTTGTTCCACAGCCACAGGAATCGTGATGGTGATCGAGTGACGCTGGGGTTGACGAGCGGTGAAACTTCGGTGCCGGGTGTGCAGTCCCTTCCCCCCCACCCCCTCCCACAGCCAGCCCACGCGGGCACGTGATGGAGTGTCCGTGACGAACTCAGTGGCCACCAAGGTGGATGGTTCAGCTATTGCCATGGGTCAGACTCTCTCTAACGATTCTGAGCTCCCAGCTCATCGCAGAGCGAGCTGTCATCATTCCACATGGCACTGATCACACCCGCTGACACAGCCATCAATGTTGTGCCATACCGTCTGGACCCAGTGGTAAGGGTGATGTCAAAGTGGAGCAGTGTACACTGAGAGGGGGTGAGGGTGTTGTGGTGGTTGCAGTTGTGTGTTGACCCTCTGCACGACTAGCGATGCAGGCGGTGGTTTGGTGTTCAGCGGGGACGTCGCATGCGACGCGTGAACCGTGCTGCCACCAAGGCGTCGCGTGCCCGCCGTCCTAACCGGGTCCGCCGTGCCGCCTCCTGGACATCACCAGCACCTGGGTCGTGTCTGCGTGCTGCGCCCGCCACTCCGCCAGCCTCCTCCTCCTCCTCCCTCTCCTCCTCCTCCTCTGTGCTGGCACCACTGCCACTGGCTTCTCCCTCCGCCTCCTGCAGCAGGTCATCTCCCCTCTGCATCGCGATGTTGTGCAGCGCACAGTAGACCACAACAATGCGAGCGACCCTGTCGGGCTGTTACTGCAGGGCCCCTCCAGAGCGGTCCAGGCACCTGAATCTCATCTTCAGGAGGCCAAGGCAGCGCTCCACCACACCCCTGGTTGCTGCATGGGCCTCGTTGTATCGGGTTTCCGCATTGGTCTGAGGCCTCCGTACAGGCGTCATCAGCCAAGACCTCAGCGGATAACCCCTGTCACCCAGCAACCAGCCCCTCAGCCGGGGGGGACGTCCCTCAAACATCGCAGGGATGTACGACTGCGCCAGTATGTAGAAGTCATGCACACTCCCTGGGAACCTTGCACAGACGTTCATGAACGTCATGTGGGGGTCGCATACCACCTGGATATTCATGGAGTATGTCCCCCTCCTGTTTGTGAACACCTCCCTGTCCCCTGCAGGCGGGCGCATGGGGACGTGAACACAATCGATTGCCCCCTGCACCATCGGTATCCCGGCCACGCTGGGAAATCCACGAGCTCGTGAGTCTTGAGTTGGTCGGTCCTCGGGAAAGGTGATGTAGCGGTCCGCGATGGCATGGAGGGCGTCGGTCACATCCCGGATGCACCTGTGGACTGATGACTAAGAGATCCCGGAGAGGTCCCCGCTCAGAGACTGGAAGGAGCCGGTCGCATAGAAGTTAAGAGCGACCATCACCTTGATGGCAACTGGGATCGCGTGTCCTCCCCCCGTTCCACGTGGGGCGAGGTGCGCCACGAGGTGACAGATATGTATCACCATCCGCCTACTCAGCCGGAGTCTCCTCCTGCAGGTGATGTCCGTCATTGTTAGGAAAGAGATCCGGACACGGTACACCCTCGGCCTTGGTCGTCGCCTCTGGTGCTGTGGCTGCACCCTCACTCTCCTCCCCTCCCCACCCCCCCCCCCCCCCCCCCCCCCCCCCCCCCCCCCCCCCCCCCCCCTCCATGCTGCTCGACCGGCTGCAGCTGGCCCTGCATCCACTGCGGGTTGTGGCTGTGGATGCTGCTGCATCTCCAAATGCAGTGCAGCGGGCCCAACCACTGCGCAGAACATAGCCGTTCTGTTCGCAGACATTGTGCTAACCTACAGAAGGGTGGTGGGGGGAAGAGAAACGGGACATGTTAGACGAACGTTAGTCGACACCTCGGCAGCCGCCTGCCACGGGATACCTGTGTGTCCCGGTGGCCTGATCGCGCTGCTGACACGCGGGCAGCCTAACCCCTGTTCACTTTCTGCATCCAACGGGCAGTTAACTACGTCCTCTTCACCGGTGCGTCAGTGGCCTGTGGCCATAAGCGACAGGGCAACCAGCGACCTTGTCCTCGTGACCGGCACGCCATGGCATGGTGGCAGACATTTTGTAACCGGGGTTGGATGGGTCACTCGCTCACTCTCTCCCTCCCACCCCTCCCACTCCCTCCGTCTCCCCCACTCCCCCCCTCAGTCTCCCCCACTCCCCCCTCCGTCTCCCCCCACTCCCCCCCTCCGTCTCCCCACTCCCCCCCCTCCGTCTCCCCCACTCCCCCCCTCCGTCTCCCCCACTCCCCCCCTCCGTCTCCCCCACTCCCCCCCTCCGACTCCCCCACTCCCCCCCTCCTTCTCCCCCACTCCCCCCCTCCGTCTCCCCCACTCCCCCCCTCCGTCTCCCCCACTCCCCCCTCCGTCTCCCCCACTCCCCCCTCCGTCTCCACACTCCCCCCTCTGTCTCCCACACTCCCCCCATCTCCCACACTCCCCCCTCCATCTCCCACACTCCCCCCTCCGTTTCCCACACTCCCCCCATCTGTCTCCCACACTCCCCCCGTCTCCCACACTCCCCCATCCATCTCCCACTCCCCCCCTCCGTCTCCCCCACTCCCCCCCTCCGTCTCCCCCACTCCCCCCTCCGTCTCCCCTTTCCGTCTCCCCCACTACCCCCCTCTGTCTGCCCCACTCCCCCCCTCCATCTCCCCTACTCCCTCCCTTCGTCTCCCCCACTCCCCCCCTCCGCCTCCCCCACTCCGTCTCCCCCACTCCCCCCCTCCCCCTCCCCAAACTCCCCCCCCCCGCTCCCCCACTCCCCCCTCCGTCTCCCCCACTCTCCCCGCTCCGTCTCCCACACTCCCCCCCGCTCTGGACACCCCTCCCGTTCTCGGGGATGCCTTCCCCGTTGTGGCCAGACTCCAGCAGTGCCGTTTGGTGCAGTACCACGGCCATGCCAAGGGGGGCATAGGCCCGCGATCGGTGGGCACCGACCGCGGGCCGTGCGTCTGTAACGGACGCACTCTTTTCCCTCCGCCACCACGCAAGATCAAGCCGCCACGTCTTGTAGGGCGGCTGAGGGAAAAGATGGCAACTGCACATGCGCGGGTTGGCGTTGTCCAACCTGCGCATGCGTGGCCGACGTCATCGGCCGCGTCAGCTGGCGTAACGCTTGATGTGCGGCCTTGACGTCCGTCGTCAAGGCCGCGCCACCGTGACGCACGGGGTCGCGCTCCTAGCCCCGCCTGGGGTGGGGGAGAATCGGCCCTAGAAGTGGGCGTGAAGGCTGCCGTGGGTCACGGCCTGTCCCACGGCAGCCTTTACGATTCTCCACATTTGCGGAGAATCTCGCCCTCAGTATCTATTACAGGTTTCACGATATTATAAATGACAGTTTCGCTGATACAAAAGCTCATTCAACATATTTACATCCCTCAAGTACTTGATCGCATATAAAACAAACATTTTGATGCATAGCTTCACATACAAGATGGCTCATTTCTTTATAACTTTACTGAGCTGTCAATTATACTGTGAATTTACAAGCTTCCTGGTGTGATGATAGATTGTGGAAGCAGCACTAATCCTACAATGATAACCCTCAAGCATATGTGAACAAATATCTTCTGAAATTGCATGCCCTGACTTATTTAAATTGCAATCTCGCTGTTTGTTATTCAAAATTTAACGTGCAAGGTATTTAAATTACTTGACAGCTTGACAGTTCCAAAGACTTTCGGCACATCCATGTTTACTCTCAACAATCCCAAATGAGCACCTGGCCTCTCCCAAAGGGATACGTACCTGTTTCTCTCAAAAGTCATGTTTCCCAAGAGTCATGTTTCAGAAACCTGACTGACCAAAGTTGCTTTTGTTTGAAGGCAGCTGCACTTTTAAATGTGCTGCTGCCTCCCTGAACTATGGGTAAAATAAATTAGTTCCAACTTGATCTCCCGCACTGAGCAAAAATGCTGAATGTTGAATTTGAGGGTGTAACTTCTGGATTCGGGTGCCATTCTGGCCAATGCACTGAGGCCTTCAGACTATACGAAAATTCAGGCCATAGATTTTGGTGCTGAGAGCCATAAGAAATGGATTCCATGCTGCAAAAAATGTGCAAATTCTAAGTCCCAGATGTGCTGAAAGTGGCAAGTATATTTCTGGCCCAGGTTTAGAAACTTTTTTCTGTCTAGTTTATGAACAAAAAACCTAATAACAGTCAGTAGACAACTGAGAGCATTTAAATCTGAATGTTACATTCAGTATTTTCTTCCAGTTAGGCACTTATTAAATATGGGTGACACTTGAATATTAACATGTTTTAAAATGTCACTAGTTTAAATCTTATTTAGAACATCAAAAGTAATCATCTAAAAGAATCATAAACATCAGATAAATTACTTATAACACAAGCAAACCTGATGATTTGGGGCAATTCTAGCTTTCTCAGCAGGAGTCCAGGTATGAATACTTTGAATAATTGAACCTGGCTGTTTAGGAAGTTCTGCTGATTTGGATGCTGCCATTAAACAGTTTTTTCTCATCGGAGTTGAAGGTACTTCACGATTTGATGCAGTATTATTGAGGGTCTTCAACACAGAATTTGACTCCATTTTCTAAAATGGAAAGCATTTACAAAGAATTGTTATGTAAATTTTATCCACAGTTTTTTTAATATAGAGAATATTGGGCGAAATTCTCCAACCCCACGCAGGGTCGGAGAATCGCCTGGGGGCGCCTAAAATCCCGCCCCCTCCGTGGCAGAGATTCTCCGCCACCCGGGAAGTGGCGGGGGCAGGAATCTCGCCCCGCCGATCGGAGAGGCCCCTGCGGCGATTCTCTGGCCCGGATGGGCCAAAGTCCCGCCGCTGGGAGGCCTCTCCCGCCGCCGAGGTTTAAACCACCTCTGGAACGGCGGGCTCAGCGGGGCGAGCAGGCCCCCAGGGTCCTGGGGGGGCATGGGGCGATCGAACCCCGGGGGGTGCCCCCACGGTGGTCTGGCCCGCGATCGGGGCCCCCCGCTCAGACTGCGGGCCAGTGCCCTGGCTGCACTCTTTCTTCTTCCGCGCCGCCACGGCCTCCGCCATGGCGGAAGCGGAAGAGAACCCCGCACCGCGCATGCGCCGGCATTGACGTCAGCGGCCAGCTGCCGCTGACGTCACTGCCGGCGCATGCGCGGACCGGCGAAAGCCTTTCGGCCAGCGCCGCACCGGGGGCGCCGGTCTTCTGGTGCCAACCGCTCCGGCGCAGGGCTGGCCCCCAAAGGTGGGGAGAATTCCCCACCTTTAGGGAGGCCTGACCCCTGAGTGGTTGGCACCACTCCCCTACTCCAGGACCCTCCGTCACGCCGGGTAGGGGAGAATGCCGCCCCAGAACTTACTGCATGATGTTTCTTCCTTATATACCTCTGATCCTTCTGTCATTAGCTTATATTTGGATGTTTTGTTAATGATCCTTCTAAACTAGAAGCAGTTTCTCCTTATTTACATGATCAAAGCTCTGCATGATTTTGAACATGTCCACAAAATCTCCCTTCTATTAATCTCCTCTGCTTGAAGTAGAACAACTCCAGTTTCTCTTGTTTCTCTACTTATGTGCAGTCTTTCAACCCTGGCATTTTTCTAGTAAATCTCTTCTACAACATCTCTAATTTCTTTCTAGTACCTTTAAGAGACAAATGAAGGAGACGGCTCCCACAATGTCACCACTGCCCCTGCCCCGCCATCAACTGCAGCTCTTGACAGAGCGGGGTGCCCTTCCAGTACTCACCACAAAGGGCATCCTAGATCTTTGCTGTCTGCTGCGACAAGCTAGCACTACCAAGGTGGGTGTCTTTCTTGAGGGATACATGGAGGAGCAAGATGTCTCTTCTAACAAGGAGGATGTTGAAGCGGATAGAGCTGATGAGGGCCCGAATGTGGTCCAAATGAAGAGGACCTAGCAAATGTACAATGCCCGTGAAAATAGGTATCACGAATCTGATGTACAGCCAACTGAGATAAATCAGCCCGTTATAACCCTCATGAGGGAAATGTGGAGTATGAGATTTCCAGATAGGGGTTATAGGTCACCCAGCTGGAGCTAGCTATGAACGAATATAAAAGCCGGCCCAAAGCAGCACCTGGTGTGGTTAGTACGCCCAGCAAGGACTGTATTGGGAGTGAGATGCTGCCTTGAGCAGAATATTGTATCTAGTTAAATAAACCTCTGTTCGCTTACCACTGGCTTCCTCAAGTTACTAAACTGGTGATGAGGGAAAAGGAAACTCCGGACTCGCCTATGGAACTACCAAGCCGCTGGAAAATTGCTATCCTGGGACATAGGCTGTTAACAGTTCGGAATGCCGCAATTAGTGAAGTTGGAAGCCTTTGGTGCAGGTCTGGAAGACTGGAACCAGTATGTGGAGCACACAAGGTATTTTTTCCAGGTGAACGGGATTTTCGGGGAAGACCATCAGAACGTCCTCCTCCCGTGTGACCCAGATGATTGGGATCATAAAGAATCTGACTTACCCGGCTGCGCCGGACATCCAAATCCTTTAATGAGCTGGTTGCTTTGGTTTCAAGACAAACCTTCCGTAATTTGAAACGGTATTGTTTTAATACAGCGGTACGGTCTCCTGGTAAAATGGTCACTGGCTTCTTGGCCCCCCTATGACATCTAGCTAACATTGCGGATTCAGGCCGTCCGTCTCCAAAATGTTGAGGGTTAGGGTAGTATTTTTAGCATGAACTTCACCACCAGAGGAAGCTGTTGGCAAAGTCCACCTTGGATTTGAAACGGGCCATCGAGCTTTCGCTATCCCGAGAGTACGCGGAGAAAGGAGTGCGGGAGTTGCGAGGTCCATGGATTATGGTGTCCATAGTTTGGCCCATCCTTCATTTCAAACTCATTTGCATCACAGGACAGTGCCGGTCTTACCAGACATTCTCCAAAAGGGCAGCCCCAGAGGCAATTGCGCAGCTAGGTTAGGATCTGAGGAGCTACCGCTGGCTGGTGGGATACCTCCCCTGCGGATGAAGGGGAGAGCCGACCACATTGCCAAATACGTGGTTGGAGAACATATGATGGTCTGAGCCACTTAATTTGGCACAGCAAACACCGTCCATGACAGCCACCAAGATTACCACAAACCAAAGCCATGCACGTGGGCACTCTGGATGAGGAAGGCTGTTGAATACAGCTGAACTGCGCTACAGCCCAAAGGTAGCACTGATCCGGGTCAATGGTCACCCGTGGTAATGGGGATGGTCGCTTGCGCTGCAGGTTCCAACATTGACTATCGCACATTTCGGCGACTGCGCAGGGATCAGGCCGCTGACATTGCATGACACCAAAGCAGGATTAGCGATCTATAAGCCTTTGAATATCGTAGAGGACTACCGTGACTCTGGTAACACATGGGCAGCAGTCGGACTGTCTTCCCTTGGTTGCGTGCAGGGACAGGGACAGAATTTGTAGGATCAAGACTGCTTGCGAGTCCTCCGTTTCGTCTGGCAACAGGTTTTTCGGATGGGCATCGGAAATCTGTGCGAGATGCTGGGCAAATGCCCCGCAGTTTCCATGAGGGTTTGGGCAGGCTAAAGGGGGCCAAAGTGGATCCTGATTCTCAGCCCCGATATTTTATGGTGAAGCCTATTGCTTTTGCATTGCTTGCCAAGGTCGACATGGAGCTTCAACGCCTGCAGGATCTGGAGGTCATACGCTCAGTGCAGCTTATGGAATGGGCCGCACCTGTGGTTCCTGTAATGAAGCCGCCAAAACTGTCCGGAGATTTCAAGCTCACCGTGAACAGAGCTTCACGCCTGGACCGGTACCCGATGCCCAGTGTGGAGGATTTGTAAGCAAGAATGGCTGGAGGATGCTCCTTCATAAAGCTGGACATGAGCTACGCTTATCTACAGGTGGAGCTAGACCTGACATCCATGAAATTTGCAACAATAAACACTCACTAGGGGTTGTTTGAATATACCCGGCTCCAATTTGGGGTTTCATCAGTCCCGTCAATTTTCCAGAGGGTAATGGAGAATATCCTTCAGGGCCTGCCAAAAGTGGCTGCCTATCTGGACGACATGCTCGTCACAGGCACCACAGAGAAGGAGCATTTGGACAACCTGCAGGAAGTGCTTACCCTTTGGGTGAAGATGTTCCTCCTAAACTCAGTCCTAAATCTCTTTCCTCTTATTTTGAGGCTCAGCCCCCTACTTCTGCTTTCACCCGCCAGTGGAAACAACCTGCCCAAATCTATCCTGTCTATTCTCTTCAGAATTTTATAAGTTTCTATAAGATGCCCCCACATCCTTCTAAATTCCAATGAGTACAATCCCAGTCTACCCAACATCTCCTCGTAATCCAACCCCCTCAACTCTGGGATTAACCTAGTGAATCTCCTCTGCACACCCTCCAACACCAGTACATCCGTTCTTAGGTGAGGAGGTCAAAACTGAACACAATACTCCAAGTGTGGCCTCACTAACGCCTTATACAGTTGCAGCATAACCTCCCGAATCTTAAACTCCATCCCTCTAGCAATGAAGGACAAAACTTCCTTTGCCTTCTTAATCACCTGTTGCACCTGTAAACTAACTTTTTGCGTCTCATGCACTAGGACACCCAGGTTCCTCTGCACAGCAGCATGTTTTAATATATTATCATTTAAATAATAATCCCTGTTGCTGTTATTCCTACCAAAATGGATAATCTCACATTTGTCAACATTGTATTCCATCTGCCAGACACTAGCCCATTCACTTAAACTATCCCAATCCCTCTGCAATCTTCCAGTATCCTCTGCACTTTTTGCTTTGTCACTCATTTTAGTGTTGTCTGCAAACTTAGATACAGTCCAACTCCAAATCATCTGTCTAAATTGTGAACAATTGTGGGCCCGACATTGATCCCTGAGGGACACCACTAGCTAATGATTGCCAACCAGAGAAACACCCATTAATTCACATTCTTTGCTTTCCATTAATTAACCAATCCTTTATCCATGTTACGACTTTACCCTAAACACCATGCATCTTTATCTTATGCAGCAACCTTTTGTGTGGCACCTTGTCAAAAGCTTTCTGGAAATCCAGATATACCACATCCATTGCACTGGTAATGTCCTCAAAAAATTCCACTAAATTAGTTCGGAACGACCTGCCCTTTATGAACCCATGCTGTGTCTGTCCAATGGGATAATTTCCATCCAGATGCCTCTCTATTTCTTCCTTCATGATAGATTCCAGCATCTTTCCTACTATCGAATTAAGCTCACTGGCCTATAATTACCCGCTTTCTGCCTACCTTTTTTAAACAGTGTTTCTCTGGAGAGCAGTGACCTTTCTAGGTTACATGGCGGACAGAGATGCTGTACACCAGGTGGAAGGTTCAATCTATAAAAAGGGCCATGACCCCAATGAACATCACTGAGCTCCGGTCGTTCCTAGGCCTCATTAACTATGATGGGAAGTTCATTGCAAACCTGGCTACTTTGTTAGCTCTTCTGCACGCATTATTGAGGAAGGGTGGACTTCCAGTGATGGGGATGTGCTGAGCCGACATACAAATGGTGGCTCTCCTTCTAAGAACCCATAATTAGACTCTTTTAACCAAAACAGCCCACGAGAACTGGAAAAAAATGATCCCCTCACACTATTCAACAGCATCACAAAATACAATGCCGAGCAACAGTAGCTCCAGAGGCCGCAAAGAAACAAAAAGCGGCAGAAGCCAAGAGAAGCATGTGATCGAGACAGTGGATGCACGAGGCGAAGGAACGCCAGCCACACCAGAGGGAAAGGGACCAACAAGCCGGACACAGGGCTCTCCCTCACTGGAGGGTGGATGGAGGATGTTGCTCACAAGTGAGCTAAAGGAGTTCAAGGAAGAGATAAAGACCCGTATTAAAGCGCCGGTCAGGGTCGCGGTCAAGGAGGCCCTGGCCATCATGTAGGTGGCCTTGGACAAGGCAGAGAACCACCTTTAGGCCCAGGGGAGCACCATCGAGGAATTGGGAAGAGCCTCAATGGATCAGAGCGACCAAATCGTCACCCATGATACGGAGACAGCGAGATTGGTGGTGACGCAGGGAAGTCAAAAGGGGAAAATTGGGGATCAGGAGAACAGATCACACCGTCAAAATCTAAGAATACTAGACCAGCTGGCGGGAATCCACGGACTAAGTGGCCCAGATGCTGGGAAGCTTGGTGGGCAGCACGGTAGCACAGTGATTTTCACAGTTGCTTCACAGTGCCAGGGTCCCAGGTTCGATTCCCGGCTTCGGTCACTGTCTGTGTGGAGTTTGCATGTTCTACCCGTGTCCGCGTGGGTTTCCTCTGGGTGCTCCGGTTTCCTACCACAGTTCAAAGATGTGAACGGGAAGAGGAACCTGTGACAATATGTGTATTGTAAGAATCATGAAGGGTTAACAAATTACTGTAACTACATCCAAGCACGAGTTGGCAATAAAGCGCATACACGTGGAACACGTGATACTCTTGATTCAGGGAGTAGGTTGTGAGGTAAGATAGAGAATAGTCGTATTATCAGGAACTCTGTAGTTAGAATCATAGTTTTAGTCATAGTTTTACTTTTTATGTCTCAACAAGCAAGTCAAATCTATTTAGTTGTAGTGTAAATAAATTAGCTTTGTTCAAGACATCGCTTGATGCTATTTGTGAGAGACTACAGTTCGAAGCCACCCTCATTCAGGAATCAAAGGCCATCACAGAACGTGGGCAGAACATTCATCTTGATCGTCTGCACTCTCCCCGTCAGGGCGAGTGGGAGGGTGTCCCACATCTGCAGGTCCTTCTTTGCTTACCCCACCAGAATTATAAGGTTCTATTTGTGGATCCGTGTCCAGTCGTGGGCCATTTGGATCCCCAGGTAGCAGAATTTGATTTGGGCATGTTTAAACTGCAGTCCCTCCAGCTCAGTCCTTTCCCTTGCGGATTCACTGGGAAGATTTTATTTTTGTACCCTTAGTCATTTTTTGGGAGCATCACCCCTCCAACTTCGAATCCTATCTGCCAAACTCTGAAAGAAAAATAGCATAACTGTTGCTCGACATCTAGAATTTTTCTCTCTGTTACTCTTGTTAATCTAATTGGCGAGAAGTAGATAAATGGCCTAAGGTCCATTTCTTCTAAATGTTCTTCACAATATGTGCCCTTGTGGTGAGGGACCAAAATGAGGCAGGAGAAAAATTTAAGAATTCTCTAGACAATACAGAGGGAGTAAACACCCAGCGGCAGTGTCTTTAGTTACATTTTTCACCAAGGAACTGAGTATCTTCCAGGTCATATCAGAGGAAAATTGAGCTTATTTTTTAATATCCTGTGGAAGTTTCACCTGGACAATATTGTTTGTAACTCTCTTCCCTATATTTAGAAGTTTGAATGCAGAGTTTGTCAACATTCTTGAATCATTCATTAGATAGTGGGAAATTTGTGACATTCCTGTTTGTAGCCTGGTGTTGTGTTATGTACTCTGGGATAACACAGGCTGCAACTCGATGCAGCTTTGACCAAAAGATACTCTAGACTTTGAAGTAAGTTCAATGAGATTTATTGAACCATTAGCACAGTTCTCTATGAGTTTGACTCTCCTGCTAATCTTGCTATAGTAACTCAGTCTAACTAACCAGTATGCTCCAAGCCATGTGGTGGGTGTGATGCTTCTGATCTGCCCCTGTCCTACTCTCTAAGTATCACCTGTGGAAAGAGAGCATTTGTGCCCTGTCCCGATGTATGGGTTGTGTAATGCCCCCTTGTGGTAGTGTCATCTCTGGGTGTCTTGACTTCCCATTGGTCGTGTCCTATTCAAAGTGTTCATTAGCTGTGTGTCTGCATGTCATGACGTCTCTCGTACTCCCTCTAGTGTTTACTTAGTCGTAGTGTATTTACATTAACCCCTTGTGTATTTACAGTGATGCATATCACCACAGCCTGGTACAATTTGTCTAAATCATGTCTCACTTCAAATAACCAGCTTCCTTCTCTTTCCATCTTTAGTGCACTGATTCATTTGTAATCCTGTACTTTGCATTCAAATAGCATGATTAATTGTTGCCCATTTACGAAAATGCAATTAATCAAAATTAATCTCGACAATGAAATATTCAAACTTGAAAGTATTTTGTGTTGTAGCATCCTGACTTAATTTCCAAAGTTTTCAGTAAATATTATGTTGGTAAGATTGTGCACATCTCAACATTAAAAGCACAGTCATTATAAAAGACAGTCATAAACTAACTAGATCGCTTTTATATCTATGAAAGATGTGTTGTAATTTTCATTTATTGACATGTTCTCTTGGTCTTTTTTCATCACAGGAGAATTCAGCATCCACCAGCTATGCATTTTATTTTATAACAGCACTAAAAGTATATTTTTAAGTGACAGCTACTACTAATAAAACCATTACTTGGGGTTTAACGAGTTTACCTTCTTTAATTCATCTTTCAAAGATTTATTTGTATCCTTCATCGCTTTAGTTTGCCTAACTAAAACTTCCTAGAAAATGAAAAGTTTTTCACATTAGATAAAAACACAAAACCATACTTTGTTGTAAATTTAACTAGTTTGCACTTTGAACTGGGAACATAACCATTAGCAATTATCATATGCAGTTCCGGTCATATTGTGAGCAAGCACAAAATCAAAATATAATACATTGTTTTATTAAATACATAACCACAAAAATAGATCCATGACCGAACCAAATTCTATGCTGATAGCCATACTTTTGGTCCAATTGATTTTTAAGGTTTTTCACTGGGAAGTCCTAAGTTACATTTAAAACATCATGCTTTGAACTTATTCACCAGTAATTGAGCAATAGGATAGTTTCAAATGGGAGATGATTCGAATACAGAGCATACACATTCCCAAGAGAATGAATGGAAGAGCATCTCAATGCTAAAGCTCTGGGATGTTGAAAGATATGGGGCTGGATGCTCCGGTTCAGGGACTAAATGCTACCGCCGGAGTTGAATTGCACAAACTGCGCTTCAGGTCATGCAAATTGACCAGCATGCCCCCAAGTACAGCCTGAGCGATTCCTGGCCCCTCTGATTCGCTGAGGTTGGGATTCATGTTAATAGCCTGACAGACAGGAACAGCTTTTAAGTACTCCACTCACCAAAGGCTGTCATTCCAGCTGCACAAAGAACTGCTCCAAGTTTCCGGGAGTCTGAGATTGACAGAATGCTGGATGCCATTGAATAGAGGATACAGGGTAGGGCGGAGACTCAAGCCCGCCATTCTCAGCAACACCTTGGAAGAGGTGGCAGAGGCTGTAGGTGCTGCCTTTTTGTCTCCCCAAGGATAAGGTGGCCCATAATCACTATGAGTGGCAGAAGATGGGACGGAATATCCCAGATATTTGGGTCCACACCCCTTCAGAAGTAAGGGCCCTGCAACCCACGGGGAGGTGAGAAGAGTGCGGTGGCTGCGATGGAGGCCAAGTAAGTGAGAGCCCAATGGAATGCAAATATCCCGAGAGCAAATGAGTCAACCCTCTCCCAAAGACCAGCCATACCCAGGATCTCATCTTGCAGGATCACCATCAGATAATGCCAGGCCCCCAATCAGATAATCAACAGAGAAGACACTGACATTTTGCTATTCCTTTCACTTGCACCATCGCCATAGCAGAGACTATCATCTCAGTGAGTAATGTTAGTGATCAGGATTCTGGGTCACCCTCCGGTGAGCATCACACACATGCTGCAGCACATCAGCTGGAGGCAAGGACTCCCAAGGGCGACGACAGTCAGAGTGTTTTCCGGCCCCAGGGGGCAACAGTTGCACAGAAGGGGAATTACGATTCTGAAAAAGATGATCCCATCGCTGGTGAAGATGCATACACACATGCAGAATAGACAGGAGGGGGTGTCAGCTACTTTCCAGTGCCTGCAAGTCTACCTGGAGGAGTCCAGCCCCTTCAGGCGCAGGAGATGTTGCCGACAGTGCATGGCACCCAAGCCAACACTGAAAGAATGGCATCTGCAGTGGAAAGTCTGGCAAGATGTCAGAGCCATGTGTGAAGCATCCAAGGCTTGGGGCACACTGTGCTGTCCATAGCTGAGGCGCAAGACAGGAGAGCCTAGTCACAGGCGGGCATGACACAGATGCAGGTGGACATTGCTATGGTGCTCTAGATCTTGGCATATTTTCAAAGGGTCATGACTGAGGGCATCAAGAGCATTGGCCAGGCGCTGATTGACCATGGCCAGTCACGAATCACAGAAATACATAGTGCAAAATACAGTCACAGAATACAGAACGACATGTCACAGGCACAGAGTTACCATGGCTAGAGCATTGAGACCATTGCTCAGACAAATGCGGGCCGCTAGGACTGACAGCGCCAGGTGATGCTGCCGCCTCCTTTGATTTGATTTATTATTGTTGTCACATGTATTAGTATACAGTGAAAAGTATTGTTTCTTGCATGCTATACCGTAAATAGGGAAGGAAGGAGGCTGCAGAATATAATGTTACAGTCATAGAAAGGTGTAGAGAAAAGATCAACTTAATACGAGGTAGATCCATTCAAAAGTCTGATGGCGGTAGGGAAGAAGCTGTTCTTGAGTCGGTTGGTACGTGACCTCAAACTTTGGTATCTTTTTCCTGACGGAAGAAGGTGGAAGAAAGTATGTCCGAGGTGTGTGGGGTCCTTAATTGTGCTGGCTGCCTTTCTGAGGCAGTGGGAATTGTAGACAGAGTCAATGGATGGGAGGCTGGTTTGCGTGATGGATTGGGCTACATTCATAACCTTTTGTAGTTTCCTGTGGTCTTGGGCAGAGCAGGATCCATACCAAGCTGTGATACAACCAGAAAGAATGCTTTCTATGGTGCATCTGTAAAAGTTAGTGAGGGTCGTAGCTGACATTCCAAATTTCCTTAGTCTTCCGGAGCTTGGTGCAGCATCACAGTCCCATGGGGGCCAACAAGCATCCTGATGGAGGAAGAAGTAATAGAGCCCCCTATGGTGGTGCTGGAATGACTCAGTTCTTCCGAATCCACCCATCCGATGCTGGGGCATCTCATCGCAAAGGGCAGAGCAGGTTGATACCTCGTCACCTTTGAGACCAAAAGCCTGCCAGACTCATCCAGGTCCAGGCACCCCAGAGGGTGAACATCAAGGGCATCACAGGGTAGAAGGTGAAACATGCAGCAGGCAGCATCCACTTCTCATATGCTGTCTGTGGTATGACGTAGGAGAGGTCGGCCACGTAGGATAAGGAGGCGTGAGGGAGAGTAATGGTAGCGGGAACGAGTGAAAGGTTAGGACTGAGGGATAGGGAAGGTGGAGTGAAGGACTGAGGAACCTGCTCCCTCTCTTCTCTCTCAGGGAAGACTGTGAGTTTATGTATTTCTGTACCCACGGAGAACCTGAATGAATGAATCAACAGTGAAACCATTGGGCAGCACGGTGGCACAGTGGTTAGCATTGCTGCCTACAGCGCTGAGGACCCGGGTTCGAATCCCGGCCCCGGGTCACTGTCCGTGTGGAGTTTGCACATTCTCCCTGTGTCTGCGTGGGTTTCACCCCCACAACCCAAAGATGTGCAGGGTAGGTAGATTGGCCACTCTAAATTGCCCCTTAATTGGAAAAAATAATTGGGTACTCTAAATTTAAAAAAAAACAGTGAAACCATTGAAGGCTGCAAACTGAGACCTGGATCTGAAAGCTTACTTTGAAGGAAGGTCTGCATGTGAAACAACCATGTGAACCAAAGACTTTTTTTTGTTTTTCTTATTATTTTCACCGGTCTCTTCCCGTAGGTGTTTGTTTGTCGTGTGTGTGTATATAAAGTATGGGGTGGATGTGTAAATGTGGGGCATCAGGAATTAGAAAATAGTTAACCAGTCGTATTTGCTGTATATTTCATTATAGTTGTTGTTATAAATAAAATGTAATTGGGCAAGATTCTCCATTGACTGATGCCAAAATCGGGAAACGCGATTGGGCGGAGAATAGGTTCCAACGGCAAAATTGCAGCGGGTGCTGATTTGTTGCCAAATCGCAATTCTCCGTCACTTCGACAGCGGCTTCAATGGGATCCAGAATGCAAGTACAGTAAACACCCTTCACATATCATTAGTGGGCCCAACCTGGTATTCTCCGGGGCCTCCACGATTCTCCGACTCCTGATGGCACGGTTCACTTGTGCTTCTGAAAATTGTGAAACCTGTGTTGCAGATGCTGAGGGAGCGAGAGGGGTTATGGAAAATGCCCAACATCGCCACAGTTTGCTGATAGATGGGCTGCTGTCGGGGGGAGGTGCTTGGGACTGTGAACGCAGGGTCATGGGTCGTATGGGTGTCCTCCCAGGTGCCCTCTGCCCCAGCCAACCCATCAGCTGTATGGGCATGCTCCAGCACAACCAGTGCCACCTTATTGGCTGAGATGAGTGTGTGTGGGGATTGTAATGTGTACATGCGACTGCCTCCTGAGTGTCAATCACCAACTTGGTGAATTCCGCCCCGTTTTTCATTGCAATGGATTGTGTTCCACGTGGCGCCGGTGCTAGCTCCTCCACAGCCGCTGAATCAGTCAAAGTTCTGCGGCTATTTTGCTGTTGTGAAAGTCCACGAATTCTGTGCCAGCGTAATCACACAGACGGGATTCTGCGTTCCCCGATGCCAATTTCATAATCTGTAATCGGGTGGAGAATCCATTTTTATGATGGAACTGGGGTGTCACCTGTTTTCACAAGCTCCGCCCCCTCCAAAACGGTGTCTGTAATTATTGGGCAGCCAAGGGCCAAAGGCTTCAGGTATTCTACGAAGCATTATTTGTTATTCAATTTTGTGTGGTTCTGGGTCAAGAAGGGCTGAAATTGACTGCACCATAGCCCAGGGTGTTGGAACATAATTTGGGGGCTTGTCCAGGACCTTTGGAACGGGAGACGCTGAAGTTTGGGTTTTATTACAAAGTAAAAAGAGACACCAGGTTTGTAGTGATATAACAGGACGGCTCTGGAAGTTGCAAAGTGTGTTATTTAGGTGGATGACTTATCTCTAGTTTATTTTGAAGGCTTCAAAAAGACAAGGGATTGGATTCTCCGCAGCCACACGCTGAAACAGCATTGGGGCGGCGGCGGAGAATCCAATATCATGCCGAAATCGGGCCTGCCGCTGGTCCGGTGATTCTCCGAGACCCGAGAATTGGGGGAGTACGCCGCCCGACTGGGGTCCATTGACAGAGGCCAGCCAGGAATCCTCCGCTTCCAACCGGCTGAGTTCCCGATGGCGTGGAACTAACCTGGTATTGGCGCCCTTGGGGGAGTGGGGATTGGACACCCGGGGGGGGGGCCTTATGGATGGGGTTAGATCCGCGTGGTGAAATGCTCGGTCACACGGCCGATCGGCAGGGGGGGGGGGGGGGGGGGGTCTAATTTTTATTTTTCCTCCGCAGTCCAAGACCGCCATGGAGCTTGGTGCGGCCGCTGGAGGCCGCCGCCGTGCGCATGCGCGGACTCAAAACAGGAAGTGCGGGGGTCCGTAGCCGCAGCTAAAGCTGCGTGAATTACCCCGGGTCCCTGCTAGCCTCCTGGAGGGCATTGAATTAGCTGTACTTTGTTCCCGGAATCTCATGAGTAAAACTCCAGCATTTTTATACCACCATGGAACATAGTGCCATTTTGGGAAAATCCAGCCCAAGGTGTTGAATTGGCAGATGAATTAAAAATAGAGGTAGCAGATAAAGCTAGGAAGGTCGAGATAACTGAAGCGATTGCTCAGCATTTAAATTTGAAAGAGATGCTAGAAACACAGGAGAGCCCACAAAGTAGTGCAGCATTAAAGACATTTTCTGGGGAAATTGAAGTGGAGAGAATTTGGTTGTAGTTCAAGCATGAGAGGGAATTTAAAAATATAGAAAAATAAATGTAGTTGCTGCAAATAGAAAAAGAAAGAGAGATTGAAAAGAGGAGGTTGGAATTAAACAGAGAGGAAAACACAAAAGAGAGAATTCTAGGTGGCATGGTGGTATTGTCACTAAACTAGTAATTCAGAGACACTGGTGTCCTCGGTTTGAATCCCACCACGGCAGATGGTGGAAATTGAAACCAATAAATATCAGGAGATGGTGAACGGCTCACTCACTGGTTAAGATGTCATACAAGGTGGGCTCACCCAGTGATTTGCCACTTCTCTCTGAAAGTGATATCAGGTGGGTCATTCTTGTGTCATGGGACCCTTCCCTTCCTCATCCTCCAGCACCCACCTCACTCCCTCAACCTTCCACCCTGTACACCCAGGCCTAACACCCATCAGACAGACTTTAGAGGTTGGTTGAACTGTTGGTGAAAGTGTGTTTAAGGGGGGGGGGGGGGGGGGGAAAGGGGGGGGGGGTGGATTCAGAAGCATTAAGATGTTCCAGAAGCTCTCCTGCAGGAGCATGGGCCTCTTCATTTCGTCCTCAATGTCTTCAATCATGGAGCACTTAGACTGGGACATGTCCCTCACTGCCTCGGTCATGCCCCTCTGACACCTGACACAATCATTCTGAGATTCTGCCATGCCCCTCTGTGCTTGTGACATGTCCCTCTGTGACAGGTCAAGGTCAGTCAGCACCCGATGCTCTCAGCCATGGCTCTTTGTGCCTGGACCAAGCTCTGGGAGTGCTGCAACAATGTCCATGTTGGCTCGGGAAGTGCCTGCCTGTGACTGGGCTCCCCTGTCCTGTGCCTCAGCCATCGACTGCACAATGTACCCCAAGCCTTGAATGTCTTGACCCATGGCTCTGACTTATTGTCCCAGACCTTCCACTGTGGATGCCACCAGTTCAGTGTTGGCCTGGCTAGCACACATTGGTGGCACCATCTACTGCACATGAAGATGGCTGGACTCCTCCAGCTGCACGTGCAGGTGCTGGAAGGTTGCCAACACACCCTCCTGTAAATCCTGGCTCTGTGTCTGCACCTCTCCCAGTAATGGGATCATACTTTCCAGAAGTGCAACACCTATCTGCAGTTGTTTCTTGGGATCGGGCTGCTCTCCGAACACCCTGCCCCTTGGGAGTCTGCCTCCACCTGATGTGCTGCAGCATGTGTGAAGTGCGCATCAGGTGACCCAGGTGCCCCTTCACTAAAATGCCCCACTGAGGTGATAGTCTCTGCAACGGTTCCGGCTGCAGGTAGCAGCAGTGGCGAGAAGTTGGTATCTTCCCAGAATTGGTGCTCCGGCACGTGCTGGGGGCAGTGACCACGGACAGCCTGCAAGACAATTGACAAGAGGCATGGTGAAATATTGAGATGGAGTAATTTGTGGGAAAGGGGTGAGACTTGTTGCAGGGACATCAGCTTTGCATCGGGCTCTCCCAAGTGGTGACTCACCTGAGCTGCCCTGAGGAGGTCATTCATTTTTTCTGCACTGGGTTCCAGACTTCCTGATCAAACTGGCAGCACTAACTGCCTCTGCCATCTCCTCCTGGTGCTGTTGATGACATCTCTTCCTCCACCCTGGGGAAGAGAGTGTCCCTCTTCTTCTCCACAGCATCCAGCATTCTCTCCAGCTCACTTTCCATGAAGCATGACGCAGGTCTTTGTCGAGCCATCTTCTTCGCTGCAATGAGAGTGTTTGGAGAGTGGAGCGCTAATAAGCAGCTCCAACTTTCCAGGCTCTCCAGCCCTAATTCCAGCCCCAGCAAATCAGATGCCAACGGGAATGCAAATTGCTCTGAATTCATGTGGGCAGAATGCTTGACAATTTGCATGTCCTGACTTACTTTCCAAAAAGCGCCCTAACGGGAACACAAACATATGCAATTCAGTCCTGGCAGCAACACTTAGGACGCAATCTATTGACCTCATGGAGCCTGACGTGGGGCGCAACAAGGCTGGTTAATCTCGTGAGAGGCCTCTGGGAAGATTTACCAGCCGAGTCACGCCTCGCGAGATCTAACAAGGCCTCGCAATCTGAATTCCACCCACAATGGGCGGGATCCAGATTTGGATACTCAAGTGAGCAGTTAGGCTCATTTTAATATGTCTGCTCCGGAGTTACCCAAGGTGTAGAATCTCAGTTTGGAGTCCCCGAGCAGGCACTGTTTAGCACTGGTATCCACAAACATGGACCAGGAATACTGGCACTTGGGGATGTTTTTCCCAAGCGGTCCCTGGGTGGTTGGGCTCTGGGAAGAGTGGTACTCTGACACCCTTGGTGCCACTGCCAGGGCGCCCATGTCAGGCTGGCTAGGGCACTGTTAGGGTGCCAGGTTGGGAGTGCCAAGTTGCCCAGGTGTCATCTTGCCCATGCAGTATCGGGCTCGAGGTTGCCCTGCCCTTATAAGGCGGGAGCATCCCTGAGTACACCCTAACTGGTATGTTGGGGAGGTCTGGAGGCCGCAGTGTTGGGTTCAGAGAGCCCATGCAAAAATGGCAACATAATGAGCCTAAGTGCGGCTATGGTGGGGCATACCTCACCGAGGCTCGGAAATGAAGCCGAGTCCTGTTTAACAGTGGGGTCGTTCGCTCTGCTACAAGTGCAGGGAAACACCTGGATAAAAGCACCAGAAACAGGACTCTGTTTTATTTCAATTAAATCTCGTCTTTAGGCATGATTCTCCGGAAAGATTTCTAAGCATGGTAGCGAGCGGGAAATACCGCGAGCTTCCCAGTGCTTCGTCCAGTGAGGACGGAAACAACATTCAACGTTAATCGGTCTGCTTAATAAAGGCTCGCCAGCCCCTGTTAACATGGATAAGCAGCACTTGCACAGCCAACCGCCCTCAGCTCGCAGCAATGGCGCCGAGAAGACCGGCCCCAGGATTTGGAGACTCGGCCTGGGGAGGCTCCTAGATGCAAATAAAGGCTCGCCAGTCCCCGCTAACATGGACCAGCAGTACTTGCACAGCCAACCACCCTCAGCTCGCAGCAATGGCGCCGAGAAGACCAGCCCCAGGTCCTCCAATCCAGGTGAGATGTTCTATTCCCGCGAGAGTCCCAGAGGCTGAGCCATAGGACAGCCAATGCTGCCTTGTTTGAGGAGGCGGCAGCAGAGTTCGGGTATGTGACCAGGAGGACTGGCTGCCAGTGTCGCATGAAGGTCAATGCCCTACACCGGGCAGCATGGATGAGTTGAAACCAACTCCACCCCCGCCCAGAGGCGTTTCTGACCCCACACGGGCATCCCCTCCCCGCAATCCTCCATGTGGCCCCCAACCATCTCTTCATTCCCCTGCTTGCCCTCCAACCCCACAAACCCTTCCTTCACCAGGGGCACCACTGTGAACCATGCGTGCAGCTAACAATGCCCTCGCTGTGTCTTCAGGAGAAACTCTCCCACAATGACCGGGAGAGGGCCCAGACTGGCAGAGAGGTGCCGGACATAGGAATCATCACCACCCTTGAGGAATGGCCCTGGAGGCGACTGGGGTGGCCGAGGACAGAGCAGTCACCAATGAGGAGGTTGGCGGACACTGCAGAAGTGAGGATCCACTGGGCCCCACCTGGAGGACCACTCACATGTGAGTTGTTACTGCCATACTGACTGACCTATCCCTCCCACTGACCACATGCCCATTCTCCCGCAGGTCCTCCAACCGACAGTGACGGCCATCCTGGATGGCCCCGTCCTCACCTCCCAGGGGAACACTGCGAGGAAAACTCTGAGGATGCCACAATCGACACGTCACAGCTGCCATCCCCAACCTCCACCAGTGCAGATAAACACATCTCGGTGGGAAACATTAGTGGACAGATTTCTGGGGCACAAACTGGTGAATACCACATAGCTGCTGCTGTACAACAGGTGGAAGCAGGAACCTCCAGGCGAGAAAGTACTCTGAGGTCTGCTGCATCACAGGTCCCAGCCTGGTGCTGAGCCTCTGTAAAAAAGTTACCCGGAACTAATGGAGGCGTTAGGGAGCGGTCGAGACATTCAGAGGGATATAGGGGCTGGTTTAGCTCACTCAGCTAAGACGCTGGCTTTTAAAGCAGACCAAGCAGGCCAGCAGCACGGTTCGATTCCCGTACCAGCCTCCCCGGACAGGCGCCGGAATGTGGCGACTAGGGGCTTTTCACAGTAACTTCATTGAAGCCTACTCGTGACAATAAGCGATTTTCATTTCATTTCATTCATTTCATTTCATTTCATTTCAGATATGTCAGCGACACCCCAGCAGGTCCATAGCCGATTGGAGAAGACCCAGAGGCTACGAGCACAGGAGAAGTCGCCAACAATGCGTGGCACCGAGGCCAACAGTGCTAGGGTGGCGACCGCAGTGGAGAGCTTCGTGCATGACGTCAGCACAAATAGTAGAGGTGTCTAAGGCAAACGATGACGGGCATGGCTGAGGTCTTTGGCAGAATGTCCGAATCGCTGGGGATTTGACCCAGTACCAAGCTGACCTTCATGAGGTGCTGCGGGACATATCCCACTCTCAAATGAACATTGCCGAGGCGCTGCAGAGCACATTAAAATCACTGAGGAGCATCGCCGAGGGTGTCAACACCTTGGTGCAGACATCAGGGAGCTGCCAGGGTTGGCAGAACCAGGTGACACAGGGGCAGCCGGGGCTGAAACCAGCTTCCCCTCCGTCCCAAGGTTAACCGCGGGTCCAATGGACACTGGGTGGGAGGAGAGGATAGTGGGTGCCAACCCAGACCTGTCCCATGGAGTGGGGAAAATAGCCACCAGCACCCCCGAGTTCTACCCCTCTGATGATGCCGCGTCTGAAAGTCACCACACGGGGCAGGGTGGCATGGTTGTGCATGTGACATCTACAAGTGTTGTTGGGATTCACCGGCCCCAGATCCCCAGAGGAGGCCCGCCAGGGTCACTGAAGGCCATGGGATGAGGTAAGCAACTGGCTGTCTCCACCTCAGATGTGCATTCTGGGGATACACCTAGATGCAGTGGCAGAGCAAGGAAGGTTAAGCAGGCTGAGGATCACTGAGGGCACCAGGGAAGGGGGAGAAAGGGTAGGCAGATAGTCTGCAGCTGCGGTTGCCCGTTCTGAGTCTCCACAATATTCAAAGATAGCTTGATGGCCTCGCAGATGTAAAGCCCCTCACCCCAGGGGCGAATACCAACCTGGAAAGCTTTAGCCCCTTGACCAAACACAACCCCCTTAATGGATCCTCACCATCCCCCGGACATAAGAACTAGGAGCAGGAGTAGGCCATCTGGCCCCTCGAGCCTGCTCTGCCATTCAATGAGATCATGGTTGATCTTTTGTGGACTCAGCTCCACTTTCCGGCCCGAACACCATACCCCTTAATCCCTTTATTCCTGAAAAAACTCTCTATCTCTATCTTAAGAACATTTCATGAAGGAGCCTCAACTGCTTCACTGGGCAAGGAATTCCATAGATTCACAACCCTTTGGGTGAAGAAGTTCCTCCTAAACTCAGTCCTAAATCTACTTCCCCTTATTTTGAGGCTATGCCCCCTAGTTCTGCTTTCACCCGCTAGTGGAAACAACCTGCCCGCATCTATCCTATCTATTCCCTTCATAATTTTATATGTTTCTATAAGATCCCCCCCTCATCCTTCTAAATTCCAACAAGTACAGTCCCAATCTATTCAACCTCTCCTCGTAGTCCAACCCCTTCAGCTCTGGGATTAACCTAGTGAATCTCCTCTGCACACCCTCCAGCGCCAGTATGTCTTTTCTCAGGTAAGGAGACCAAAACTGAACACAATACTCCTGGTGTGGCCTCACTAACACCTTGTACAATTGTAGCATAACCTCCCTAGTCTTAAACTCCATCCCTCTAGCAATGAAGGACAAAATTCCATTTGCCTTCTTCATCACCTGCTGCACCTGTAAACCAAATTTTTGCGACTCATGCACTAGCACACCCAGGTCGCTCTGCACAGCAGCATGCTTTAATATTTTATCATTTAAAGTCTTTGCTCCCGGTCTACCTTAGCTAGCTCTTCTCTCATCCCATTGTAATCTCCTTTGTTTAAGCACAAAACACGAGTGTTTGATTTTACCTTCTCACCCTCTGTATTTTAAATTCCACCATATTGTGAACATGAAAAAATAAAATGAAAATCACTTATTGTCATGAGTAGGCTTCAAACAAAGTTACTGTGAAAAGCTAGTCGCCACATTCCGGCACCTGTTCGGGGAGGCTGTTACGGGAATCGAACCGTGCCTGCCTTGGTCTGCTTTCAAAGCCAGTGATTTAGCCCTGTGCTAATAATGGGAGATGAGGAAATGGCTGAGGAACTGAACAGGATCCAAAGGTATCCCTTTGGGAGGGTGGGTCCTGTAGCATGTGGGAGTCATTGCCTGGCATCCCAATCACATCTTGATGCATGGACACTGTCCCTGAACACTGCTGGAGGCAACACCACACATACAGCAGCCAACATCCAACACCCAGGGGATGGGACACAACTCTGGGGACATGTCCACGACCGGAGGGTAGGTTGATGCCATCGGGATGGGGCAATGCCTGGAGAGATGGGCAAAGTGTTCAGAGGTCACCCCACATTGTGGAAGAAGTTAAAAGTGGCATCATACTAGTTGTGCACAAAGGTGTATATTGTGTTTTAGAATTCACCACCCTTCCGATGGTGCTGCCCCCTCCCCATAACTGCCCAGACCCCCTTCCCCGGTGCTCTCACTGATCCTTAATATGCTTAACCCTCCTAGCTCTATCACTACATCTAGGTGTGTCCCCAGGATGCACATCTGAGGTGGAGGCAGTCAGCTGCTTACCACGTCCTGTGGCCTTCGATGTCCCTGCGAGCGTCCTTTGGAGGTCTGAGCCTGGAGGGCCTCACCTCACTTGTTGGCAGCACATTGATCATAGATCATAGAATTTACAGTGCAGAAAGAGGCCATTCGGCCCATTGAGTCTGCACAGGCACATGGAAAGATTGCCCTATCTGAGCCCACACCTCCACCCTACCCCTGCAAACCACTAACCCCACCCAACCTTTTTGGACAATAAGGGCAATTTAGCATGACCAATCCACCTAACCTATACATCTTTGGACTGTGGGAGGAAACCAGAGCACCCGGAGAAGCCCACTCAGACACGGGGAGAATGTGCAGACTCCGCACAGACAGTGACCCAAGCCGGGAATCGAATCTGGGACCCTGGATCTGTGAAGCAATTGTGCTAAACACTTTGCTACCGTGCCGTCCATGCACATGCAGAACCATGCCATTGTGTCCCATGTGCTGGCTGTGAGTCGCGGCCTCAAAGTGGTGGAACTCGGGGGAGCTGGTGGCCACCATCGCATCTCCATAGACGGGTCCGGGTTGGCACCCGGTGGCCTCTCCTCTGTAGCCATCTTGGATGGCCACTTCCAACTAAGTACCGAGCAACTCGCAAAGACTGATGGGTAAAATGGACAAGCCAAGAGTCAGGCAGGCTCAGAGCCTGAAATGCATATTTGTCAGCAAAGTTAATCAGGCCGATTAGCAGGTGATGGCCCATCTCCCCCAACACAAAGAACTGGTACTCCAGCAATCGGAACAGTCCCAGACATTTCGGTGCCACTCCCTGTCCAAGGGAAACGCAAACAACAGGGTCATTGACCGCTTGGGACACGCCCAGCCATCCAGATCCCCGCCCACTTATTGGTTAAGGAATTTAACGGAGTGATCAGGGATCACCCAATTGGTAAGACCCAAATCGAAGGACCGCCCAAAAGAGCGTGAAAGCCCCCTCCCCCCCAAGTATAAAGGAAGAGTTCGCCATATGTTCGCTCTCTTTTGGCCTTGGCCTTTGTACCCCAGTCAAGGCCATCGCCAACTGCAGCAACACCAGAAGCAAGTTCGAGTTCGACGCCCACGACCAGACGGATGAGCCCAGCTGAGCAGCAGTTACCCCTTCGAACCCAAGAGATCCAGAATTGAACAGCGACCGCTGTTTCCTTATGGAAACCGGGTGCCTGAAGTTAAGTACAGGTTGTCTTAGTAATAGGTGTAGTTAACTAGTAGTGTTTATGTGGCATGATTGATTGTATGTAAATAAAGTACCCTTGACCTTGAACTAACTAACTGGTGTTTGGCTCTTTAATCTATAGCCGGTTGAAACTTGTGGTGGTATCATTCGATACCTGGCGACTCTAAGCATTCGGAGATAGACAATATAGAAAGAAGGCAAATCCACTGTTTGCCATAATTGGAAAAGAGCCACAGAAAAGACCAAGTAGTAGAGATAATTCGACAACACCTCCCGCTCAGTGCCCATATGGCCCTGGGGTTTGCTTGGGATGGAGGGGCAGCTGGTTCGAGCCCCTGTTGCCCCTGCATCTTCTGGGTCTGCCAGCCCTGGCGTTTTCCATAGTCCACACTTTTGTGTCGACACCCTCAGCGATGCTCCTCAGTGATTGGGCCATGCTCCGTAGTGCCGCAACAATGCCCAGCTGCGACTGGGACAAGCTCCGCAATGCCTCGGTCATGCCCATCTGCAGAACCTCATCAAGGTCAGCCTGGTACTGGGTGATATCCCCCGTGAGGCGGGCCTTCTGCCTAGACCCTCAGCTATAGTCGTCACCGACTGTGCCACGCCTTGGACCACCTTCACTAATGGTACCGACGTCGTGCACCAGGCTCTCAACTGCGGTCGCCACCCTAGCAGTGTTGGCTTCGGTGCGACGCATTGTTGGTGATGTTTCCTGCACCCTCTGGAACTTCTTCAATCTGCTGGAGTGATGCTGACATCTCCCTCTGAATCTTCCGGCCGCACTCTAAGATTTGGAGGTAGATGAGCACTTTGGTGATAGTGACCACAATTCGGTTACGTTTACTTTAGCGATGGAAAGAGATAGGTATATACTGCAGGTCAAGAGTTATAGCTAGGGGAAAGGCAATTATGATGCGATTAGGCAAGACTTAGGATGCATAGGATGGGCACAATTGAAATGTGGAGCTTGTTCAAGGAACAGCTGCTGCATGTCCCTGATAAGTATGTACCAGTCAGGCAGGGAGGAAGTGGTCAAGCGAGGGAACAGTGGTTTATTAAAGTAGTTGAATGACTTGTCAAGAGGAAGAAAGAGGCTTATGTAAAGATGAGACGTGAAGGTTCAGTTAGGGCGCTTGAGAGTTACAGGTTAGCCAGGAAGGACCTAAAGAGAGAGCTAAGAAGAGCCGGGAGGGGACATGAGATGTCCTTGGCAGGGGGGAGCAAGGAAAACCCTAAAGCTTTCTATAGGTATGTCAGGAATAAAAGAATGACCAGGGTAAGAGTAGGGCCAGTCAAGGACAGTAGCGGGAAGTTGTGCGTGGAGTCCGAGGAGATAGGAGAGGCACTAAATCAATATTTGTCATCAGTATTCACACAGGAAAAAGACAATGTTGTCAAGGAGAATCCTGAGATACAGGCTATTAGACTAGACGGGATTGAGGTTCATAAGGAGGAGGTGTTAGCAATTCTGGAAAGTGTGAAAATAGATAAGTCCCCTGGGCCGGATGGGATTTATCCTAGGATTCTCCTTGAAGCTAGGGGGGAGATTGCAGAGCCTTTGGCTTTGATCTTTATGTCGTCATTGTCGACAGGAATAGTGCCAGAAGACTGGAGGATAGCAAATGTTGTCCCCTTGTTCAAGAAGGGGAGTAGAGACAACCCCGGTAACTATAGACCAGTGAGCCTTACTTCTGTTGTGGGCAAAGTCTTGCAAAGGATTATAAGGGATAGGATTTATAATCATCTAGAAAGGAATAATTTGATTAGGGATAGTCAACACGGTTTTGTGAAGGGTAGGGCATGCCTCACAAACCTTATTGAGTTATTTTAGAAGGTGACCAAACAGGTAGACGATGGTAAAGCAGTTGATGTGGTGTAAATGGATTTCAGTAAAGCGTTTGATAAGGTTCCCCACGGTAGGCTATTGCAGAAGATACAGAGGCATGGGATTGAGGGTGATTTAGCGGTTTGGATCAAAAATTGGCTAGCTGTAAGAAGACAGAGGGTGGTGGTTGATGGGAAATGTTCAGTCTGGAGATCTGTTTTGGGGCCACTGCTGTTTGTTATTTTCATAAATGACCTGGAGGAGGGCGTAGAAGGATGGGTGAGCAAATTTGGGAATGACACTAAAGTCGCTGGAGTTGTGAACAGTGCGGAAGGATGTTGCAGGTTACAGAGGGACAGAGATAAACTGCAGAGCTGGGCTGAGAAGTGGCAAATGGAGTTTAATGCAGAAAAGTGTGAGGTGATTCATTTTGGAAGGAATAACAGGAAGACAGAGTACTGGGCTAATGGTAAGATTCTTGGTAGTGTGGATGAGCAGAGAGATCTCGGTGTCCGTGTACATAGATCCCTGAAAGTGCTGATGTACCATTAATTCAGTGCAAGACGATGAGAGTGAGTGAACGTAGGCTTTATTAACCAAGAACTTGCCTGCTTGTGTCTGCTATAGAAATGAGCGCCTCCCCCAGGCGGCCAGTCTGTATACAGTCCGAGGGGAGGGCGGAACCAGAGGTGGAGCCCACCAGTTTCCAGTATAATACCTGTAAGGAGATGACATTACCATTGGGCCACCGTACTACACTGACAGCTTATACTATGTGTTAGTTTTTATTGGTAGAGTGGTTGAGTTTCGGAGCCCTGAGGTCATGTTGCAGCTGTACAAAACTCTGGTGCGGCCGCATTTGGAGTACTGCGTACAGTTCTGGTCGCCGCATTATAGGAAGGATGTGGAAGCATTAGAAAGGGTGCAGAGGAAATTTGTCAGGATGTTGCCTGGTATGGAGGGAAGATCTTGAGGCTGAGAGACTTGAGCCTGTGTTCGATAGAGAGAAGAAGGTTAAGAGGTGACTGAATAGAGGCATGCAAGGTGATCAGAGGATTAGATAGGGTGGACAGTGAGAGCCTTTTTCCTCGGATGGTGATGGCTAGCATGAGGGGACACAGTTTTAAATTGAGGGGAGATACAGGACAGATGTCAGAGGTAGGTTTTTTACTCAGAGAGTAGTAAGGGCGTGGAATGCCTGCCTGCAACAGTAGAGGACTCGCCAACATTAAGGGCATTTAAATGGTCACTGGATAAACATATGGATGATAATGGAGTAGTGTAGATGGGCTTTAGATTGGTTTCACAGGTCGGCACAACATCAAGGGCCGAAGGGCCTGGACTGCGCTGTAATGTTCTATTCTATTCTAACGTCTCTATCAACTCGGGGAATACCTCTTCCACAGGCTCAGCATCAGGCAGGCCTCCAGCTGGGTTCGGGGTTCCAGCAAACCTCTGACTGCTGTCTCGCCAGGGACTTCCTGCCTCCACCTGATGTACATCAACAGCAGTGTTGTGCTCACCAGATTGTGCCCCAGAAGCCTGACCACTAATGTGCCCCACCGAGGTGTGTGCATGTTTGCTGGTGGAGGGTGGGGATGACGGCTGTGAGGCGGCTCATACAGTGACATTATCAGAGCTCTCCTCCATGGTGCTCTCATCTGAGACTGGAGAGGGTGCAAGGGATCTGCAAGGGAATGGATGCATGGTCAGTGGGAGGGATGGGTTAGTCAGTCACACAATAACAACTTAAGTTTGACAGGTCCTCCGGGTGGGGCCCGGTGATTCCTCATCTCTGCCAGCCTCCACATTGATGACCGCCCAGTCCTCAACCAGACCGGGATCAAATCTGGGTCCTCGGCGCCGTGAGGGAAACCAAGAGCTATTAAGAAGGGTCTTTAAGGGCAAAGAGATAGTGAAGAGCAAAGGTTTGGATAGGAATTCCAGGTGTTGGAGCCTTGGCAATAGAGGCACAACCACCGATATTGAAATGACTAAAGTCAGAGGGCAGAACTCTCTGTTCCCCACGCCGGGTGGGAGAATCGCGGAGGGCCGGGCGACTCACGACACGCCCCCCTGGCGTCCCCCGCGATTCTCCCCCCCCCCCCCCCCCCCGGCTCGGTAGAATTGCCGCTCGCCGTTTTTCACGGCGACCGGTGATTCTCCGGCCCGGATGGGCCGAGCGGCCTGCCGTTCCCGGCCGGTTCACGACAGCGGCAACCGCACCTGGTGACTGCCGTCGTGAACATGGGCGCCAAAATGCCGTTTGAAGCTTATGGGGGGCGTAGAGGGGAGTGAGCACCACGGCCGTGCTCGGGAGGGGACTGGCCCGCGATCGGTGCCCACCGATCGTCAGGCCAGCGTCTCAAAGCGGCGCACTCTTTCCTCTCCGCTGCCCTGCAAGATCAAGCCGCCACGTCTTGCGGGGCAGCGGAGGGGAAGACTGCAACCGCGCATGCGCGGGTTGGAGCCATCAGCCGTCGTGACGTCAGCCGTGCATGCGCAAGTGGGAGCCGGCCAACCTGCGCATGCGCGGCTGACATCACATAGGCGCCGCCGTCGCGTCATTCTCGTCAAGGCCCGGCGGCCGAGAGTTACGGAGCGCTGCTCCTAGCCCCCCGGGTGGGGCTGAATAAGGTGAGAGGAGCGGCCTCTGAGGCCGTCGTGAAACTCGGCCGAGTTCACGACGGCCTTCCCGATTTATCGCCGGAGCGGAGAATTCCGCTCATAGATGCTGAAGGAGGAATAATGGGAGAAGCAAATAGTTCATGGGTGTAGAGCAGGATAAACTTGCAAACGGATGCAATTCATGGAAATTCACTAATGTGATTAATTTTATTTGGAGAATGACATATTTTGTGGGTAGGTCCAGCTTCGATACAATGGGCGGGATTCTCCGACCCCCCCTGCCGGGCCCACGATCGGGGCCCACCGATCGGCGGGCGGGCCTGTGCCGTGGGGGCACTCTTTTACTACCCGTTGGCCGTGTCAGCCTCTGCGATGGCCGACGTTTAGGTGACCCCCGCCCTGGGCATGCACGGGGATAACGTCAGCAGCCGCATGCGTGGACTCTCGCCGCCCCCCGTCCCGCCGGGTACAGGAGAATCCCACCCAATATTTTTTAAAGGAGCACAAAAATTGTGGGAATTGGATTTGCACTGACTGTACTGTGCACTTGAAATCCTGAAACTTTGCACTGCTTTGGTCGATTTTAGGAGAATTGTACTGGAAATAACAACCCACTCAGTAAAGCCTCAATTTAACAAATAATATTTTACAATCATGAGTGAGGGAAAGGGATACATGCAGAGGGATAAAAGCAGCCAGCTCATCTACTATTCTGACAGACAAGATTCAAATAAAGAGAGAGTGCAAAAAGACAAACCTTTTCCTCAGTTACTTTCTTAAGTTCTTGTTTTATAATTGAGAGCGCATCTTTGACAGATGATAGCTCAATTTCCTGGAAAAAGAAAAACAAACCTATTGATATCAAATCATAATCTTAGCCTGAAAAACAATAATCTAATTATTCTAAAATAGCAGAAAATTGCATCCATTTCCTAGTTTACTTCAGTCCTTCTGTTATGGGCCAGGGTTTAGAGAACCCCAAAGTGTATCATGGAGTTCCCCTGACCCACAACTTTTAATAAATTGTGGTATGGGGTGCACACGGCCCACTCTATAGGTGTGGTACAACAGAAATCGAAAAGTATTTTTTAAAGCAAAACAATGTTTATTATATGAACTCAAGTTAACCTTTTTAAAACATACAGTGAACATCTTAGCAACCATCAATTCAAATACAACCCCCAAAGAATACAGCACTAAGTAATCCTTAATTAATTCTCATGACACTTCCTTGTTAAAGTTGCACTCATCCAGGCAAGCTGAGAGTACTCCATTGCACTCCTGTCTTGTGCCTTGAGGCTTGTGGACAAACTTTGGGAGTCAGAAAATGAGTTAGTCACCACAGATTTCCCAGGCTTTGGCCTTCTCTTGGACCCGCATTATTTATATGGCTGGTCCAGTTAATTTTGGTCAATGGTGAACCCAAGGATGTTGATGGTGGAGGTTTCAGTCAAGGGGACAGTTAGATTCTCTCTTGTTGGAGATGGTCATTTCCCACATTTGTGTGGCACAAATGTTATTTGGCACTTATCAGCCCACGTCTGAGTCACAGAATTCCTACAGTGCAGAAAGAGGCCATTCGGCCCATTGACTCTGCACCGACCCTCTGAAAGAGCACCCTACTGAAGCCCACTCTCCCCCCCCCCATCCCCGTGACCCCGCCTAATCTTTAGACACTAGGGCCGTGATGCTCCCTTCTGGGGACTAAGTTCCCACACTGGCGGAAAAACCGGCGGCAACAGCTCCCGAAAGTGCGGAATTCTCTGCACTTTCGGGGGCTAGGTGGATGGCGGAGGGGTTGACGCCGCTCCAGCCGCCGCCAAACGGGAGGTGCGAGTTTGCACATGCGCAAAACTTCCAGTGTGGTTCCGCGCATGCGCAGACCGGCCAGCGTATTTTGGCGCATGCGCGGGGGGTTCTGTTCTCCGGGCCAACCATGGCGGAGCTCTACAGGGCTGGCGCGGAGGGAAAAAGTGCCCCCACAGAACAGGCCCGCCCGCAGATCGGTGGGCATCGATTGCAGGCCGGGCCATCATGGGGGTGCCCCCCCGGGGTCAGATCACCCCCCCCCCCCCTCCCAAGACCACCAGCTTACCTGCCAGATCCCATGGCGGCAGGTCTGGCCAAAAACGGACGGCCGCTCGGTTCATCGGGGTCCGGAGAATCGCCACATTTAAAGATGTGTTCACTAGAGTGAGTAGCAGATGTATCACATTGCATATGGATTGAGGGGTAGATAAATGAGTATGTGCGAAGTACAAAGAAAGTGAATGACGGATGCTCTTGAAACTCAAATAGGTGTGAATAGTGATGTGATAGATTACACTTAACATGATAGAGTGAGATGGTAGTGTGCACTGCAGAATCTGCACCTGTACTCGCCTTTCCTGGCCTGATTAGGTTACAAAAATGTTTTCTGCACTGGAACAAGGACAGGTCACAATGTTACTGCTACTAGCCTCTTCAGTCATATCCAATGATGTGTTTTTCATTGCAACAGAAGGTTTCTTCCTATTTTGATCAGTTGGGCAGTTATCAGGTATAATTGTTGTAACACAGTGTGGGCTTGTTTTTATGGAATCGTACCATCCCAGAGAGAAATCTTTGGAAGTGGAGTAGGTGGGTAAGATCTGAAATCTGTGCATCAAGTAGCTGACCCAACATCCGGTCCCTGCATCCCTGCATGTTTACAAGAGGCAGGCACACAGCATCAAATCTCCCACAACTATTAACACACTTGGCTGATTAACATTCCATTTAAGGGCATTTCAGACCTCAATATTAACACACCAGTATCAAACCGGTCCCCAACTCAAACACTCAAGAGGTGGTAGGACAGAGGATCATAGGTGCCTCCTCACACTGGGACAACAATTGAGCCACAGGAATAAAATGATCATAGCCTCAGCCACTACAGTACCTGTGTAGGGCCAGTTTCCTCATTTTTAAAATTTAAGCAGGTGTCTAAGGGTAACTCAGGGTGCGATTCTCCCAGAGAGGGAGAAATCGTAAGGCTGGCGTCAAATCCGGGCGAGTTTGACGCCAGCCTCCCCCTCCCCGACCGGGAACCGATGCTGGTCCCCGGTCGGGGCTAGCATGCCGCCGCCGTAAACTCCGGCATCGCGGGCTTAACGAATTTCGTTAAGCCCGCTTGCCAGAGTTTGCGCCGGCTGACGCGTCATATGACATCAGCCGCGCATGCGCGGATTGGAAGACTCCAACCCACGCATGCGCGGATGACGTCATCGCGCATTTGCGCGAAACCCGCGCATGCGCGGGCCGGGATGCCCCTCAGCCGCCCCGCGAAGTGATACAGCGGGGCGGCAGAAGGACAAAGAGTGCGCGGGTATCGGACCCGCTGCCCGCGATCGGTGCCCACCGATCGCGGGCCCATGGCACCCTTGGCACGGCCGTGGTACTGCCGTGCCAATCGGTGCCATGGTTTTAAAAATCGGCACTTTACGGCCGTTTTTACGAACGGCCAGACCAGGTGTGTTTGCCGTTCGTAAAAACAGCCGTAAAGGGCTTGGACTTCGGCCCATCGGCCAGCTGAGAATCGCTGCTGGCCGTAAAAAAACGGCGGCAGCGATTCGTATCGGGAGTCGGGCGTGGGGGGGGGGGGGGGGGGGGGGGGGGGGGGGGGAGAATAGCAAGAGGGCGTCAGACTAGCGTGGCCGTAAAATTTTACGAACCCCGCTATTCTCCGCACCATCGTGAGTGCGGAGAATTGCGCCCATAGACTGAATCTCAACAGATGGTGAAGGAACCAACAAGAGGGAAAAATATACTTGACCTCACCCTCACCAACCTGCCTATTGCAGGTGCATCTGTCCATGACAATACCGGTAGAAGTGACCACTGCCCAGTCCTTGTGGAAGGAAAGTCCCACCTTCACACTGAGGATACCCTCCATTGTGTTGTGTGGCACTACCACCATGCTAAATGGGATAGACTTTGAACGGATCTTGCAATTCAAGACTGGGCATCCATGAGGCACTGTGGGCCATCAGCAGCAGCAAAACTCAACAACAATCTGCAACCTCATGGCCCGGCATTTCCCCCACTCTATCATTACCACCAAGCCAGGGGATTAACTCTGGTTCAATGAAAAGTACAGGAGAGCATGCCAGGAGCAACACCAGATATACCTAAAAATGAGCTGTCAACCTGGTGAAGCTGCAACACAGGACTATTTGTGTGCCAAACAGCATAAGCAGCAAGTAATAGACAGACCTAAGTGATTCCACAATGAATGCATCAGATCTAAGCTCTGCAGTCCTGCCACATGCAGCCATGAATGGCGGTGGACAATTAAACAACTCACTGGAGAAGGAGGCTCCACAAATATCCCCACCCTCATTTATGAAGAAGCCCAGCACATAGGTGCATAAGAAAAGGCTGAAGCATTCGCAACGATCTTCAGCCAGAAGTGCTGAGTGGATAATCCATCTTGGTCTCCTCCGAAGGTCCCCAGAAACACAGATGTCAGTTTTCAGCAATACGATTCACTCCACGTGATATCAAGAAACGGCTGAAGGCAGTTGATATTGCAAAAGCTATGGGCCCTGAAAATAATCTGGCAGTAGTACTGAAGATTTATGCTCCATAACTTGCCGCACCGCTAGCCAAGCTGTTTCAGTGCAGCTACAACACTGGCATCTATCTGGCAATGTGGAAAGTTGCCCAAGTGTATCCTGAACATAATAAACAGGACAAATCCAACCCAGCCAATTACTGAGAAATCCAACCAAGCCAATTACTGCCCTATCAGTCTACTCTCCATCATCAGTGCCGGAGGGAGTCATCAACAGTGCTGTCATGCGGCACTTCATCAGCAATAACCTGTGAAGGGACTCTTAGTTTAGGTTTCGCCAGGGTCACTCAGCTCCTCAACATTGCAGCCTTGGTTCAAACATGAATAAAAGAGCTGAATGCCAGAGGTGAGGTGAGAGTGGCTGCCCTGACATCAAGGCAGCACTTGATCAAGTGTGGAATCAAGGAGCTCTATGAAAATTGGAGTTAATGGGAATCGGGGAAAACTCTCCGCTGGTTGGAGACATACCTGGCATAAAGGAAGATGGTTGTGGTGGTTGGAGGTCAATCATCTCAACTCCAGGACAATTCTGCAAGCATTCCTCATGGTAGTGTCCGAGGCCCAACCATCTTCAGCTGCTTCATCAATGACCTAGCTTCCATCATAAGGTCAGAAGTAGGGATATTCACAAACAGCTTCACAATGTTTAGCACCATTTGTGACTCCTCAGATAATGAAGCAGTCCATGTCCAAATGCAGCAACATGGTAGCACAGTGGTTAGCATAGTTACTTCGCAGCTCTAGGGTCCCAGGTTCAATTCCTGACTTGGGTCACTGTCTGTGCTGAGTCTGCACGTTCTCCCCGTGTCTGCGTGGGTTTCCTCCAGCTGCTCCGGTTTCCTCCCACAGACCAAAGATGTGCAGGTGAGATGGATGGGCCATGATAAATTGCCCTTAGTGTCCAAAACATTATGTGGGGTTATGAGTTACAGGGATAGGGTGAAGGCGTGGGCTGAAGTAGGGTGCAGACTCGATGGGCCGAATGGCCTCCTTCTGCACTGTAAATTCTATGATCCAGGCTTGGGCAAACAAGTGGTAAGTTATTTTTGTGCATCGCAAGTGCCAGGCAATGACAATCTCCAACTAGAGAGGATCTAATCATTGCCCCATGACATTCAGTGGCGTTACCATTGCTGAATCCCCACAATCAACATCTTGGGGCATACCATTGACCATAAACTGAACTAGACTAGCCATATTAATACTGTGGCTACCAGAGCAGCTCAAAGGCCAGGAATTCTATGGAGAGTATCTCACCTCCTGACTCCACAAAGTCTGTCCACCATCTACCAGACACAAATCAGGAGTGTAATGGAATACTCTCCACTTGCCTGGATGAATGCAGCTCCAACAACACTCAAGAAGCTCAACAACATCCAGGACAAAGCAGCCCTCTTGATTACTCCCCCTTCCACAAGCACCCAATCCCTCCAATACCAATGAACAGTGGCAATAATGTGTACCATCTATAAGATGCACTGCAGGAACTCGCCAAATTTCCTCAGGCTGCACCTTCCAAACCCACCATTGCTACAATCTAGAAGGAAAAGAGCAGCAGATACTTGGGATCCCCACCACCTGGAGGTTCCCCACCAATCACTCATCACCCCGATTTGGAAATATATACCACCGTTCCTTCACTTTTGCGAAGTCAAAATCCTGGAACTCCCTCCCAAACAGCACTGTGGATGTGCCAACACCCCAGTGACTGGAATGCTTGAAGAAGGCAGATCACCACCACCATCTGAAGGGCAACTAGGGATGGGAAATAGATGGTGGCCGAACCAGCAATGCCCAAATCCTGTAAAATAAATTTTTTTAAGTGTCCTTGATGTCTAATAGCCCATGTGAAGAACATCAGGTGATATCTTCTGGCTCTTCATGTTTGCGGGATCTTAACTTTTTTTTTTTTAAATAATTTTTATTGAAAGAGTTTTTCCATACAGACATTTACCCCTACTAATTTTTAAATTATTTACAACACAATCCCTCTAGGCAAATGTCCCTCCCTCGCCCGCCCTCATCGCGCGCACCAGTCCTCCCCCCCCCCCCCCCCCCCCCCCAGGCAACCTTAACAAACAAGGCAGCCTACAGTTTCAGACATGAGCAGCGAGCAGACTTGCCCGCGTTACAGTCGTGCATGTCCCCCCACGACCCTTGCTGCCCCCCCCCTCCCCCCCCCCCCCCCCCCCCCCCCCCGGGTTGCTGCTGCCACGACCCCGAACGTCTATCTCTGATCTAAAAAGTCAAGGAAAGGTTGCCACCGCCTGGCGAATCCCTGTACCGACCCTCTCAGGGCAAATTTGATCCTTTCTAGCTGAATATAGCTAGCCATATCGTTAATCCAAGTTTCAACGCTTGGAGGCCTCGCGTCCTTCCATTGAATTAATATCCTTCGTCGAGCCACTAGGGACGCAAAGGCCAGTATTCCGGCCTCCCTAGCCTCCTGTACCCCCGGTTCTACCCCGACCCCAAAGATCGCAAGCCCCCATCCTGGTTTGACCCTGGACCCCACCACCTTCGACACCGTCCTTGCCACCCCCTTCCAGAACCCTTCCAGCGCTGGACATGCCCAGAACATATGCACATGGTTCGCTGGGCTTCCCAGACATCTGACACACCTGTCCTCACCCCCAAAGAACCGGCTCATCCTTGTCCCCGTCATGTGAGCTCTATGCAGCACCTTAAATTGAATGAGGCTCAGTCTCGCACACGAGGAGGAAGAGTTGACCTTCTCCAGTGCATCCGCCCACGTCCCGTCTTCTATCTGCTCTCCCAGCTCCCCTTCCCACTTGGCTTTCAGCTCCTCCCCTGATGCTGCTTCCACCTCCTGCATTATCTTGTAGATGTCTGATATCTTCCCCCCTCCGACCCAGACCCCCGAGAGCACCCTATCACTCGCCCCCTTACTGGGGAGCAGGGGAAACCCCTCCACCTGCCGCCTAGCAAATGCCTTCACTTGTAAATATCTGAACATGTTTCCCGGGGGGAGCTCAAACTTCTCCTCCAGCCCTCCCAGGCTCGCAAACCTCCCCTCTATAAACAGGTCCTTCAGCTGCCGTATGCCCACCCTGTACCAGCTCTGAAATCCCCCGTCGATGTTCCCCGGGATGAATCTATGGTTCCCTCTTATTGGCGCCGCCAACAGACCTCCCATTTCCCCCCTATGTCGCCTCCACTGCCCCCATATCTTGAGGGTGGCCGCCACCACCGGGCTCGTGGTGTACCTCGTGGGGGGGAGCGGCCATGGTGCCGTTACTAGGGCCCCCAGGCTTGTGTTGCCACAGGACGCCCTCTCCATTCGTTTCCAAGCTGCCCCCTCCCCTTCCATCATCCACTTGCGCACCATTGACACATTTGCCGCCCAGTAGTACCCCGAGAGATTGGGCAGTGCCAGCCCTCCACTGTCCCTACTCCGCTCCAAAAAGACCCTCCTCACCCTTGGGGTGCCATGCGCCCACACGTAGCTCATGATGCTACTCGTCACCTTTTTGAAGAAGGCCCTAGGGAGGAAGATGGGCAAGCACTGAAATAAAAACAAGAACCTTGGGAGGACCGTCATTTTGATTGACTGCACCCTCCCCGCCAGCGACAACGGTACCATGTCCCACCTCTTAAATTCCTCCTCCATCTGTTCCACCAGCCTGGAAAAGTTCAACTTATGGAGGGTCCCCCAGTTCCTTGCCACCTGCACCCCTAAGTACCTAAAGCTCTTTCCTGCTCGCTTGAAGGGGAGTCTCCCAATACCCTCTCCCTGGTCCCCCGGGTGTATCACAAAAACCTCGCTTTTGCCCAAATTTAGTTTGTACCCCGAAAAGTCCCCAAACTCTGCTAATAGTTCCATTATCTCCGGCATTCCCCCTTCTGGGTCTGCCACGTACAGCAGTAGATCATCCGCATACAGCGATACTCGATGTTCCTCCCCTACCCTAGTCAGTCCTCTCCACCCCCCTGAACCCCTCAGTGCCATCGCCAACGGTTCAATCGCCAGTGCGAAAAGTAGGGGGGATAGGGGACATCCCTGCCTGGTCCCTCGGTGGAGCCCGAAATACTCCGACCTCCTCCCGTTTGTCACTACACTCGCCGTCGGGGCCGAGTAGAGCAACTTCACCCACTTAATAAACCCTTCCCCAAACCCAAACCGTTCCAACGTCTTCCACAGGTACTCCCACTCCACCCTATCGAATGCCTTCTCCGCGTCCAGCGCTACCACTATCTCAGCCTCCCCCTCCACTGCCGGCATCATAATTACATTCAGCAATCTCCGCACGTTCGTGTTGAGCTGCCGCCCCTTCACGAACCCCGTCTGGTCCTCATGGATTACCCCTGGCACACAATCCTCTATTCTAGCTGCCAGGATCTTTGCCAGCAACTTGGCATCCACGTTCAGAAGCGAGATAGGCCTGTAGGACCCGCACTGCACGGGGTCTTTATCCCGCTTCAATATCAGGGAGATCAGAGCCTGCGACATTGTCGGGGGCAGAACCCCCCCCTCTCGCGCCTCATTAAAGGCTCGTACCAGTACCGGTCCCACCAAGTCCACATTTTTCTTATAGAATTCCACCGGGAACCCATCTGGCCCCGGCGCCTTCCCCGCTTGCATCTGACCTATTCCCTTGACTAGCTCCTCTAGCCCTATTGGCGCCCCCAGCCCTTCTACCAGCCCCTCCTGGACCCTTGGGAACCTCAATTTGTTTAGGAAGTCCTCCATTCCCCCCCTCCTCGTCGGCGGCTCAGACCGATACAACTCCTTGTAAAAATCCCTGAAGACCCCGTTCACTTCTTGCCCCTTCTGCACTACCTTCCCGCCCCTCTCCTTCACTCCCCCAATCTCCCTAGCCGCATCTCGTTTGCGAAGCTGGTGTGCCAGCATCCTGCTCGCCTTTTCCCCATACTCATAGACCGCGCCCTGTGCCCTTCTCCACTGCGTCTCTGCCTTCCTGGTGGTCAGCAGGTCGAACTTGACCTGCAGGCTGCGCCGTTCTCCCAGCAGCCCCTCCTCTGGTGCCTCCGCATATCTCCTATCCACTTCCAATAGCTCCCCCACCAGCCTCTCCCTCTCCTGCCTCTCCTTTCTTTCTCTGTGCGCCCTTATGGAGATCAGCTCTCCCCTGATCACTGCCTTCAGGGCCTCCCAGACCATCCCCACCTGCACCTCACCCGTGTCATTCAAGTCCAGATAGCTCTCAATGCTCTTCCGGACCCTTTTACACACCTCGTCGTCCGCTAACAGCCCCACATCCAGCCGCCACAGCGGGCGCTGGTCCCGCGCCTCCCCCATTTCCACATCCACCCAATGCGGTGCATGATCAGAGATCGCAATGGCCGAGTACTCAGCTTCCCGTACCCTCGGGATCAGCCCCCTGCTCAACACGAAGAAATCGATTCTGGAGTACACTCTATGGACGTGGGAGAAAAAGGAATACTCCCTCGCCCTCGGCCTACCAAACCTCCATGGGTCTACTCCTCCCATCTGCTCCATGTACCCCCTCAGCACTTCTGCCGCTGCCGGCCTCCTATTGGTCCTTGAGCTCGATCTGTCTAGCCCGGGGTCCAGCACTGTGTTAAAGTCCCCCCCCATGATCAAGCCCCCTGCCTCCAGTCCCGGAATGAGGCCCAATAGGCGCCTCATAAAACCCGCGTCATCCCAGTTCGGGGCATATACGTTGACCATCACCACTTTCTCCCCCTGCAGCTTACCCTTCACCATCACATACCTACCCTCCTTATCCGCCACCACCTCCTCCGCCACGAATGACACCCTCTTTCCCACCAGAATCGCCACCCCCCGGTTCTTTGCGTCCAATCCAGAGTGGAACACCTGTCCCACCCACCCCCTTCTCAGGCGAACCTGGTCCACTACCTTCAAATGGGTCTCCTGTAACATTGCTACATCAGCCTTCAGTCCCTTCAGGTGTGAGAATACCCTTGATCTCTTGACCGGCCCATTCAACCCCCTCACGTTCCAAGTGATCAGCCGGGTCGCGGGACGACCCGCCCCCTTCCCCTGCCGATTAGCCATGTCCTGTTCCCTGCTCGCCCCGGGTCGACCCTCCCCTCCTGACCCGCTCCCCATGGCGATGTCCCCCTCCCCCCACCTCTCCAGTCCTCCACTTCCCGTTTCTGGTCTTTTCAGCAGCAACCCGGTGTCCCTCCCTAACCCCCCACCCCCCCCCCCAGGCTAGGACCCCTCCTAGCCGCGATGTACCCTCCATCGTACTCCCGTAAGTCAGCTGGTTCACGCTGACCCGGCTGCTCCTGCCACACTCCGACTCCCCCCGGCTCGGGGGGGGGGGCCTCCCCCCCCTTGCCACTCCTCCCTGGCCCCGCTCCAGCGCGGGAAAGGTCGCCATTGCTGGCCACGCCCCGCACTCCTCCCCTCCCCCCTCCTCTGCCCCACGCGCGGGAAAACAGAGGAAAGCCCGCGCTTTCGCCCTGCCACACCCCACCCCGCCATCTTCAGCTCCACCCCCGTCCCCGTCCATGCCTGTGAAAGAACCCCCCCTAGGGGCCCATATCCCCGATCTGCTCTCCCCCCCCGTCCCACCTCCCCAACTTAACATTATAAATAACAGATAAATAACAAATAACGATGTACTTAACAGTCGCCCTCTACCAAACAGCATAAATAACCATAAATAACCATGAATAACCACAATAACAATAACTAAGGGAAGTTGGCAAAGGGGGAAAAAACATCAGTAGAAAAACCACAGCAAGAGTTCAAAATCCAAACAGAGAATTCAGCTGAAAGTACCCGAGCGGCTACGGCCGCCAAGTATCCCCTGGGTCTAATTCGAGTCCAGTTTCTCTTCCTGTACAAAGGCCCACGCCTCCTCTGGGGACTCAAAATAGTGGTGTTGGTTCCTGTAGGTGACCCACAAGCGCGCTGGCTGCAGCATTCCGAACCTGATCCGTTTTGCATGTAGCACCGTCTTCGTCCGGTTGTACCGGGCCCGCCGCTTTGCCACCTCCGCACTCCAGTCCTGGTAGACCCTCACCGTCGAATTCTCCCACTTGCTGCTCCTTTCCCTCTTGGCCCACTCCAGCACTCTCTCACGGTCGCTGAGTCGCTGGAACCGCACCAGCACCGGCCTCGGGGGCTCATTTGCTCTTGGCCTCCTAGCCATGACCCTGTAGGCCTCTTCCAGCTCCAGGGGCGAGGGGACGGCCCCTGCCCCCATCAGGGAGCTCAGCATTTCTGCTACATATCCCGGGAGGTCTGACCCCTCCAGGCCTTCTGCCAGGCCCAGGATCCTCAGGTTCTTCCGCCTCATTCGGGTATCCAGCTCCTCAAAACGGCTCTGCCATTTCAGGTGGAGTGCCTCGTGCACCTCTACCTTTCCCACGAGGACCGTGGCCTCCTCCTCCCTCACAGTCATCTCCTGTTGCAGCTCCCGAATCGACGCCTCTTGGGTCGCCTGGGCTCCCATCAGCCTGGTGGTCGTCGCATTCATTGACTCCAAGAGCTCCATTTTCAGCTCCGTAAAGAAGCGCAGGAGAGCGGCCTGCTGCTCCTCCGCCCATTTCCTCCATTCCTCGGGTGCGCCACCGGCCGCCATTTTGGTCTTCTTCCCCCGCTTTTTTTTGGGAGCTGCTGTTGCTTTCTTTACCACCCCACTCCGGGTACCGACCATAAAGTTGGTCTGGTTCTCTTCAGGGAGCCTTCCCCCACCGGGATTTGTCCTTACAGCGCCGTTGGGGCCCTCCAATCGGCCCGAAAACACCTTTGTAGCAGGAGCAGCCAAACGTGCGACTTAGCTGGTCATAGCCGCAACCGGAAGTTTTCCGGGATCTTAACTTAAGAACATAAGAACTCGGAGCAGGAGGAGGGCATTTGGCCATTCGAGCCTCCTCCGCCATTCCATGAGATGATGGCTGATCTTTTGTGGACTCAGCTCCGCTTCCTCGCCCGAACACCATAACCCTTTATTCCTTCATTCTTCAAAAATCTCTCTATCTTTATCTTGAAAATATTTAGTGATGGAGCCTCAACTGCTTCACTGGGCAGGGAATTTCATAGATTCACAACCCTTTGGGTGAAGACGTTCCTCCTAAACCCAGTCCTAAATCTACTTCCCCTTATTTTGAGGCTATGCCCCCTAGTTCTGCTTTCACCCGCCAGTGGAAACAACCTCCCCGCATCTATCCTATCTATTCCCTTCATAATTTTACATGTTTCTATAAGATCCTCCCGCATCCTTCTGAACTCCGAGTACAGTCCCAATCTACTCAACCTCTCCTCGTAATCCAACCCCCTCAACTCTGGGATTAACCTAGTGAATCTCCTCTACACACTCTCCAGCACCAGTACGTCCTTTCTCATGTAAGGAGACAAAAATTGAACACGATACTCCTGGTGTGGCCTCACTAACACCTTATACAGTTGCAGCATAACCTCCCGAGTCTTTAACTCCATCCCTCTGGCAATGAAGGACAAAACTTTACCTTCTTAATCAGCCATTGCACCTGTAAACCAACTTTTTGAGACTCATGCACGAGGACACCCAGGTCCCTCTGCAAAGCAGCATGTTTTAATATTTTATCATTTAAATAATAATCCCTTTTTTGGTTATTCCTACCAAAATAGATAATGTCACATTTGTCAACATTGTATTCCATCTGCCAGACCATAGCCCAATCACTTCCTCCCAACTCCAAATCATCGATGTAAATTGTGAACAACTGTGGGCCCAACACTGATACCTGAGCTACACCACTAGCTATTGATTGCCAACAAGAAAAACACCCATTAATCCCCACTCTTTGCTTTCTATTAATTAACCAATCCTCTATCCATGCTACGACTTTACCCTTAACATCATGCATCTTTATCTCATGCAGCAACCTTTTGTGTGGCACCTTGTCAAAAGCTTTCTGGAAACCCAGATATACAGCATCCATTGGCTCCCCGCTGTCTACCACACTGGTAATATCCTCAAAAAATTCCACTAAATTAGTTAGGAACAACCTGCCCTTTATGAACCCATGCTGCGTCTGTCCAATGGGACAATTTCCATCCAGGTGCCTCGCTATTTTTTCCTTGATGATAGATTCCAGCATTTGCCCTACTACCGAAGTAAAGCTAACTGGCCTATAATTACCCGCTTTCTGCCGATCCCCTTTTTTAAACAGTGGTGTTACGTTTGCTAATTTCCAATCTGCCGGGACCATCCCAGAGTCTAGTGAATTTTGGTAAATTATCACGAGTGAATTTTCAATTTCCCTAGCCATCTCTTTTAGTACTCTGGGATGCATTCCATCAGGGCCAGGAGACTTGTATACCTTTAGCCCCATTAGCTTGCCCGCCACTACCTCCTCAGTGATAACAATCGTCTAAAGGTCCTCACCTGTCATAGCCTCATTTCCATCGGTCACTATCATGTTATTTGTATCTTCCACTGCGAAGACCAACCCGAAAAACCTGCTCAGTTCCTCAGCCATTTCCTAATCTCCCTAAGACCATATAACATAGGAGCAGAATTAGGCCACTTGGCCAATTGAGTCTGCTCCGCCATTCAATCATGGCTGATATTTTCTCATCCCAATTCTCCTGCCTTCTCCCCATAACTCCTGATCCCCTTATTAATCATGAACCTATCTATCTCTGTCTTAAAGACACTCAGGGAATTGGCCTGCACAGCCTACTGTCATGTGAGAGTACCTTCAAGAAATGGATGTTTAAGCAATGTACCTTTAAGAAATGCAGCAGCTCATATTACTGAAGTGATGTCAGAGGGTGGGGGGAGATGAGCGGAGCTCACTTTTTGGGAGTTTTAGTTTCAGTTTTGAGGAAAAGAGATTGGGTGTGTCTGTGTTTGCAGTGAGCTGGATCTGCTGTGATCTCTGCCAGGAAAGACTATCTCTGAATCATTTGGGTGATTTAAACTCATAATAGTAATGTCTTTAACCTGATGTGTTTCTGTTGTTAAAGGTGAAGTCTTTTGGAGGTTTGAAGGAACATTTTGAGGGATTATTTAGTGTTGTATTATTTTCGGTGTTAAGTGATCCAATGTTTATTTAAAAGGTAAGTTGAATTCATGGAATAAAGATTGTTTTGTGATTAAAAACCCACGTGTCCATAATTGTAATACCACACCTGGAAACAAGCCGTGTGCTGGAAAAGCAACAATCTATTAAAGGGAGAGGTTGGTTGAACTCTATGATACATTTTGTGGTTCGGAAACACCGCTCCCATAACACTACTGCAGCAAAGAGTTCCACAGATTCACCACCCTCTGGCTGAAGAAATTCCTCCTCATCTCTGTTTTAATGGATTGTCCCTTTAGTCTGAGATGGTGTCCTCTGGTTCTAGTTTTTCCAACAAGTGGAAACACCCTCTCCACATCCACTCTATCCAGGTCCTCCACTCTATCCAGGTCCCGCAGTATCTTGTAAGTTTCAATAAGATCCCCTCTCATCCTTCTGAACTCCAACTAATACAGACTCAGAGTATTCAAACGTTCCTCATACGACAAGTTCTTCATTCCAGGGATCATTCTTGTGAATCTCCAGGGATCATTCTTGTGAATCTCCTCTGAACGCTTTCCAAGGCCAGAAAATCCTTCCTTAGATACAGGCCCAAAACTGCTCACAATACTCCAATGGGGTTTGACCAGAGACTTTTACAGCCTCAGAAGCGCATCCCTGTATTCTAGTCCTCTTGACATGAATGCTAACATTGCATTTGCCTTCTTAACTGCCGACTGAACCTGCACATTAACCTTAAGAGGATCATGAACAAGGACCCCCAAGTCCCTTTGTGCTTCAAATTTCCGAAGCATTTCCCCATTTAGAAAATAGTCTATGCCGAAATTCCTCCTTCCAAAGTGCATAACCTCACACTTTTCCACATTGAATTTCATTTGCCACTTCATTTCCCACTCTCCTCGCTTGTCCAAGACCTTCTACAGCCCCCTTGCTTCCTCAATAGAACCTGTCCCTCTACAGATCTTTGTATCACTGCAAACGTAGCAACAGTGTCTTCAATATAGAACATAGAACATAGAACGATACAGCGCAGTACAGGCCCTTCGGCCCTCGATGTTGCACCGACATGGAAAAAAAACTAAAGGCCATCTAACCTACACTATGCCCTTATCATCCATATGTTTATCCAATAAATTTTTAAATGCCCTCAATGTTGGCGAGTTCACTACTGTTGCAGGTAGGGCATTCCACGGCCTCACCACTCTTTGCGTAAAAAACCCACCTCTGACCTCTGTCCTATATCTATTACCCCTCAATTTAAGGCTATGTCCCCTCGTGCTAGCCACCTCCATCCGCGGGAGAAGGCTCTCGCTGTCCACCCTATCTAACCCTCTGATCATTTTGTATGCCTCTATTAAGTCACCTCTTAACCTTCTTCTCTCTAACGAAAACAACTTCAAGTCCATCAGCCTTTCCTCATAAGATTTTCCCTCCATACCAGGCAACATCCTGGTAAATCTCCTCTGCACCCGTTCCAAAGCTTCCACGTCCTTCCTATAATGAGGCGACCAGAACTGTACGCAATACTCCAAATGCGGCCGTACTAGAGTTTTGTACAACTGCAACATGACCTCATGGCTCCGGAACTCAATCCCTCTACCAATAAAGGCCAACACACCATAGGCCTTCTTCACAACCCTATCACAACCCTATCAACCTGGGTGGCAACTTTCAGGGATCTATGTACATGGACACCGAGAACCCTCTGCTCATCCACACTACCAAGAATTTTACCATTAGCCAAATATTCCGCATTCCTGTTATTCTTTCCAAAGTGAATCACCTCACACTTCTCCACATTAAACTCCATTTGCCACCTCTCAGCCCAGCTCTGCAGCTTATCTATGTCCCTCTGTAACCTGCAACATCCTTCCGCACTGTCTACAACTCCACCGACTTTAGTGTCGTCTGCAAATTTACTCACCCATCCTTCTGCGCCCTCCTCTAGGTCATTTATAAAAATGACAAACAGCAACGGCCCCAGAACAGATCCTTGTGGTACGCCACTCGTAACTGAACTCCATTCTGAACATTTCCCATCAACTACCACTCTCTGTCTTCTTTCAACTAGCCAATTTCTGATCCACATCTCTAAATCACCCTCAATCCCCAATCCCCAGCCTCCGTATTTTCTGCAATAGCCGACCGTGGGGAACCGTGGGGAAGAATATCTTCTTCCAGATCATTAATGTATATTGTGAAAAGTTGTGATCGCAGCACAGACTCCTGAGGCACACCACTAGTCACCAGCTGCCATCATGAAGAAGACCCCTTTATCCCCAATCTCTGGGCGAAATTCTCCCAAAGGGAGACAAAGTGCCGACGCCGGAGTGAAAACCAGAGTGTTTCACTCCGGCGTTGGAGGCCGCTCCTCGCCCCCTATTCTCTCCCTCCCCCCCCCCCCCCCCCCCGGGGGGCTAGGAGCGGCGGCGCATCAATCTTGCGCGCCGGGCCATGACGCTTGCGTCAAAGTGGCGCGGCCTGAATGACGTGGCCGGCGGCGCCTAAATGACGTCACCCGCGCATGTGCAGGTTGGTCGGCGCCAACCCGCGCAGGCACGGTTGCCATCTTCCCCTCCGCTGCCCCGCAAGACATGGCAAATTGATCTTGCGGGGCGGCGGAGGGAAAAGAGTGCGTCTTTCAGAGACGCTGGCCCGACGATCGGTGGGCACCGATCGCGGGCCAGACCCCTCCTGAGCACGTTCCTGGTGCTCGATCCTCCCTCCGCCCCCACAGGCCCCACACGCAGCGGTCTCACGATGTTCACGCCGGCAGGGACCAGGTGTGGTTGGCGCCGGCGTGAACTGGTCGGATTTGACAGGCCGCTCGGCCCATCCGGGCCGGAGAATCGACGCTCGACCGGAGCGTCGATTCTCCGAGCGGCCTGTCGCAAAACAAGGCACGCCATTTTGAGGGGGGGGTGAGAGAATCGCGTGGGGGCGCAACGGCGGCGTGGCGTGATTCGCCCGGCAGCCCCATGATTCTCCCACCCGGCGTGGGGTCGGAGAATCGCGCCCCCTGTCTTCTGCCAGTCAGCCAATCCTCTATCCATGCCAGGATCTTACACTGAACACCATGGGCTTTTAACTTATTTAACAGTCTCCTATGCGGCACCTTGTCAAAGGCCTTCTGGAAATCTAAATAAATCACGTCCACTGGTTCTCCTTTGTCTAACTTCCTTGTTATCTCCTCAAAGAACTGACATTATTAAATCTTCCTTCTCATCCTCTAAACTACCAATATTTATCTCAGCCACTCTTTTTTTGTTTTATATATTTGGAGAAACTTTTACTATCTGTTTTTATATTCTGAGCAATCTTACTCTCATAAATCAATCTTACTCTTCTTTATAGCTTTTTTGTAGCTTTCTGTTGCCCCCTAAAGTTTTCTAAATCCTCTAGTCTCCCACTAACCTTTGCCACTTTGTATGCTTTTTCCTTCAATTTGATACTCTCTCTTGATTCAGCAGATATCCATGGTCGATTTTCCCTCTTTCTCCCATCCTTCCTTTTTGTTGGTATAAACTTTTGCTGAGCACTGTGAAAAATTGCTTGAAGGTTCTCCACTGTTCCTCAACTGTTTTACCATAAAGTCTTTACTCCCAGTCTACCTTACTGTTCTCTCATCCCATTGTAATTTCCTTTATTTAAGCACATAACACAAGTGTTTGATTTTACGGTCTCACCCTCTATCTGTATTTTAAATTCCACCATATTGTGATTGCTCCTTCCAAGAGGATCCCTAACCATGAGATCATTCATCAAACCTGTCTCATTACACAGGACCAGAACTAGGATCTCTTGTTCCCTCGTAGGTTCCATTACATACTGTTCTAGCAAACAATCGTGGATACATTCTATAAACTCTTCCTCAAGGCTGCCTTGACCGATCTGGTTAAACCAATCGACATGTAGATTAAAATTCCCCATGATAACTGCTGTACCATTTATACATGCATCAGTTATTTCTTTGTTTATTGCCCACCCAACCTTAATGTTACTGTTTGGTAGCCTATAGACTACTCCTATCAGTGACTTTTGCACCTTACTATTCCTCATTTCTACCCAAATGGATACAACCTTATCCTCCATCGCACCAATGTCATCCCTCACTACTGCCCGGTTGTCATTCTTAAATAACAGAGCTACACCATCTCCCTTACCATCCACTCTGTCCTTCCAAATAGTTTGATACCCTTGGATATTTAACTCCCAGTTGTGACCATCCTTTAACCATGTTTCAGTAATGGTCACTAAATCATAGTCATTCACGATGATTTGCGCGATCAACTTGTTTACGTTATTCCGAATACTACGTGCATTCAGGTAAAGTACCCTTATTTTGGCTTTTATATCTGTTTTGAATCTTAACACCTGTAAACTCTCTTGTTATTTTTCCTTTTATCTTTTCTCCTAATTTTCCTTATCGTTGAACCCATGTAACACCCTGCTGCGTCGCTTTCCATTTATGTTTTTACTTCCCGTTTTATTTCTTTTAGTATTACTGGGCCTATTCACTGAGCTCTCCTCAGTGACTGTACCCTGTACTGTGGCCCTTTTTGATTTTTGACTATGGCTTCTCTGCCTTACACTTTCCCCCTTACTGCCTTTTGTTTCTGTCCCCGTTTTACCTCCCTCCGACTTCCTGCATTGGTTCCCATCCCCCTGCCACATTAGTTTAAACCCTCCCCAACAGCACGAAATCATCTGGTCCCATTGATAGCAATTGGACCTGAAGGTCCCGCTGCTGCCAATGATGGGTGACCTCCCACCGCTGAGTTACACGCTATGGGAAGGCCAGAGAATCTTGCCAATTATCTAAACTCTTAGAAGATATGTCTCTATCTCCTGCTTACAACATTTAATGATCTTTGTTTTGATCTTATACCCCATACACTATTAGCTCTGCTCCATGTTCTTATCTACAGCGAGCATCTATCTTTCGCTAACTTATCCACAGTTTATTTCCATAATTCTATGTATCCATCAGTTTATTCCAAAAGATTAGCTTAAACACCTCACATGCTCCAACACGTCGCACAACACAAAGAGATCTGGCCTCCAGATTCTCTGCTATTTCCTTTGGTTTATATTCAAGGTTAAAGTGCAAATCGACATCGCATAGCAAAGTTTTGCCTAATTATTTTAAAAGACGATGTAATTAACGGCCAGTAAAGAGAATAATTTAGAATCTTACCAAAGGCTTTTTAGATAAGTTGATTTTTAGTTCTTTTTCTTTCCAGCATTTCAATTCAGCATCTTTTTCATCGACCATTTTATCATACTGGTGCTGTGTAAATTGATAGGAAAATCTAAAATAAGTTAAACAAGCTTTTTTTATATGACATGTTTTATTAATGTATATGATCAGTATTAAAATGTCTCTTGCACAATTCTACTCACAGTAAGTCAAAGGATATGCTGCTTTATACTATGTTCCATACATTATATTAACAAGTGTTATGGGCCAGGGTTTAGAAAACTATAACGTATATCATCGAGTTCACCTGACCTACAACTGTTTATCAATTTTGGTTAGATGAGCACAAGGACCTGCCTTTCAGGTGTTATTCAACAGAGCCCTTAAGCACTTTTAATCAAAAAGATGTTTTATTCTACAACTTTAGTTGACATTTTTATAAACACACAATTTTTTATTTTTTTTATTTAGATTACCCAATTATTTTTTCCAATTAAGGGGCAATTTAGTGTGGCCAATCCACCTACTCTGCACATTTTTGGGTTGTGAGGGCGAAACCCACGCAGACACGGGGAGAATGTGCAAACTCCACACGGACAGTGACCCAGAGCCGGGATCGAACCTTGGACCTCAGCGCCGTGAGGCGGTTGTGCTAACCACTAGGCCACCGTGCTGCCCTATAAACACACAATTAAGGATTTTTATTAACTACAAACATAAATAGCCCACACAGACACAGTGATTTATGTATCACCCTTAATACATTTCACCCTTTAACTGTTCCAATTTAATAACAAGGTCCCATAAACCAGAAACCCCTTTTCAAAGGTGTGGCCCAACACACAGCCCTCTTACTATCTTTAAGAATTGGTATGGACACTCTTGTTTCCTTTCCAAAACAGCAGGTTTGAATTCCTTCCAGAAAACGGTTATCTCTTTTAAGTTATCAAGTAATCTGGAAACTGCTTTTAAAATGTAGATAGAGAAAAAACTTCTTTCAACTTGTGCAGCACCAAACCAGTTCAAAGCAAAAGTAAAACTCAGAGCCACAGCTATCTCCTAACACAAAATCGAATGTAAAACATCTCAGAGCCACAGCCCAGCTCCACCCACACAATGGCATAATTGAAGCCATGTGTGATAAGACATAAATATTTCTTAAAAGGACACTCCCATGACAGCAGGGTTTTAAAAATAAAATTGGGTTCATAAATCTATAGGATGTAATTCCAGTAGTTATCTTGGGATTGTTCCTGTTAGCGGATTTGGCACTGACTCTTTTGAAGTACTCAACACCAATGATGAACCATCTAATTTTCACAGGGCTAGAGGACCTCTATCCCACTGCAAACAAATATAGGGCACCTGGCAGACCTCCACCCTGCTCCATATTCTGGCACCTTATCTCTATACAGTGGCGGTGTCCAGGGCCCGACCCCACCATCTCCACCCATATCCAAACCCACCCCCAACATGCCTCATCCCACGAGAGGAACTTATCGTGTTCCTTTGGAACCCTGAACAAGGAATAAATTACAAGAGTCTTTTTTATAAATTGTTCTTTTCCTCAGAGCCCATTCCCTGGAATTAATCCTTCCTCTTCAGTTATTTTGACGACTTACATTCTTCTGAATGGAAAAACACATGACTTGGCAACCAACCAGTAAACACACTAGGTGCCATTTGAATCAGGAAAACAGGAATTTGCACTGTAATAAAAACCTCCCCATTGATTCCACATCCCCCACATCACTATTGCTTCAAGGTCAAGCAGGAAATTCCAGATTAGGCCAGGACCAAGCACACCTGGTCCAGTATGTTTCCAATCATTTCTCTAGACTCCTTCATGGGCAGACTGGCTGTGGGAATTAAGCCCCTGTAGCTACAAAATCTTTTCGGCCAGTTGCATTTTTAGGCACATATGACATGTAAAATTCCTGGTAGCCAGTCGGTAAAGAAAGAAGCCTCAGCCAATATTTACTTGGCAGAGGTTCATTTATAGAGTAAATCATTGCAAGTACACAACTCTTAACTTAACTCACACCTCGGGAGGAAGTTAATGCCGTTCCTCATGGCAACTTTGATGGTGGTTGGGGGGGGGGGGGGGCATTTAATCAGGTGGGAGATTGGCAGATGGGATCTCAGCACCTTCCTGCTTCCACCTTGATTAAGTCAGTGACAAGAAGGCTCATTGGATGGCCTTCCCAGCTGTTGCCAATTGAGGTTCTTAAGTGGGAATTAAGTACATTATAGCGGCTACAAGACATTCTGAAGTGGAAGGGTGAACAGCCAGTGGTGGTGGCACACAATGGTACAAATGACATCGGTTAAAAAAATGGATGAAGTTCTAAAAGCAGAATATAGTGAGTTTGGAAGAAAGTTTAAAAGTAGGACCTTGAAGCTAGTGAGCTCAGAATTACTACCAGTGCCATGTGCTAGTCAGAGTACAAATAGCAGCATATATTGGATGAATATCTGGCCGAAGGGATGGTGCGAGGCAGAGGTTTTCAGATTCCTGGGACATTGGAACCAGTTCTGGGGGAGTTGGGACCAGTACAAACTGAACAGGACCTTGATTGATGTCCTGGGGGAGCATTTGCGAGAGTGGTTGGGGAGGATTTAAACTAAAATGGCAGGGGTTGGGACACTATGCAAGGAGTCAGAGGAGGAGAACCAAGGATAAGACAGTAATGGGAATAAAAAAAGTAATGGCAGAGAAATTAAGCGCTAGAATCAAACAAGGCTTCAGTGAAATATAGTGAGAATGTTAAAAAGACATGCCTTAAAGCTTTGTGCCTTCCCATGCGGAGCATTCAGAATAAAGTGGATGAATTAATTGTGCAAATGGATGCAAAAAAGGTTTGATCTAGTCGGAATTACGGAGACAAGATTGCAGCATGACCAGGGATAGAAACTGAACATCCAGGGGTATTCAGTATTTGGGACGGGCAGACAAAAAAGAAACAGTGGTGGGGTTGCATTGCTGGTTCAAAAGGAAATTAACACAATAGTGTGGAAGGCTATTAGCTCCAATGATGTGGAATCTGTATGCTAGAACTGAGAAACACCAAGGGGCAAAGAACGTTATGGGAGTTGTATATAGACCCCCAAACTGTAGTAGTAATGTTGGGAATATCATTAAACAGTAACTTTGTGACGCATGCAATAAAGGAACATCTGTAATTTTAGGTGACTTTAATCTGCATTCAGATAAAATTAGTAACAATATTGAAGAGGAGGAATTCCTCGGGTGTATCTGGGATGATTTCCTGGACCAATAAGTTGAGGAACCAACTAGAGAACAGGTTATCCTAGATTGGATATTGTGTAATGAGAAAGGAATCATTGGCAATTTATTTCTGTGAGGTCCTTTGGGATTGAGCGACCATAATGTAAGAGAATTTTTCTTCAAGATTGAGAATTACGTTGCCGATTCTGAGACTAGGATCCTGAATCTAAATAAAAGATACTATGATGGTATGAGTCAGGAATTGGCTCTGATGGATTGGGAAACTTTAAAGGGATGATGGTGGATAGGCAATATTAAATATTCAATGAATGCATTGAAGAACAGCAATTGTTTAATCCTGTCTGGCACAAAAATAAAAGGAGAAAGTTGGCCATATAGTGGCTTACAAGTGAAATTAGAGATACTATTTGATCCAAGGAAGAGGCGTACAAATTGGCCAGAAAAAAACATCAGACCTCAGGATTGGGAGTAGTTTGGAGTTCAGCATGGAGGACCAAGGGATTGATTAAGATTGGGAAAATAGAGTATGAGAGCAAGTTTGCGGGAACATAAAAACTGATTGTGAAAGCTTCTATAGGTATATGAAGAGAAAAAGATTGGTGAAGACAAATGATGGGATATTGTTGAAAGCCTTTTGACTGTCCTGTGTCCCCTTTCAAACCCCATCCAGCTACCTGCTTTGACCTACAGTCTTGTGGTTAGCTGCTATAATATTACTGCACCCTTCGGGATTTCTTTTTAAATTACAGTATTTCGACACTGGAACACCACTGTCCTGATGGACGAGCCCAAGGCCCCCCTTTAGGTTATTTGGCAGAACCTGTGATATTGATTTTATAGACTTGACTGTCAGCCAATTCCTGTATGTAGGATTCTCAGCCAGCTACTATTGTTGCCTATGATTGGTGAAGCTAGTCAGAAACTTTCAGGAAAGAAGACAGGTCTTCTGCAGAGTTCCAAATTTTGTTCAGTTCTGAGAAGGTTTCAGCCAGGTCACAGCTGGAAGGCCCTCTCTGTCTCTGATGCTTTTCTCTCTTTTGACCAGGTGATATCTAAATCCTGCAAACTAGTTCTATGAAGGCTCTCCTAGTGAGAAGGCAGACAGCACTCAAGTTTATGGAAAGCATCTGGGGTAAGAAAACAAGCAGTTACTCACCAGATCTGTAAACTTTTAATCCTCTCTCTGGAAGGCTGGGAAGAGCTTGAACTGGGAACATTCTTTAAAATACCGCTGGCACTTGTGCATAGAAATCAGGCAAACGAAAGAGCTCCAAATTCTCAAATTTAAAGCCCAGTAATATCTCAAGGAGGCAGTAGCTCCATCTGGTGGTAGAAGCGGGGGAGCTCATCAACCTTAATTCTGTGTAAAGGTCCATCTGGTAGTGGAAGGACTGAATTTCACCGACCTGGAACTCTTGGGTAAAACACCACCCCGGAGTCTAATGACGGAATTGTGACAACTTGAACCTGTTGAGTAAATCTATATCTTGAGGCCGCAACTACAGCAGCGAAAAGTCATCTCACACCTTCTCCTTTAATCCCTATTTTTTCTGATCCTTCTCAACCTTACCTTGTGTATGTCTTGTGTGTGTCTTAGGGAAGGGTGGGACAGGGTTTTGGGAATATGTAGATTGGTAGACCATTGTGCTGTTATTTCTTGATATTCAAAATCATTGTTTCCTTTTGTTATCAGTAAGCAGTTTGCTAATGTTTCCCTTAGCAACCTAGTGTATGTAGCTCATTGGAGCAGTCAGGGTTAAAGATCTTCGGAAAACACAAATTATTGATTAATTCATTTATGTTGGGACCCCAGGATCTGTGGGGCTGGAATTGACCACGCACTCTCCCAGGGTGTCATAACATAAATGTAAGTTCCCTTATAATTAGAAACAGAGGGGTTTATAATGGGAACAAAGAAATGTCTGACCAACTAAATACATTTTCAAAGAATGCAAACAACAAAGTAGAACTGTTGGAGAACACAGGATTTAGTGAGAGGGAGGAACTGTGGAAATCAATATTTGTAGCAAAATGGTGTTGGGAAAATTGATGGGATTGAAGGCGATAAATCGCCAGGGTCTGATAATCTATATACCAGAGTACTTTAGGAAGTGGCCCTAGAAATAGTGGATACATTGATGGTCATCTTCCGAGATGCTATGGACTCTAGAACAGCTCTTCCAGATTGAAAGGTAGCTAATGTAACTCCACTGTTTAAAAAAGAAGGTAGAGAGAAAACTGGGAATTATGGACCAGTCAGCCTGATTGCAGAGGGAAAATGCAAGAGTCCATTGTAAAAGATTGAAAAGGAGAGCACTTGGAAAATAGTGGCAGGATTACACAGAATCAGCAAGGAATTTAGAAAGGCAAACCATGTTTGATAAATCAACTGGAATTCTTTCAGAATGTGACGAATAGAGTTGACGAGGAGTGCCAGTCGATATGGTTTATTTGGACTTTCAGAAGGCTTTTGTCAAAATCGACAGAAGAAGTTAACGTGCAAAATTAAAGCATATGGATTGGGAGTAGTGTATGAAGATGGAGAGAAAACTGTTTGGTGCCCAGGAAAAGAAGAGTACGAATAAACGGGTCATTTCTGAATGGCAGGAAGTGTCTCGTGGGGTGATGCATGGAACCATGCCAGGATTCCAGCTGTTCAGAATATATATTAATGATTTAGATGAGGGAACTAAATGTGCAATCTCCAAATTTGTAGATGATACAAAGTTGGGTGGAAGGGTGAGCTGTGAGGAGAATGCAAAGATGCTTTAAACAAGCTGAGTGACAGGGCATGGCAGATGCAGTATGATATGGATAACTGTGAGTTTATCCACTTTGGTCGCAAAAACAGGACGATAGGTAAATTTAACTCCTGGGGCTAAAGGGATCAAAGAATAAGGAGGGAAATGTTCAGAATGGAGTTCAGTTACGAGTGGCGTACCACAAGGATCTGTTCTGGGGCCGTTGCTGTTTGTCATTTTTATAAATGACCTAGAGGAGGGCGCAGAAGGATGGGTGAGTAAATTTGCAGACGACACTAAAGTCGGTGGAGTTGTAGACAGTGCGGAAGGATGTTGCAGGTTACAGAGGGACATAGATAAGCTGCAGAGCTGGGCTGAGAGGTGGCAAATGGAGTTTAATGTGGAGAAGTGTGAGGTGATTCACTTTGGAAAGAATAACAGAAATGTGGAATATTTGGCTAATGGTAAAATTCTTGGCAGTGTGGATGAGCAGAGGGATCTCGGTGTCCATGTACATAGATCCCTGAAAGTTGCCACCCAGGTTGATAGGGTTGTGAAGAAGGCCTATGGTGTGTTGGCTTTTATTGGTAGAGGGATTGAGTTCCGGAGCCATGAGGTCATGTTGCAGTTGTACAAAACTCTAGTACGGCCGCATTTGGAGTATTGCGTACAGTTCTGGTCGCCTCATTATAGGAAGGACGTGGAAGCTTTGGAACGGGTGCAGAGGAGATTTACCAGGATGTTGCCTGGTATGGAGGGAAAATCTTATGAGGAAAGGCTGATGGACTTGAGGTTGTTTTCGTTAGAGAGAAGAAGGTTAAGAGGTGACTTAATAGAGGCATACAAAATGATCAGAGGGTTAGATAGGGTGGACAGTGAGAGCCTTCTCCCGCGGATGGAGGTGGCTAGCACGAGGGGACATAGCCTTAAATTGAGGGGTAATAGATATAGGACAGAGGTCAGAGGTGGGTTTTTTACGCAAAGAGTGGTGAGGCCGTGGAATGCCCTACCTGCAACAGTAGTGAACTCGCCAACATTGAGGGCATTTAAAAATTTATTGGATAAGCATATGGATGATAAGGGCATAGTGTAGGTTAGATGGCCTTTAGTTTTTTCCATGTCGGTGCAACATCGAGGGCCGAAGGGCCTGTACTGCGCTGTATCGTTCTATGTTCTATGTTCTATGAAAGCGGGAACAGGTTACTGAGTTGCATGATCAACTATGATCATAATGAATGGCAGAGTAGTATCGAAGGACTGAATGCTTTACTCCTGCTCCTATTTTCCATGTTTCTAGAATGGGAACAGTGCATAGATCTATACAGAGCTTCAGTGTGTGTCTGACTCCTGCCTGGCGAATAGCAGCTCACTTTCTCAAAATGACGAGGCTCTTATCATGGCAACATTAGAACATAAGAACTAGGAGCAGGAATCGGCCATCTAGCTCTTAGTGCCTGCTCTGCCATTCAATGAGATAATGGCTGATCTTTTGTGGACTCAGCTTTAAACAGTGGTGTCACGTTTGCTAATTTCCAATCCGCCAGAACCACCCCAGATTATAGTAAATTTTGGTAAATTATCACTGGTGCATTTGCAATTTCCCTAGGCATCTCTTTTAGCACTCTGGGATGCATTCCATCAGGGCCAGGAGACTTGTCTACCTTTAGCCCCATTAGCTTGACCATTACTACCGTCTTAGTGATAACAATCATCTCAAGGTCCTCACCTGCCATCGCCTCATTTCCGCCACTCACTGGCATGTTATTTGTATCTTCCACTGTGAAGACCGACCCAAAAAACCTGTTCAGTTCCTCAGCCATTTCCTCATCTCCCATTATTAAATCTCCCTTCTCATCCTCTAAAGGACCAGTATTTACCTTAGCCACTCTTTTTTGTTTTATATATTTGTAGAAACTTTTACTGTCTGTTTTTATATTCTGAGCAAGTTTATTCTCATAATCTATTTTACTCTACCTTATAGCTTTTTTAGTAGCTTTCTGTTGCCCCCGACAGATTTCCCAGTACTCTAGTCTCCCACTAATCTTTGCCACTTTGTATGCTTTTTCCTTCAATTTGATACTCTCCCTTATTTCCTTAGATATCCATGGTCGATTTTCCCTCTTTCTACCGTCCTTCCTTTTTGTTGGTATAAACCTTTGCTGAGCACTGTGAAAAATCGCTTGGAAGGTTCTCCACTATTCCTCAACTGTTTCACCATAAAGTCTTTGCTCCCAGTCTACCTTAGCTAGCTCTTCTCTCATCCCATTGTAATCTCCTTTGTTTAAGCACAAAACACTAATGTTTGATTTTACCTTCTCACCCTCCATCTGTATTTTAAATTCCATCATATTGTGATCGCTCCTTCCGAGAGGATCCCTAACTATGAGATCATTAATCAATCCTGTCTCATTACACAGGACCAGATCTAGGACCGCTTGTTCCCTCGTAGGTTCCATTACATACTGTTCTAGGAAACTATCGCGGATACATTCTATAAACTCCTTCTCAAGGCTGCCTTGACCGACCTGGTTAAACCAATCGACATGTAGATTAAAATCCCCCATGATACCTGCTGTACCATTTCTACATGCATCAGTGATTTCATTGTTTATTGCCTGCCCCACCATAATGTTACTATTTGGTGGCCTACAGACGACTCCTATCAATTACTTTTTCACCTTACTATTCCTGATTTCCACCCAAATGGATTCAACCTTATCCTCCATAGCACCGATGTCATCCCTTACTATTTCCCGGATGTCATCCTTAAATAACAGAGCTACACCACCTCCCTTACCATCCACTCTGTCCTTCCGAAGAGTTTGACACCTTTAGATATTTAACTCCCAGTCGTGACCATCCTTTAACCATGTTTCAGTAATGGCCACTAAATCATAGTTATTCACGATGATTTGCACCATCAACTCATTTACCTTATTCCGAATACTACGAGCATTCAGGTAAAGTACACTTATGTTGGCTTTTATACCTCTGTTTTGAATCTTAACACCTCAATCAGTAAACTCTCCTGAGTTATATTTCCTCTTAACGTTTCTCCTAATTTTCCTTGTCGTTGAACCCATATCTTCATGTAACAACCTGCTGTGTCGCTTATCATTTATGCTTTTACTTCACATTTTATTCCTTTTAGTATTACTGGGCCTATTCACTGAGCTTCCCTCAGTCACTGTACCTTGCACTGTCACCCTTTTTGATTTTTGACTATGGCTCCTCTGCCTAACACTTTCCCCCTTACTGCCTTTTGTTTCTGTCCCTGTTTTACTACCTTCCGACTTCCTGCATTGGTTCCCATCCCCCTGCCACATTAGTTTAAACCCTCCCCAACAGCTCTAGCAAACACCCCCCTAGGACATCAGTTCCAGCCCTGCCCAGGTGTAGACCATCCGGTTTGTACTGGTCTCACCTCCCCCAGTTCCAATGCCCCAGGAATTTGAATCCCTCCCTCTTGCACCATCTCTTGAGCCACACATTCATCCTATCTATCTTGACATTCCTACTCTGACTAGCTCGTGGCACAGGTAGCAATTCTGAGATTACTACCTTTGAGGTCCTACTTTTTAGTTTAACTCCTAACTCCCTGAATTCAGCTTGTAGGACCACGTCCCGTTTTTTGTACCTATATCGTTGGTGCCTATGTGCAGCACGACAGCTGGCTGTTCACCCTCCCTCCCCAGGATGTCCTGCAGCCGCTCCGAGACATCCTTGACCCTTGCACCAGGGAGGCAACATACCATCCTGGAGTCTCAATTGCGTCTGCAGAACCGCCTGTCTAGTCCCCTTACGATTGAGTCCCCTATCACTATAGCTCTGACATTCTCCTTCCTGCCCTGCTGCGCAGCAGAGCAATCCATGGTGCCATGAACCTGGCTGCTTCTGCCTTCTCCTGGTGAGCCATCTCCCTCAACAGTATCCAAAGCGCTTTATCTGTTTTGCAGGGAGATGACCGCAGGGGACACCTGCAGTGCCTTCCTACTCTTGCACTGTCTTTTGGTCACCCATTTTCTATCTCCCTCAGCAACTTTCATCTGCGGTGTGACCAACTCGCTATAGTGCTATCCACGACGTCCTCAGCATCGCGGATGCTCCAAAGTGAGTCCATCTGCAGCTCCAGAGCCATCAAGCGGTCCAACAGGAGCTACAACTGGACACACTTCTTGCACGTGAAGGAGCCAGGGACAGTGGACGTGTCCCTGAGTTCCCACATCGCACACGAGGAGCATGACACGGGTCTGGGATCTCCTGCCATGTCTTACACCTTTGGTTAACTTCAACAATGACACTTTCAAAAAAAAACACGAAGAAAAAATAAATAAATATACCAATGAAAAGAAAAAGAAAAAAGAAAAACTACTTACCAGTCACTTACCAGGGATAAAAAGCACCTCTTCCCCCCACAAGCTTCAAATTCCCACCTAGCTTCAAATTCCCAAACTCACTCTTAGCTGTGTCACATTCTTGGCTGTGTCTTCTCTGGCTCACTGGGAGAACTCACTGAAAGTGAGTTACAAGTTGCTCTTTTAAATTGGCCTGAATTGACTCTCCTCCCCCACCTGCTTTTAGATCAAAGTAGATAAGGTGACTGACACTTAACTGCCAGCCAGTTATGTGAGTGGAAGGGGCAGCCCTTGTTAACCTTCACTGCACAATTCTAGATGAATTTAAATTCTTTAAATTTAAAAAGGAAAAGTCTTACCAATTGAATTTAATTCAAATCCCACCTAGCTTCAAATTCCCAAACACACTCTTAGCAGTGTCTCACTCTGGCTGTGTCTTCTCTGGCTCACTGGGAGAACTCACTGGGAGTTATATAATGGGACACTACTCCTCTCACCCTGAATTCCACATATTATCACCTTTTCTGGCAACATTCTTTCCAAACTACATAACTCCTCATCTCTTACCATTAAAGATTGACTAGCTCCCGTATCTCTTAAAATTGTGACTTCTTTACCTGATCCTCCTGATACACATGAGTAAACTTTACCCACACAAGTAAATTCTTTAAAGAGATCTGTCACCTTCTTATCAATCACCTCTTGATCGAGCTGTGCAATCGTTTGCACTTCCTTCGCTTCCCTTGAGCTTTCCTTTACCACTTTAACAAACCCCACTGTCTTATCCTGTTTTACCACATAAGCCTTCCCAGTGCTTTTCTTCAACCACCAACACTGTGACTTTACATGGCCTAGTTTATTACAGCAAAAACATTTGAAACTTTTCATGTCTCTTCCACCCTCATGGATTTCTTTTTTAATCTGAGGTACACTCTGCTTATTATCTCCCTTCAGATCACCTTTATTTTTACCACTTGCGTATTTCTCATGTCCCCAGATTCTATCCCTCACAGGCTGAAACTGATGTCAGAAACCAAGCTTTGATTTCTGAACTAATTCATAATCATCTGCAATTTCTGCTGCTAACCTTGCGTTTTAACCCTCTGGTCTTCCACATGCGTTCTCACTACATCAGGAATTGAATTTTTAAACTCCTCCAAAAGTATAATTTCTCTGAGAGCTTCATACATTTGGTCTATTTTCAAAGCCCTTATCCACCTATCAAAATTACTCTGTTTGATCCTTTCAAACTCCATGTATGTTTGACCAAATTCTTTCCTTAAATTTCTAAACCTTTGTCTGTAGACTTCAGGCACTAGTTCATGTGCACCTAAGCTGGATTTTTTCACCTCCTCATACGTCCCAGATACCTCCTCCAGTAGTGATGCAAACACTTCACTAGCCCTACCTACCAGCTTTGTTTGAATCAGTAATACCCACATGTCCTGTGGCCATTTCATTTGTTTAGCTACCTTCTCAAATGAAATGAAAAAGGCTTCTACCACCATCTCGTCAAATCTTGTGAATGCTTGGACATATTTAAATAGATTCCCACCAAGCCTTCGACTTTGACGCTCTTTCTCACTATCCTCATCACTATTCTCAAACAGTACGTTTCCCTTTACGTCTGCCAATTTTAACCGACTGTCATGTTTCATGGCCATTTTCTGAAGTTCAAACTCTTACTCTTTATCTTTTTTGCTGATCTGTATCTTCCTTTTATCTTTATTTTTGTTCTGCTCTTGGTATTCTTTCTTTTATCCTTTATTCTCTCTCCTTTTCTTTTTCCTCTCTTTCTCTTTCCTCTCTGTCTCCTTCTCTTTCTTTTACCGCTCTCTCTCTTTCATTTTTTCCCCCTCTCTCACTCTTTCTTTTTCCTCTCTTTCGTATTCAAGCTGCTTTAATTCTTCCTCATGTTCCATTTGTTTAATTTGTAACTGAATTTTTGCCATTTGCAATGAGTCAAACTGTATCTCAGGCAACTTTAAATGCTTAGCCACCACCATAATTACCTCATCTTTTCACATTTTGTCAGGTAATGTTAATTGCACTGTTTTTGCCAAATCTAACAGTCTGCTTTTAGTCTCTGCCCGTAAGGTACTGCGTGTGACCGTCTCCACCCCCAAAATCTTCAGAGCCTCTGAAATAGCCATTGTCCACAACACACTTCCCATTTAAACTAGAGTACCACACTGGATAAACAACCACAATATGCTCACCCATCACTGTCTTTATGTTCACTAAGCCAATCCAATAGACAGACTTTTATCCCCTCGAGCCCCCAATTTGTTATGGGCCAGGGTTCAGAGAACGCCAAAGTGTATCATGGAGTTCACCTGACCCACAACTTTTACTAGATTGTGGTATAGGGAGAACATGGCCCACTCTACAGGTGTGGTGGAGCAGAAATGGAAAAATATTTTCAAAGCAAAACAATGTTTATTCTATGTACTCAAGTTAACCTTTTTAAAACATACAGTGAACATCTTAGCAACCATTAATTCAAATGCAACCCCCAAAGAATACAACACTAAGTAATCCTTTAAGCTTTCCTTTTAACATCCATAAGACTTAAAACACCATTTACCAGAAGCACATCAGGTTAAAGTCACTAATGTTATTAGTTTTAAATCGCCAGGATCGATTTACAGTCTTTAGATTACAGAGAGATATTCTAATACACCTTCTGGCTGTGACTGCAGCTATCCAGCTCTGAAAACAAAACTAAAACACAGCCTGCAGCAAACAGCCTAAAACGAAAGTAAAAAGCTGGCAGACAGCCCTGCTCCACCCACTGTCTGACATCACTGAGTGGTAAACACCCATTTCTTAGAGGTACTCTCACATGACAAAAGTCATCCAGACTGGGCCGCGTACAGCACCCTGAACTTCACCACCTTCTTCAAGAGGGCAGCCATGACCCGATTGAACCCATCCCTCCTCTTTTCTAGTTCTACACCGAGGTCTTGATGCACCCTCAGCTCGTTCCATTCCCAGCTTGTTCCTATCCCAGGTGCACATCCTCGTCTGCCTCACCCACCAAAGAATCTTCTCTTTATCCAGAAAGTGGTGCAACTGCACCACCATCACCCTTGGCGGCTCACCCGCTTGCGGCCTCCGCATCAGCGACCTGAACACTTGGTCGACCTCCAGGGGCTGGTAAAATGCCCCTTCCCCCATCAGGTGCTCCAACATTTTGACCACATATGTTACAGCCTCCGCACCTTCAATGCCTTCAGGCATCCCCATAATTCTCAAATTTTGCCTTCTGGTGTGATTCTCCTTCAACTTCTCTGGGTCTCCCGCCTCACCCCGACCTCGGCCATCAATGAGGCCAGGTGATCTTCGTGCTCCCCCACCTCCTCCTACACCTTCTGGATTGACAGGCCTTGGCGCTCCAACCTCTACTCCACTCTCTCAATACCTGCTTTAATCTGCTCCACCACCTTGGCCAGGTCCTCTAGGGCCTCCTTCCTCTGCTGGCTGAACTTAGCATTTAAAAATTCCACCAGCTAATCTGCTGACCACTGCGTGTGCAGAACAGGCCCTTTTCCCACCGCCAGCTTAGCCTGTGGCACGTCACAGACTTCCTGCTCCAACAGCTCCATTCTTTTCGACCCACTCCTAGTTCGTGGATCCATCCACCAGCCACACCAGAGGAGTTACACCCCTTTCCATCCAAAACTCTGCCCCTCAGACGGGGAAAGAACCGAAAAATACCACCTTGAGCGAGAGCTACCAAATGTGTGACCACTCACTTCATGGCCGCCATCGGAACTGCATAGGATGGTAATCACATTGGACAATTTACACTTGCTTTCTGCCATTTTATAAAATAGTTCTTAAGATTGTAATCTTGTATTTGAAATGTTTTTTTACCTTGGCTTCCAGCCTTCACATTTAAGCACCTATTCTCCATCACAATGTTATATTCCTCATAGTTATTTGGTGAGAGAAGTAATCAGCAGCTGGATTCTTCATCGGCGGGATCCTTCATTTCACGAGCAGAACACCCATGCCCGCAGATATTCAGCCGTCGTGGGGGTGCCCTCAATGAGAAACTCCATTGACCAGCTGCTGGGACGGACGATTCCACTGCCAACAGGAGCAGGCCACACCAGAAAACGGTAGCGGCAGGATGGAAAATCCAGCTCTAGAGCTGTTAAGCAACCATCCTCCATTATAATGTTATATTGCTGATAGTTATTTGGTGAAAGAACAAATCAGAATCAACTTTACTTGGTATAAATACAACCGGTGTGTGTAAATGTTTTTATCTATGTGCACAAGTAAATATCCATTTCCTCAATGTCAGCGAAACTAAAGAGCTGGTCATTGACTTCAGGAAGCAAAGTATTGTACACATCCCTGTCTGCATCAATGGTGCCAATAGTGGAGATGGCTGACAGTTTAAATTCCTAGGTGTACACATCACCAACAATCCATCCTGGTCCACCCACGTCGACGCTACAACTAAGAAAACACAACAGCGCCTATAATTTCCCGGGAAACTAAGGAAATTCGACTTGTCCACATTGACTCTTGACCAACTTTTCCAGATGCGCAATAGAAAGCATCCTATCTGGCTGCATCACAGCCTGGTATGGCAATTGCTCGGCTCAAGACCGAAAGAAACTACAGAGAGTCGTGAACACAGCCCAGTCCTTCACGCAAAAACACCTCCCATCCACTTGACTATGTCTACATCTCCTGCTGCCTTGGGAAATCAGGTAGCATAATCAAAGACCCCTCCCATGTGGCTTATTCACTCTTCCAACTTCTTCCATCAGGCAGGAGATACAAAAGTCTGAGAACAAGCACCAACGCATTCAAAAACAACTTCTCCCCCGCTGTTACTGGACTCCTAAATGACCCTCTTATGGACTGATTGGATCTCTTCACACATCTGGGGTGGCATGATAGCACAGTAGTTAGCACTGTTGCTTTACAGCTCCAGGATCCCAGGTTCAATTTCCGGCTTGGGTCACTGTCAGTGCGGAGTCTGCCTGTTCTCTCCATGTCTGCGTGGGTTTCATCCGGGTGCTCCAGTTTCCTCCCAGTCCAAAGGTATGCAGGTCAGGTGGATTGGCCATGCTAAATTGCCCTTAGCGTTCAGGGGGGTTGGGTGGGGTTGCGGGGATAGGATGGAGGTGGGGGCTTGAATAGGGTGCTCTTTCCAAGGGCCGGTGCAGACTCGATGGGCCAAATAGCCTCCTTCTGCACTGTAAATTCTATGATTCTATGATCTCCACTGCTGAGTAGTACTACACTCACCTGATGCCTGCATCTATGTATTGACATTGTGTATTATGTTTGCCCTATGTTTTTCTTCATGTATGGAATGTTCTGTCTGGACTGTATGCAGAACAATACTTTTCACTGTACCTCGGTACACGTGACAATAAACAAATCTAAATCCAACTTAATGCCCTCCATATGTATATACTTAATCTCAATTGATATGACAGACATGCAAACTCTTCTTGGTGAAAGACAGCATAGAGGCAGACAGTTGTGAGTTGGTTTGCTATTTGGAGGGTTATGGCATTGACACTCAGCCAACTTCCTCACCCCCACAAAGTGCCAAAAAAGATTCAATGATCCCACAAAAGCAGACAAGGTAACATACTAGCCAATCAACATTAGTAGAGACATGGTGCTGGGAAAATTGATGAGATTGAAGGCGGATAAATCCCAGGGCCTGAGAATCTGCATCCCAGAGTACTTAAGGAGGTGGCTCTGGAAATAGTGGATGCATTGGTATTCATCTTCCGGGATTCTATAGACTCTGGAACTGTCCCTGCAGATTGGAGGGTAGCTCATGTCACTCCGATATTCAAAAAGGGAGGTAGAGAGAAAGCAGGGAATTATAGACCAGTAAGCCTAACATCAGTAGTGGAGAAAATGCTTGAATCCCTTATCAAGGACTTTATAGCGGAACATTTAGAAAGCAGTGACAGGATCAGTCAGAGTCAGCATGGATTTATGAAGGGAAAATCATGCTTAACAAATTTGTTGGAATTCTTTGAAGAGGTAACCAGTATAGTTGACAAGGGAGAGCCAGTCGATGTGGTATATTTGGACTTTCAGAAGGCGTTTGACAAAATCCTGCAGAAGAGATTATTGTGCAAAATTATAGCGCATGGGATTGGTGGAAATGTATTGAGGTGGATAGAAAACTGGTTGGCAGAGAGGAAACAAAGAGTAGGAATTAATGGGTTCTTTGAAAATTGGCAGGCAGTAACTAGTGGGGTGCCACAGGAATTGGTGCTGGGACCCCAGCTATTCACAATATATATCAATAATTTGGATGACGCACAAAAATAACATCTCAGAATTTACAATGGTACCAAGCTGGGTGGGAGGGTGAACTGTCACATGGATGCAGAGATCCTACAGCATGATCTGGACAGATTGGGCGAGTGGACACATCAATGGCTGGTGCAAGATAATTTGAATAAGTGTGAGGTTATTCACTTTGGAAGCAAAAACAGGAAGGCAGATTACTATCTGAATGGTTGTAAATTGGGAGAGGGGTTTGTGCTGCGGGACCTGGGTGTCCTTGTGCACCAGTCGCTGAAGGTAAGCATGCAGGTCCAGCAGGCGATAAAGAAGGCTAATGGTATGTTGGTCTTCATTGTGAGAGGTTTTGAGTACAGGAGGAGGAACGTGTTGTTGCAATTATACAGAGCCTTGGAGAGGCCATGCCTAGAATATTGTATCTCTTTTTCTGAGGAAGCTGTTCCCAATGGTGGGTTTGTCCAGACCAGGGGTCACAGTATGAGGATTCAGGGTAAATCATTTCAGACAGAGATGAGAAGACATTTCTTCACCCAAAGAGTGGTGAGCCTGTGTAATTCATTACCACAGGAAATAGCTGATGCTAAAATATTGAATATATTCAAGAGGCGGCTAGATATAGATCTTGGGACGAATGGGATCAAAGGTTATGGAGAGAAAGCAGGATTAGGTTATTGAGTTGGATGATCAGCCATGATCGTGATAAAAGGCGGAGCAGGCTAGAAGGGCCAAAAGGCTTCTTCTTGCTTCGATCTTCTACGTATCTATGAGGCCAATTGTGCACCGGCAGCACCTGTCATTCAAGGATCTGCCAGACCAGGCATGCCATCAAAGACTCCAGACGAGCAGGGAGACAGTGCAACATATCTGCCGGATCATGGCAACCTGTCACTGCGGGGACTGGAGGAGCATGCTCGCTCCCGTCAAGGTGATGGTCTCCAGAACCTTTATGCCACAGGGTCCTTCCAGGTGCCAAGTGGGGACCTATCCGAAATCTCAGAGATCGGTGTACAGGTGCTTCCATGCTGTCACAGAGTCCCTATTTGCCCAGTTGGCACAATACATCCATTTCAATGTGGACCTAATCTACCACGATGTCTGGGCAGCTGGGTTTGCCACCATCACAGACATGCCCGAGTCCAGGGGGTGATCGACAGGGTGCATGTCACCCTACAAGCACCTGCAAGTGACAGCCCCTCCACACAAACCGAAAGGGTTTCCACTCTATGAATGTGCAGCTGATGTGTGACCATCAGATGCATCATGCACGTCTGCACCCGATACGCAGGGAGTGTGTACGAAGCTTTCATACTGACACACTCGACGATTCCCGGCCTCTTCGAGGCACACGCTCCTGGGCGACAGGAGCTATCCATTGCGGTCGTGGCTGATGACGCCTATCCGAAGGTCACAGACCGACGCTGATACCCACTATGATGCCCATGCAGCGAACAGGAGAGTGATTGAGCGCTGCTTCGGCCACCTGAAGATGTAGTTCAGGTGCATGGACCCCTCTGGAGAGGCCCTCCAGTATCATGCTGGAAGAGTCGCCTGCATCATTGCGTAGCAGAAAGGCGATGTGCTGGATGAGGAGGATGAACTCCAGGCTTTGTCCAATGTGGAGGATGCAGGGAAGGGCAAGATTGGCCAGGACATGGGGCCTAGGAAGCCTTGGAAAGCATGACTTGTGCTCCAGGGCCAAGACACAAGGAACTCTCTGATCGACTGGGGGAAGGGGGTCTGGCCAGGCACACAGATACCGCATCACCCCTGCCCCACACCTGCAACTCCTTCATGATATCTACCTGCCTCACTACGGGGGTGCGAGTCCTGATTTGGTAGTCACAGCGGGTCGGAACTATGGGATGGAGGATGATGACAACCCACTCTGCAATGAGCTCTGGTGCTCCACATCATTTGACAATGTCTGACTCCTGCCCACGCACGTGTCCAGAGCAGGCCACCCATCACACCCTTCTGACAGAGCACCGAGGCAGGTTGTAATGGTGTGAACAAGTGTCTGATGTGACAACATATATACAGATATGTTGTCATGTGAGAGTACCTTTTAAGAAATGGATGTTTAAGCAATGTACCTTTAAGAAATGCAGCAGCTCATAGTGCTGAAGTGATGTCAGAGTGTGGGTGGAGCTGTTTTTTTTTAGCTCAACCATTTAGCAGTGTTTAGGTTTCAGTTTTGAGAGAGAGCAGCTGAAAAGTGCCTGGTTGGTTTGCTGTGAGATGTTTGAAAGGAGAAAGCCGGTTTGAGGAGAAAGCTGGGTGTGTTTGTGTGTTTTGCAAAAAGCTGCAAGAAGAAAACACAGAACTGGTCTGTTGATGTCTGAAAATCCAAAGACTATAAGTATATTGAATGTAACCTCACGTCTGTTGTTAAAGGTGAAGTATTTTGGAGGTTTGAAGGAACATTTTGAGGGATTATTTAGTGTTGTATTATTTTCGGGGTTATCTTTGGAATAAGGGGTGGTAAATGATCCAATGTTTATTTGAAAAGGTTAAATTGAATTCATTGTTTTGTGTTTAAAAACCCATGTGTCCATAATTGTAATACCACACCTGGAGACCAAGCCGTGTGCTTCAAAAGCAACAATACATTAAAGGGCGAGGTTGGTTGAACTCCATGATACATTTTGGGGTTCTGAAAACGGCGCTGCCATAACAATGTGCCCAGCCCCTATCACTAAACTGTGCCCTGCACCGATGCAAACATAACTGGTGTCTAATTTTCTAGGCTTACAGGCCCTAACACTACGTCTAGATGGATCATCAGACAGAACATCAGGGGTGGAGGCGGCCTGCTGTGATTTCCTCCCTGTGACCTGGATCCCTATTGGCGGCCATCTTCTGGGGCGACCGGGCCTGGATGGGCCTGGCTGCTGCTCGGGTGTCCCAGGTGGCGTGATGTCGCATGTTCTACCCGCTGCCCATCAGATACATAAGGGACAGGGGGAGGGGGATTGGGGAGGGGAGTCTGAGGTGCTGCGGTGTTCTGGCACCTCCCCTGCGGGAGTCATCGGCACGGGTCCCATAACCTCCTCTTCCATCGGGGTGTCCGATGGCGCCCGGGATACTCCATGGATGGAGGATATTCCATGGGCCTGAGAGTGGAGCTAACCTCTGTTGCTCCCCCGCCACCTGGGGTTGCCAGTCCTGGAGGACTGCTCTCGTCTCGGCCAGGGCCTGCATGCTCATCGCCATGGAGCACAGGGGGTGGACTATGTTTGTCTGTGATTGCGGCACATCACCCATTAACTGTGCCACCGCCTTCTGGGTCAGTTATAGATTAGGCAGTCATGATGTGAAGATGCTGGAGTCACCTGAAGAAAGAGCTGCGTTCCAAAAGCTATTGATTCGAAACAAACCTGTTGGACTTTAACCTGGTGTTGTAAGACTTCTTACATTAGGCAGTGACTGTGCCATCTCCCTCTGGGACTGGGCCACCTTCCTCTGCATCTGTGCCACATTGGCCAGCACCTGGGCAATGCCGGCGACACTCTCAGCTCTGGACGACTGTGACTGGGCGAAGCTCAGGAGCGCCGCTGCCATGTCTAGGTGTCTCTGGCACATGGCTGCCCATGAGAGGGCTGCCCTGTCCTGGTCCTCAACCACCACCTGCACAGAATGCCCCGGGCATTGGACATGCTGATCCACAGCCGCAACGCTCGCAACCAAAACTTCCACACCAAGAGCCTCCATCGCGGATGCCACCCGTGGTGCGGTGTTAGCCTGGGTGGCATGTGTGGCTGGCACCATCTTCTGCTCCTGCACATGGTTGGACTCGGCCACATGGACCTGCAGGTGCTGGATGCTCACCTTATGTAATCCCTTCCTCTGTGACTGCATCTCCACAATCTATGGGAATCTCCAATAGCCTCCAAAGCCTGAACCCGATCTGGCGACAGCCAGTCCCTGGGTCGGCCTGATTTCCGACTGCACCCCCTCGGGTGTTCCTCCCTCCACCTGATATACCGGAGCATCTGGGTGTGCACCAGAGTGTGTCCCAGGAGCCTCTTCATTGAAGCGCATAACCGAAGTGAGTGTCTTTGGGATGGTGGAGATTGTTGGAGACAGCTGTGAGGAAAAACCAGTGTCAACGTTGGACTCGAGCTCCAGGTTTCGGGCATGTGGGTCAACTCCATTACGGTGTCATCATCGCTCCCCGGCTCACAGGGTTCAGGCTGTGGCAGGGGGTGGGTGACATCAGATGGACCCACTCCATCACCAGTGGGTCCTGCAAGACACAAGACAAGATGCATGATTAGACAGGAGACCGTTTGGTAGCTGGGGTGGTGTGAGAATGTTGAGCGGGTGATGATGGTGTAGGGGTAAGGGTGGTGTTGCGGTGAGGATGGCATGGGGTGAGGGTGGTGTTGGGGGGGTCTTAACACATGCGCAACGGGGAACTGCAACTAAGTAGGGTCCCACTTCCTCGTTCGAAGCCGATCTCCACCCCAGTGACAGCCATTTCCTTTGGTTCAGCGACCATGTCTAGGGCCCGTTGCTCTGCTGCAGTGAGGGGCCGCAGGGCTTGCGGTCCCCCTTCAATCTTCTCCCGCTCACTGCTGTTATGAGCGACCATCTCTTGGGGATGAAACAGGAATCACAGTCCGAAGTATGCAGCACTTGGGGTGGGTAGCTGATGTTTTCAATGGCCAGGGTACCCGGCCATGGCAGCCGATATGGGTGCCGCCATGTAGTGCAGGGGCACAGTGCTGTCTATTCACCCTTGCCGCACTGAGGAGGTCATGTATTTTTTATGGCACTGGAGGCCGCCCTGGATGGTGTTGTTGGTGGCGCTGACCACCTCTGCCACCTGCGCCCAGGCATGGCAAACATCGGCGGCTGGCAGCCCCATTCCTGGGCCAAGGTAGAGTATAGCCCACCTCTCCACTATGGCATCCATGAGGGTATTGAGCTCAGCATCTGCTGCGGGTCAAGCTGCCATCTTCTTGGCTGGAATGGTGTGTATTAGGAGTGAAGTGTATATGTGGCTGCAGCTTGTCAGCCCCCTGAGTCTCAATTGCGAATCAGGTGAATCAGGGACCGTTTCGCATTGGAATCGATTGAATTCCACATGGCAATTGTGCTCGTCCCTTAACATTCGCTGTATTGGTCCAGGTCCGCACCAGTTTTGCTGCCATGGAAGTCCATGAATCCTGCCCCGGTGTCAACACTTACGGAGAGTCCCAATCCCAATGTTTTCGAAGAATTTCAGTAACGGACCAAATTGGGACCCAAGGGCTGTCCTGGTCAGAACAGGGCCGTTGTCCTATGAAGTTAAAGTATGGGATAAAGTTTTAAAGAATCATGTGGACCACTGGCTTGAGTAAGAGTCGGCCCATGAGCCATATTATGACTTGTTCCAATTGTGCCAGCAGGAAACGTTGTGGGTTGCACGAGGAGTGATCTGTTTGATCAGCTAGTAACAGGCCACAATGTGAACCCCCAGGAAACAGAGGAAGATGAAATGTCGGTAAGAAGTGTTATAGGAGCGGTATTTTCAGAACCCCAAAATGTATCATGGAGTTCAACCAACCTCTCCCTTTTAATGTATTGTTGCTTTTGAAGCACACTGCTTGTTCTCCAGGTGTGGTATTACAATTATGGACACGTGGGTGTTTAAACACAAAACAATGTTTATTCCATGAATTCAACTAACCGTTTTAAGTAAAAATTGGATCACTTAACACCCCTTACTTCAAAGATAATGCCAAAAATAATACAACACTAAATAATCCCTCAAAATGTTCCTTCTGCAGTAAAGAGTTCCACAGATTCACCAAAATTCCTCCTCATCTCTGTTTTGAACGATCATCCCTTTAGTCTGAGATCGTGTCCTCTGATTCTAGCTTTTCCTGCAAGAGGAAACATCCTCTCCATGTCCACTCTATCCAGGCCTCGCAGTATCCTGCAAGTTTCAATAAGATGCCCCTACATCCTTCTAAACTCCAACAAGTACAGACCCAGAGTCCTCAACCATTCCTCATACAACAAGCTCTTCATTCCAGGGATCATTCTTCTGAATCTCCTCTGGACCCTTTTCAAGGCCAGCACATCATTCCATAGATATGGGGCTCAAAGGTGCTCACAGTATTCCAAATGGGGTCTGACCAGAGCCTTATACAGCCTCAGAAGTGCATTCTGCCCTTGTATTCTAGCCCTCTTGACATGAATGTGAGCATTGCATTTGCCTTCCTAAGTGCTGACTGAACCTGCACGTTAACCTTACGAGAATCATGAACAAGGACTCCCAAGTCCCTTTGTGCTTCTGATTTCCTTAGAATTTCCCCATTTAGAAGAGAGTCTATGCCTCTATTCCTCCTTCCAAAGTACATAACCTCACAATTTTCCACATTGTATTCCATCTGCCACTTCTTTGCCCACTCTCCTAGCCTGTCCAAGTCCTTCTGCACTCCTCCTTGCTTCCTCAATACTACCTGTTCCTCTACAGATCTTTGTATCAGCTGCAAACTTAGCAACAGTGCCTTCAGTTCCTTATTCCAGATCATTAATGTAAACTGTGAAAAGTTGGTCCCAGCCCAGACCCCTGAGGCACACCACTAGTCACCGGCTGCCATCCTGAAAAAGCCGCCTTTATCCCTACTCTCTGCCTTCTGCCAGCCAGTGAATCCTCTATCCATGCAAGGATCTTACCCTTAACACAATGGGCTCTTAACTCATATCACAGTCTCCTATGTGGCACCTTGTCAAAGGCCTTCTGGAAATCTAAATAAATCACATCCACTGATTCTTCTTTGTCTAACTTCCCTGTTACTTCCTCAAAAAACTCTAACAGATTTATCAGACATGACCCCCCCCCTTGATGAAGCCGTGCTGACTCAGTCCTATTTTGTCATGCAATTCTAGGTACTCCGCGATCTCGTCTTTAATAATGGACTCTAAAATCTTACCAACGACCGAAGACAGGCTAACCGGCCTATAATTTCTGGTCTTCTGCCTGCCTCCCTTCTTAAACAGCAGTGTTACATTACCCATTTTCCAGTCATCTGGGACCCTCCCTACCTCCAGTGAATCCTGAAAGATCACCATCAATGCCTCCACAATCTCCTCAGCTATCTCTTTTAGCACCCTGGGGTGCAGTCCATCTGGTCCAGGTGATTTATCCACATTCAGAACTTTCAGTTTGGCCAGAACCTTCTCCTTAGTGGTGTCCACTGCACTAACCTCTGCTCCATGATTCTTCTGGAGCTCTGGCATCCCACTGGTGTCTCCCACCGTGAAGACTGATGCAAAGTAACTATTCAGTTTCTTTGCCATTTCTTTGTTTCCTATTGTTACTTCTCCAGCCTAATTTTTCAGTGGTCCAATGTCTCTTTTATATTACTAGCGAGCTTACACTCATATTTCATCTTCTTCCCCCTTCTTGCTTTTTTAGTTGTCATCTGCTTGCTTTGAAGGCGTCCCAATTCTCTGGCTTCCCAGTAATCCTCACCACTTTGTATGCTTTTTCTTTTGCTCATATGCTGTCCTTGACTACCCTCATCAGCCATGGATGCCTTGTCCTCCCCTTAGCATGTTTCATTCTCCTTGGGATGAATTTCTGTTGTGTCTCCTGAATAACCCCGCAAAACTCCTGCCATTGCTTTCCACTGTCTTTTCTACTAGTCTCCTTTTCCAATCAACTCTGGCCAGCTCCTCCCTCATGTCTTTGTAGTTACCCTTATTTAATTGTAATACCGTTACATCTGATTCCAGCTTCTTCTTCTCAAACTGCAGGGTAAATTCTATCACTGCTGCGATCACCTTAAATTCCCTAATCTCCATTCACTGAAGCTAAAATCGGAAAAGGCGATTGGGCGGAAAATCGGTTCCGACGTCGAAATTGCGGCAAGCGCCGATTTGACAGCAAAACGCAATCCTCCAGCACATCACTAGAGGCGTCAATGCGTTCCGGAACACACGTACAAGAGACACAGTTTGCACATCATTGGCGGGTCTGACACAGTATTCTCCAGGGCTTCCACAATTCTCCACCTCCGGTGGACCGCATTCCCGACGCGTGGTTCTCTTGTGTTTATAAAAATCGTGAAACCAGCCTGGCGGCTGCTGAGGAAGAAAGAGGGGGTACGGAAGGTGTCCAACATCGCCATAGTTTGCTGACAGTTGTGTCGCTGGCCGGGGGCTTCTGCCAGAGCTGGGGGAGTAGTGGGGGGTGGCCAGGAGGATTGGGCTGTGGGGTTGGGGTGGACGGGTATGGAACACCATTGCCACAGCCGGCAAGGCAGCCATGCGGCTGCGCACACCGCTAATAGCCCACTTTGAACTTAGCGCCACAGGTCGTATAAGTGTCCTCGCAGGGCACTTCCCTGTGTGCCCTTCGGCCCAAGCGGACCCATCAGCTGAAGTGCAACCAGTGCCATCTTGTTTGCAGGGATAAGTGTGTGTGGGGATTGCAATGTAAATGTGCGGCTGCAGCTTGTTAGCCTCCCGAGTGTCGATCATGGACCTGGCTAATCCTGCACCTTTTTTCATTGGAATCAATTGTGTTCCATGCAGCACAGGTGCTAACCCCTCAATGTTAGCAGAATCGGTCCAGGTGCAATTTTCTGCTCACGGATTCTATGTTGGCGTCAACACTTAGTCTTAGAAACGGAAAATCTCGCTCAGGAACTGTTGAATGAAAAAGGCTAAGCGCTGATTCTCCATTTCAGAGACTCAGGGCTGGATTCTCCACCAACGCGCTGCTCCATTTTGCCAGCAACCCAGGGATTTCCTGACGGCATGGGGCTGCCCCACAATGGGAAACCCCATTAACCATCTGTCGGAACGGGGCATCCTGCCGGCAGGGTGAAACAGAAAAGTGGCACGTCGGGGTGGAGAATGCAGCACTCAGTGCTGATGCTGGGACCGAATTGCGGGACTTCTATGATAATAATGGAGGTGCGACTGCCGGACCAATTCAGGACATGCAAATGGGCTAGCCTGTGCGCCACGAGAAACTAGTGCAATTCCAACAGGCGCTGGCGTTGGATTTGCTGCGGTCGGGATTGGCACTGGAGAGCCCGACAAGCTGGAGCTGCATAAATGCACTCCATTCCCCACACTCTAATGCCCCCCAGCGATTCTCCGGGCCCCGATGGGCCGACGTGTTTGGCCAAGTCCCGCCAGCGTGGATTACTCAGGTCCCACACAACAGGACTTGGAAGGTGAATCTGCGGGGGCCATCCTTGAGGGGGAGGGGGGGGGGAGTGGATCCGACCCCAGGTGGGCCCCCACGGTGGCTTGGACCGCGATCGTGCCCACCGATTGGCGGGTGGGTTAGTTCCGTAGGGGCCTATTTAACTCCGCACTGGCCCCTATCGGGCTCTGCCATATAGCCCGGGGGTCGGCGCAGAGAAGGGAACCCCCGCGCATGCGTGGAAAATGCCGGCTGTAGTGCGCATGCACGGAAATACGCCGGCTGGAGCTGCGGGGACCACTCTGGCGCCAACCTAGCCCCCTAGGAAGGGGAGCATTCCCCATTATCAGGGACCATTGACGCCAGAGTGGTTGGCGCCGCTTTGCACGCCGGCTTGGGGAAGAGCTCCATTATTGGCGAATCCCGTCCCCTATTTCCCCGGGGTGGGATTGAGGCTGCCACCTGCTGATGTTGGCTGGGTCTAGGCGCAGGTGGCAGAGGCCAAGGGCCCCACCACCAGACCATGCAGTAGATGCATGACCTTCTCAGGGTGGCCAGGATGATTCACCACCACCACGCCCCTGGAACGACCCATGTCCCAGTTGCCAGCCCCCCGCCCCTATCCTCCCACCCCAAAGTATCCCTCAACAGGCAGACCAGCAGGCAGTGCTGGGCCACAATGGGCAATCCTCTGGCCAGACATGCTGAGCCACCACCTCTGTGCCCCGGAACCACCTCGTGCCACACGGCCCCACCCAACACCGTGCAGCCCCTCCCCCTCCCCAGAGCACCCCACCCATCACCAGCCCCATCGTACTCCACCCTGCACCACCTACCAACACCCATGCTTCGCGCCATGGCCGAGTGCGCTACACACAAAGGCCATCAGATGCGGACCCCTGTCCTGCCCACATCCGAGTGTCTCACACTGCATTATATATCCCTGCAGGAGAAGGTGGCCCACAGGGAGTGAACCAGAGTGGGCCCGCCGGACTTGTAGCCCCTCACCGTTGCAGAGCAGAGGGTGTTCGACCTGGATGGTGGGGTGGGAGAGCGGACAATCACTGAGACGGAAGTCGGCATGGTACAACCAAGTGAGCCCACAATGCGTTGCGATGTTACTATGGCACGCGAATCTCCCCTTTCCCCACTGCAGCACACCGACCCGTGATCTAACCATGCGTCTTGTCTTTTGCCTTGCAGGATCACTTCCCGATGAGGCAGAACCGGCTGGTGCCCCCAGCAGCAACCCTACGACCCACCGGGCGATGCAGTGTGACTGTCCGGGACTGTTCCCACACCCCCTGTAACCATCTAGTGCCTGTAGGTACAGCTGGAGAAATCCAACTGCCGGCATGGGAAAGAGGCGGTGCTGACCATGTTTGCCACCCAGGCTAACACTGCACGTGTAGTGTCCGCCTTGGATGCAAAGGTATCGGTCATGGGTCAGAATTCCCAAGGCCTTGCGAACAGTGTGTGGGCAGTGGCTAAGGCATATGATAGGGCAGCAATCTCACAGGCAACCATGTACCGCGGACCACATAGAAATTGCTGCGGCGTTCCACAGCATGGCCCAGTCACAACAAGCCATGTCGGCAAGAGCTGACCTGAACCAGACACAGAGGGAACTGGCACGTTCCCAGTGGGATGTGGTATAGGCGCAGAGGGATGGGGCACAGTCTGTGTGCTCCATGACCATGACAATGGAGACACTGGTCGAGACGAAAGCGGGCCTCCAGGACTGGCAGAGCCAGGTGATGGCGGAGCCCCGGAGCTCGCATTGGCTACACAGTCACTCCAAGGAGTAGCCATGGGACCATCAGACACCTTGAGAGAAGTTAAGTGATGAGTAGTCTGCCACGGAGATGCTGGAACGCCGCAACAAGTGTGAATCCCCTTCCACCTGTCCCTGGCATATCTGATGGACAATAGGTAGAACATAGTGGCACCACGCCACCCGGAAGATGGATGTGGCGCCGTGTGGTGGACCTACCCGGTGCTTGACCCATCATTGCTCACTGTACACCTCTACCCCCGAAGAACTAAGGGCCCGTGTGACGGAATGGCAAACACGCATGCAGGGTTCATCCAATTTAATGCGACACTTCGGCGGAAGCCAGACATTGTTAGACATGGCAGAGCACCAGACCCCATCGCAGAGTGGGTCGTCATCATCCATCACCCCATGGACTAGACCCACCGATGCTGCCGCTCTAGGGCCACCATCCTCTGGTGCAACTGGTGGGAGGCTGAAGGGGGTGGGATGGGGTGTGGGGGATTGGAGCGTCGACGGGGGTGGGGGAATACATGAGGATGGGAGTGGGGGGAGGGAGGTTATGGGGGACATTGCAGGCCGCAACAATGGTGGTTCGTGCCCAGCCATCCCGGTCCCGGGAGACACCTGACCACATGGCTCTACCCCTGGTCGCACTCCCCTGGCCCTGGCAGACGTCCCCCCAACCAGCTGCACAACTGGCAGCCCACAGCTGCGCTTTTGGAAACTTTACTTACTTCCTCGCTCTCCCTCATCGGTCACAGTATCCAGTCCCCATTTTTAAATACCACTCGTGAACCTAGCCGCGGAGCGTCGCGGGAGGCCAGGGACTACCAGGTTGGGCCTGTTAATGAAGTACTAATGGTTGTTACTGTGAAATTTGCATGTCCACGCCGACATGCAGTGTGGAATGCATTCACGCCGCTATCGAGGTGCTCAGAGCATGGCATTCCCCTGGGCGCCTAGCCAACTTCGATTATTGGTGACTGGTGATTCTCCGCCCGATTGCGGTTCTCAATTCTGGCGACAGCCGACAAAAAATCCAGCCATAAGTCATACTTAATTCACCTACCAACCTGGTAGTCACATTTTACAATGATAGTGAAATTGTTAAATAATCATAGAAAGCAATTATTCCACTGACCCTGACAAATTTATTTATTTATTTATTATAAATTTGGAGTACCCAATTATTTTTTTTACCAATAAAGGGGCAATTTCGCATGGCCAATCCACCTAACCTGCACATCTTTGGGTTGTGAGGGGTGAAACCCATGCAGACACGGGGGAGAATGTGCAAACTGCACACAGACAATGACCCAGGGCCAGGATTCGAACCTGGGTCCTCAGTGCCGTAGTCCCAAGAGCCTGACAAAATAATAAGTGATCAAAAAGACCTTGCAAACATACAGGGCTATTTTTGAAGGTGTGAGGTAATGGAACTTGTACATGAAAGTGAGTTAACAACCAAAATAATCTACAATAAAAAGGTTAGAAAAGATCCAGAAACATAAAATGAAATGTATCTGAAAATACCTTGTGCTTTTCCATTAGTGTGACCATTTCAGCAATCTTGTTCTGGCACATAATCTCAGTTTCTTTCTGTGTTTGAAGTGCTGCTTCTGTTGTCAATTTCAATGTTTTTACCTTAAATATAAACAGAAAACAGGCATTCATAAAATTCTTTACAAATGCGTTACATTAACACTGTTATAATTCCAGCTGATGTTATGACTGGACATGTCAGGTCCCAGAGTGAACTCCGATTGAACAGATTTTAACTTTTATTTTTTGTTTCAAAATGTGGATGAACTGAGTCACAGGACTGCCAACTAACTTTTAACAAGAGAACAGAACCTTTATTAAACAAGATACGATTAACTATAATGCACTACATCACCCTGGCTATAGCTTTACAGATATATACAACAATGTGAGGATAAAATACATCTTACAATCTTCAGTATATATAGTCCATGCAAACCAGTAAGAAAAATGTGGTCAGACACACAATATTCTGAAACCATATAGGAGATGTCACCAAAAGCAACATCTGTGGATTTCTCATCACATACCCCCAGATGCTTGTTGCACTGAGCCAACTGGTTTCACTGGAACTCTGACTTTTGTACAAGGGTTTCCAAATTCCGCTCTTGAAAAAACGTTTAGAATCTTCTCCCAAACAGCGCTTTTGCTCTAATGCCTTCACCAAGGATCCATACTCAGGATTTCAGTCTTCCTTTCAGTATTCCTCTGCCCTAAAACACCATGTGCATTCAAGCTTCCACACAATCTCTCAGCTATCCAGCCATGTCAACCACACACCTCTGCTTCAAAGGCTTTATTAAGGTGTCATCATGGATGTCTGGCTTTTTGCTAGCTGACATCTGCAGGCCTGCACCTTGCAGCCATGTCATTAACTGGGAGCCTCTCTCTCTGTTCCTGATTTCACTGAACAGAACCCCCTTTTCCAGATATTGGGGCCGGGATTCTCTGATCCCGCGGCCAAGTTCCGATGCTGGCGTCAAAAGCGGTGCGAACGACTCCGGCATCGAGGCCAGCAAAAGTGCGCATATTGTGCCCCACGGAAAGGGCCAGCACGGTCGTCATGGGAAGTGTGACGGCGCGACCCGGAAAGCCGTCAGTGATGCCGCGCTGCATTGCTGTTAAATGTACGCTATCAGCAGAGAAACAGTGCAACGCGGGAAGATGGCCGCGCAGCGCTGAGGTTCCAGGACCGGGACATCGAAGCGCTCCTGGACGCCGTGTAGCCGGACACGGTCGTAGGGTTGCAGCCAACACTAGCCGTCGCCTGTGGAGGGAGGTGTGAGAAGCCGTCAGCGCCCTGGGCATAACCCCAGGACAGGCAGCCAGTGCCACAAGGTGGTCAATGACGTAGTCAGGGCAGCCAGTGTGAGTACCCCCCACTGTGCCCACGGCACCAACCCCCCACACATGTAGCACTGCCACCCCCCTCCGCATGATGGGCAGTACAGCCCGAACTGAGACCCACAGCGCAGCACCCACCCATGCAAGCTGCATTGGCAGGATGGCCTCTGAACCTATGCCAACATACACCCAACTGCTGGGCTGCAAGTATAAGTCCGCCGAACAATGATCTTTCTATCTTTCTTTCTTCTCCCCCCCCCCCCCCCCCCCCCCCCCCGCCCTCCCCAGGAGAAGCGTACCCATAACAGTCGGGAGCGTCCCAGGACCGGAGGGGGTCCATCTGAATTGCGCCCCCTCACCGTTCATGAAGAGAGTGCCTTGGACCTCACAGGCGAACCCGAGGACCGGAGGTTGAGGATGCAGAGATCGGGGGCGCACCACCAAGTGAGACACGTCCTGCCTGTCCCCTCCCCTCCTCTCATTCCCTCTTCGCCCCCCCCCCCTCCTCCCATTGCCCCTTCGCCCGTCCACCCACCACCCCTCAGCCCCGTCTGCGTATCTAATCATGCATGCCGTATAGTGTATTGCAGGACCACACGGCATCCAGTCCCTGCGGATGCAGACCACCCCCAGGCCGTGCCAGGGTGACCACAAGCCAGGGACCCACCCGGGCCATCTACCGGCGGCTGCCCCCAGGGGGTGCCAGGGTGACCACAAGCCATGGATCCACCTGGGCCATCAGGCGTACGCCACTCCCATCCAGTGCCAGGACGACCACGACGTAGGGACTCATCCAGCGACGGGGTGGGCAGCCACACCAACAGCTACCCATCCCAGTCAACTCAAGACACCACGACACAGGGCACCTGCACTGATGACACCGCCACCGAGGACACACAAGGGGACGGACAGACAGGACAGTCAGACACAGAGGACGGGCAGACAGGACAGTCAGACACAGGGGACAGACAGATAGGACAGTCAGACACAGGAGACAGACAGGACAATCAGACACAGAGGACGGGCAGACAGGACAGTCAGACACAGGTGACGGACAGACAGGACAGTCAGACACAGGGGACAGACAGATAGGACAGTTAGACACAGGAGACAGACAGACAGGACAATCAGACACAGAGGACGGGATAAAAGAAAGGACAGTCAGACACAGGGGACGGACAGACAGGACAGTCAGACACAGGCGATGGACGGACAGGACAGTCAGACACAGGGGACGGATGGACAGGACACACCACACCAGGGGTCCCCGGTTTGATGAGGACATCCACGGAACGCCACTGCTATCTCCTGCACCCTCCACCATCGCAGACACTCTCACCTCAGTTGGGCACTTTAGTCATGAGGTCTCTGGGACACTCATTGGTGCGCACAACACAGCCGTACCAGTCAGCAGGTGGAGGTAGGAGCAGCCGAGGGGCCGGAACGTTAAAGCTCAGCCTGGCCCCAGCGGCCAGCTGCCGCCCAGACGGGTCCCGGAGTTCCCACACCCATGGACCCGATGCAGTCAGGGACCCTGGGACAAGTGGCGGGGGTGACGGCCGGCTTGCAGCACCTGCACACACAGGTGGAGGAGTCCACCCGCGTGCAGGAGCAGCGAGTGGTGCTGGTCATGCGTGCCACCCAGGCCTACACCGCATGGGTGACTTCCGCGGTGGAGGCAATGGGGGCGACGGTGTCGGACATGGGTAGCAGTATGCAACGCCTGGGGCTCTCCGTGCAGGTGTCATCCGTGGCCCACGACATGGCTGCCCTCTCACAGGCAACCATGAGTGAGAGCCAACTGAAGATCGCAGAGGCGCTAAACACTGTGGCCTGGTCTAAGCAGGCCATGGCAGAGTCTCAGCAGGCCATCGCAGAGAGCATCGGCGCCATTGCTCAGGTGCTGGCCGGCGTCGCCCAGACGCAGACAGGGATGGCCAACTGCCCACCCTCCCCGGATACCAACCCCGACACCCCCCACCCCACCAACCCCGACACGCCCCACCCCATTCCCATCCTCCCCAGACACCAACCCCAACATCGTCCGGCACCTCAGCCTTGGGCTGCCTTCTCCCCCGTTAAACGTCCCCCCCCACCATGTGGCGCCCCCCTACGCCGACCCCTACCTCCTTCTTCGTCGGCGTCAACCGGCAAGACTGGTTGACGCTGTTAAAAAGCATGTGTGATTTATGCCGGTGTGAGCTGCGGGCACGTCAGCAAGACTTCGGCCCAGCCGGGCCGGAGACTCGCAGCAGGCCAAGGGATCAGCACGTTGCGCCAATTCTTGCAATTCTGCGGGCCGCGCGGTACAACCCCCGTTGGCAAGGCTTTTCCCTGGTCGAAGCACTGCAGTCCCGGCGTCGGAGCGGCGTGGATTCACACCCCCCCCACCCTCGGTGATTCTACGAGCTGGCGTGCCAACAGCCCCCAGGTGTATGCCGCCCCAATCCAGTGCCGGGATGACAACGCCGGAGGGACTCACCCAGCGATGGGGAGGGCAGCCACACCAACAACACCCCATCCCAGTCGACTCAAGGCACCACAACACATGGCACTCACATCTATGAAACCGACACCCAGGACACGCAAGGGGACGGACAGACAGGACAATCAGTCATAGAGGACGGACAGACAGGATAGTCAGACACAGGGGATGGACAGACAGGACATTCAGACACAGGGGATGGACAGACAGGACAGTCAGACACAGAGGACGCCTGGACAGGACAGTCAGACACAGGGCCTCCCTGGCATGCCCCTGCTCGAGCCTCCATAGGGCTACATGCAGGGCAGCGCCCCCGCCATGGCGGCCAACATCACTGGGTGATTGCCAAAAATAATGATCTGCAGGGGGTGGGGGTAGACGACATATCATTATTGCACATACCCACCTCCACATCCTGCTGCCATGGGCTGCATAGTCGCCACTGTTGACAAATGGCACCTGGCCACACAAACCACCGCACCCTCCCCCATCTCCGGCACTCCCCACCCCATCATCCCTGGACACCAACCCCGACACCCCCCCCACCTCACCCTCCCCAGACACCAATCCCGACATTGCCCGGCACCCCGGCCCTGGGTGGCCTCCGCCCCCTTTAAACGCACCTCTCCCCCAGCCATGACCCAGCCGTATCGACATGTGGCGGACCCCCCCCCCGCCGACCCCTACCTCCTTCTTCATCGGCGTCAGCCAGCACGACTGGTTGACACCGTTAAAAAGCATGGTTGGTTTATGCCGGCATGAGCACGGCACCAACTCCAGTCCCAAACACCCATAACCCTACTTGCCCCCTCGCCCCTCCCGGAGGGCAGGCGAACCCCACCTGCAACACATGGCAGCACCCATACCAGCCACCGTGGCTGGGTGCCCTGGCCACCAGCTACCACCCTCTGGGCTGCATGCGTTGGACTATCTAGCAGTGTGCGTTTTCTGATCCCTCCCACCCGGAGAAGGCCACCCAAACTGCCGAGAGCGGGAGAATGTGCGGGTAGCAGCTGGCGGACTCAAGGAAAGGGCAGTCGCCGGGATGGAGGGTCGGTGTCGGGCGTATAAGTGAGACCCCGCTGACGACCCAAGGGACATGTGTTACCCTAGCCCCCCACACCGCCCTCAACCCCATACCACCCTCACAACCCAGCTCCATCACCACCCCTACTGCCCGCTCTCAAAGACACATCCCTGCGCAACACACTCCCACCACTCAAACATAGCCCCGTTCCTCCATATACCCTCACTACTCCCTCGGCCTGCGGTCTAATCATGCTTTTTCTCTGGTGTCTCCTGATACCAGGTGCCGATCAGCGACGCTGGCGCTGACACTGACACGATGCAAGCCAGAGATCCAAGACCCAGGACACATCCGGAGCTCAAGTCCAAGGATAACACTGATATCCTGTCACAGCTGTCAACAACACCCTTCATCATCCCAGAGACACACACCTCGGGTCCGCCTGCAAGTTCCAGGACCCTCTCCTCATGGATGGTGAGTGGTCGCAGTTCAGGTGGATCTCCTCCAGTCCTCTCACATTCCCAGTTGGTGTGAGTGCGCTTCTCCTGCATCACGCCGCTGCTAGCCCATTCCGGGCCAGAGAATTCGCGACTTTTCGGGGGGCCTGATGCCAGAGTGATTCGAGCCGTTTTTGATGCCGGGTTCGGGCCATCGCGCCGATTCACGGAGAATCCCGCCCCAGGTCTGCCTCATTGTACATCACCAAATCCAAATTCTTATTCCCTAGTAGGCTCTGTCAGAAGCTGCTCCAAAAAAACATCTTAGACATTCCACAAATTCATTTTCTTGGGATTCACTACCAACCTGATTTTCCCAGTCCACCTGCATATTGAAGTCCCCCATGATTATTGTAATATTGCCTTTTTTACATGCCTTTTCTATCACCTGATTTATTTTCTGTCCCATATCCTGACTACTGCTAGAGAGCCTGTACATAACTCCCATTATGCAATTCCACAACTCTACCCACAGAGATTCTATGCCTTGTGATCCTATATCGCTCCTTGCTATTGACTTAACTTCATTCCTTACTAACAATGCAATCCCGCCCCCTTTACCCATCTGCCTGTCCTTTCGAACGGACACATAGGCTTGGATATTTAGATCCCAGCCCTGATTCCCTTGCAGCCACCTCTCTGTGATGCCCACATTGTAGTGGCCAATTTCAATGTGCGCAACAAGTTCATTCATCTTGTTCCGTATACTGCGCGCATTTAGGTACAATACCCTCAGTCCTGCATTGACCACTTCCCTTCTCACACTTGTCACCTTTTTTGCTCTGCCTGAGGGTGATGTTGTTCTCTTATTGTTCTTCTCTCTTTCCCCTTCAGTTATTACACCTTCCAAGCTAACGCTCTGGTTCCCACTCCCCTGTCTATTAATTTGATATCCTGGTGTGGGATTGCACTACGCAAGAACATGATGCACGTCTTTGTCTCATCCTTGATCAGGACCAACCAATTCAATCTTAACCCTGTGAAATGCAGATTCAGGGTCAACCAGGTTCCTTACGTGGGACATTTACTCACAGCCAATGGTGTAAAGCCCAACGCAGACAACACAGGGCTCTACAACTGTTGGCGATTCCCGTAAGCAGTCATGCTTTACAGCACTTTATTGGTGTAATAACCCTTACGGGTCTATGGGGATACACTGTTTGATCTTCCCATGAGACTTGTAGAATTCAAACTTCCCCTCCAGTGGGCAGAGGCCTACCAGCTGAGGTTCATTACTTTACTCTTTAAAAGCCGCCCAGACTGGGACCGGCACTTCCATTTGTCCCGACCTGTAATTTTGTGTTTCATGCTGCAATAGTGGCTGTTTCTTTGAATTAAAATAAAGCTCCAGTTAACTCACCTCCTTGGACTTCCTGGATTTTATACTGGTGACAAGGTAAAAACGACTGTGATTCTGGAAATCTTGGCCGCACCAGAATACACCCATTCAGGAATGAGGTGGAAGGAATTTTAAAATGCCGCTTTTTGGGAAATTAGAGCCATTTGATGCAGATGTTACAGGTTGGGCCCAATATACCGAGTAAATGCAGTATTTATTTCAGGCGAACAGTATCAGTGGAGAGGACTGAGGGAGGGTAATCTTCCTGACCGTCTGCGGGGCCCCAAACTTTGGCATAATTAAGAGTCTCACATATCCTGCAGCCACGGACTCAAAATCATTTGAAGAACTTGTGGAGCCAGTAGCGAATCACAATGACCCAAAACCGTGTCTGCTTAACACGACTGTGCAGACTCCTGGGCAGTCAGTGACAAAATTCCTGACACGACATTGAAAGCTAGCAGAACACTGTGAGTTTGGTCCATCCCTCTCCAAGATGCCAAGGGACCATTTGGATCAAAAAAAGTGGCAACCCAGAGGACGTTATAGAGCCAGAGCCAACCATGGACATGAAAAGAGCCATTGAACTGGCTCTATCACATGAGATTGTTGAGGAAGGGGTCCAAGAGCTCCAGTGGTTCATTGATTACAGCATCCATAATATAGGGTGGCCCACATACAGAAGTATGACGCCCTCTAAGGACAGTGCTCACGTGACCTGATCGCCATGGCCCCTACAATTGGCCCCTACGCCCTACTTAAAAATGTGGAGACTGAATTGCGATGTTTGGAAAGCTTGGATATCATGCACCCGGTACAGTTCGTGGAATGGGCAGCACCAGTGGTCCCGATGTTGAAGTTGGATAAGTCGGTCTGCCTTTGCAGCGACTGCAGGTTGACGGTGAACAAGGCCTCTCGCCTGGACCCGCATCCCATACCGCATGTGGAGGACCTCGACACAAAGCTAGCCGGTGGTCACTTGTTCACAAAGCTCGACATGAACCACGCATATTTCCTCTGGACCTCTGGGTCAGCGTAGATTTTCGCCCTGGCCCCTTTTATTTTCCCTCCTAGAACGCCTCTGTGCTTCGGGATGGGGTCGTGTTCAAGCATTATATTCTTATTGAGATCCTTGGGATCAATGCAGATGCGTAGGTCTCCCGAAGGCTTTCTAACACATACCATAGAGCTGACCCAGTCAGTCGGTTAGGTTACCTTGGAAATTATGCCCTGTTGCTGAAGATCCTTGAGCTGTGCCTTCAGGCGCTCCCTTAGCGGAGCCGGGACCCGGCGTGGTGCATGGACCACTGGCTTGGCATCAGGTCATTTCAGAATCTTGTATCGATATGGCAGCATGCCCATCCCGTCGAACACATCCGGATACTGAGCGAGGATGTCGTCAATGCCGGCCTGAAGATCCACATTGGAGGATGTGGTTGTGTAAACCCGCTGCACAAGGTTCAGCTGCTTGCAGGTATGCGCGCCAAGTAGGAATGCCCTGTCTAGCTTGACAATTTCAAAATGGAGTCGAGTAGATGGCAGGATCCGAATGCTGTGACGGCACTTCCATTGTAGTCCAGGAGCCTGCAGGCTGCTGGAAGAACCTTGGGGGGCTTCTTGATGTGTTTGAAATCTGCCTGTGTGAGGAGGTTGGCAGAAGCACCTGTATCCAGCTTAAACTGGATGGAGCACTGGTTGACCTGCATCACCACACTCCACTCGTCCGTATAATCCACAGTGAGGATGGATTGAATTTGTGATGAGTTGGATGTGGCATATTCACATTTCATAATGATGCCCACACAGTAGACGGAGTCCAGACATTCTTCCTCTGGATCCATTGTGCAGAATCCTGTAATCGTTGTTGCACACTCTGAACGCGCTGTCGTCGGAATTGGGAGCGCTGGCTCCTGACTGGTGGTGCAGACCTGCACAAGGCTGCATAGTATCCAGGCTTCCCGCAGTTTAAACATCGCCTGCCTCTTGTACGGCAGCGTTTCTTCAAATGGGCGTTGCCGCAGTTTGGGCACATCATGATGTCGGCGTCCTGACGCTCCGCGCGAAGTCGCACATGCGCAGTGCAGGTGTCGGCCCCTTCGTTATCCCGTTTTCATCGCGCATGCGTGGGGCCCCAGGAAAAGCTCGCAAAATGGCTGCTTTCATCACTGCAGAGGCGCTGCATCCGGGAGATTGCCTGCACACTCTCTTCCTCGTGGGAGGCAAGTTTCTCATTTTCAGCCGATTTGTACTGGGCATAGCGATTTTTGGCGTGCTCATGCACTGTGCATGTCTCAATCGCGACTGGCAGGGTCATATGCTTGATTTTCAGTAGCTGCTGTCTCAGAAGATCAGAGTGAACTCCAAAAACGATTTGGTCTCTGATCATGGAATCAGCAATATCACCAAAGTTGCAGGACAGCGCTAGCAGGTGGAGGTTAGTTAAGAAGGAGTGGAAAGATTAATCTTTACCTTGTAGACACTGTTTGAATATGTAGCACTCAAAGATTTCATTGGTGTCAACTTCACAGTGGCGGTTAAACTTGTCCAGGATAGTCTGAAACCTTGTCTTGTCCTGGCCTTCGGTGAAGTGAAAAGAGTTGAAGAGTTCGATGGCTTGTTCACCCGTTGTTGAGAGGAGAAGCGCTATCTTCCTTGCATCAGACGCACCCATTAGGTCTGAAGCTTCGATGTGCAGCAGAAACCTTTGCTTGAATGTCTGCCAGTTGGCACTGAAATTGCCGGAGGTCCTGAGGTGGTGAGGAGCCTGAATCTTCTCCATGGTGCCAGGATACATTCGCTGGTCGTCACGGAACGGACTGAGGTAAACCACCTAGATTAAGCAGTCTCCTGGTAGAATGTTGTGTTATGTACTCTGGGATGACACAGGCTGCAACTGGATGCAGCTTTCACCAAAAGATACTCCAGACCTTGAAGTCAGTTCAATCTGATTTATTGAACCAGTAGCACAGTTCTCTTTGAGTTTGACTCTCTGCTAACCAAAGTGTGGTTACTCCGTCTGACTGAACCAGACTAGCTCTTAGCAACATGCTGGAGGTGTGATACTGTACATACAACCTGACTCACTCTGTAGATGTTCATCAGTGGAAAAAGACGGAGTGTGAGTGCCTCGTGCCTTTTATAGTGAAAAAGCACCCCTGAGTGTCCTGCCTGCTCATTGGTCATGTCCTGTTCTCTGTGTTCATTAGCTGCCTGTCTGTATATCATTATCTGCATGTCTGCATATCATGATAGGTACAGCCTCAACAGGGGCCTTGGATTCATGTCTCACTACATTTAACCCCCCCCCCCCCCCAACCATCTGGCCTGGGCTTGCAAAATCCTACCAACTGTCCTGGCTTGGGACAATTTATAACTCTTTAACCTGAGATTATCCCTCTCTCCAGTCGCACCGTCTGGACCTATAAGGACTTAATTACCTGCAAAGACTCGCATTCAAAGCATCATCTTGCATCATTAACTTTGTCTAGAAATGTGTTTGTGGAACCCACTTCTTCACTTACCTGATGAAGGAACTACACTCTGAGAGCTAGTGATTCTAAATAAACCTGTTGAACTTTAACCTGGTGTTGTAAGACTTCTTACTGTGCCCAAAGAAAGTAGTCACAGCTTATCATCATAATTAAAGTTTATCCCTGGAACCATTCCTTTGAATCTATTCTGCACCCTTTCCAGTGCCTTCACATTCTCACTAAAGTGCAGTGCCCAGAACTAGATGCAAGATTCCATCTGAGGCCGAACTATCGCCTTATACAAGTTCAATAGCGCCTCCTTGTTCTTGTACTTAGGTAATTAATAAAGTCTAGAACACCGCATGCTTTATTAACCACGTTCTCAACCTACAGCACTTCCTCAGTACTGACCCTCTGACAGTGCAGCTCTCCCGCAGTACTGACCCTCTGACAGTGCAGCACTCCCTCTGTACTGACCCTCTGACAGTGCAGCATTCCCGCAGGACTGACCCTCTGACAGTGCAGCACTCCCTCAGTACTGACCATCTGACAGTGCAGCACTCCCACAGTACTGATCCTCTGACAGTGCAGCATTCCCGCAGTACTGATCCTCTGACAGTGCAGCACTGCACCCCACCCCCTTTAGAGTTATACCCTTTGTTTTATATTGTCTGTCCATCTTCTTCCTATCAAAATGAATCACGTCATATTTCTCTGCATTGAATTTCATCTGCCACTTGTCCGCCCTTCCCACCAACTTGTCTTTGGCCTTTTGAAGTTCTACCAATTATGGAAGGGCTGAAAATTTTCAGATCCACAATTAATTGTTTTTGGCTGTTGCACTGATTATTTGCTAAAATCAGCATTAATTAGGTCAGTTTTCTGTGGCATTGACAGTTATGGATAATGCAACATAAATTACCTCTTCAGTCAATTTTTCATTGTCAAGCTTCCCCTCTTCAACTTTCTTCTGCAGGTTCTGAATAGTGTCTTTAGATTGCTTGTTGAGACTTGACAGTTCCAAATTCAATTGTTCTATCTTTTTAAAAAGAAAAGCATTATCAAACAAGTCAACGTTAAGTTCCAATTAGTAATAATCTTTTTATTGTTACAAGTAGGCTTACATTAACACTGCAATGAAGTTACTGTGAAAAGCCCCTAATCGCCACATTGAGTCACATGGAGGGAGAATTCAGAATTCTCAGCTGGTACAGGAATTGAACCCTTGCTGTTGGCCTGTTCTGCATTACAAACCAGCTGTCTGGCCCACTGAGCTAATTATATTATTTATAGTTCTGCACATTCTGTAATGAAGACAAACATACATATTTGGTGTTAAAGTAAATCTATAAACTCTCACTTAATCCATTTTAAACATTCCATCACTCTATCTCTGCAACCTTTATCACACTCCAAAGCACTATTCCTTTCACTCTGATCTCTTATGTGTCACCTTTCCTTGTAATTCAGAATTGGTGACAAGTTCTTGAATTGCCATGGCCATACCTTTGGAATTCCTGACCTAAACCTTAAGCCTTTTATCTTCTCCTTTAAAAGTGTTTTCAAAATCTATCTCTTCAACCATGCTTTTGGCCATACCACAAAACTTTGGGTGGATACTCTATCCAGCGACGCCACACATGCAAAATGCAATTAGACGGAGATTCGCGTGTGAGCCAAAAATCATGGTCGGCACCAGGCGCCTGACGGAATACCATGCTTTAGTGCCTCGACGTCAATGCATTCTACTCTGCACGTACAGTAACCACAATCGGCATATCATCAATGAGCCTGACCCAGTATTCTCCGGGGCTCCCACGATGTTCCGCCTCCGCCAGGAGGAATTACCATTGGCGAGATTGACTTGCGGTTTGAAAAAATCGGGAAACAGGCAGTGTGGCTGCTGAGGGAGAGAGAGGAGGTAGGACATGCTCTCAGAGGCGTAACTGTGGGCTACTGGTTCTGCCGCTGGACCACATGACAGTGGGCTGACTTGGGGTGGGGAGGGGCAACGCCTCTGCCAGGGGATGGGTCAGATGGGGTGTCCAGGCACGGACCACCATTGCCGCGGCCTGCAAGACAATCACCTTGTTGCGCACCCCACTGACCACCTATTGTAGCCTGTGGATGAGCAGAATGACACCATACGTATGGGTGCAACCAGCCCACCACCGCCACACTCCACCCCCCCTCCACCGACCAACACCCCCCTACCCACAACCGGCCACCACGTGCTGAAGAGGCATCACACAGCCCACCCAAGTAGCACCCACAGTAACCCTTACAGGAGGCTGCTGGATGGGGGCAGCAGAGCGTATCTCTGGCATGGCTAGGGCTAGCCACTGGTGACCATGCTGGCAGGGACAGCACCTTTAATGTAATAAAACATCACAAGACATTTCCAGAAACATGTTAAAAGTATGACACTGAGCTATATAAGGATGTAAGATAATCAAAAGATTGGTCAATGTCTAAAATTAAAAAATTATTTAAAAGCGAGGATTAATTGACCTGGATCACTTTGGAGTCATTCTCATGAGTGGAATTCTATTAGTCTGATGGGAGAGTCATCATCTCGCTTTCACATTGCTGGTAAAATAGCATAGCATTTGGCACACGCGCACAGTCGCGCATGCACATGCACAGACAGACGGGTGCATGGACAGCCAAATATTCAGCCCATAAATCACTCGTGAGAACCTGGGATGGTGTTCCACAAGGGCTGCAATGACACCATTGACGCAAAGCGGTGACTATTTCATAATTAGAAATAAGTAGGTAAATAAACTTGAATAAATGGAATGAGAGGAAGAAGCAAGGCAGAGTCATTAATTTTAGATTGGTATTGTAAAGCATGAGCACAATGATGGGTTATATGGGGCGGGATTCTCCCTTCTTGGGACTAAGTCCTCACGCTGGTGGGAAAACCGGCGCCAACCACTGCGGCGTCAACAGCCCCCAAAAGTGCGGAATTTTCTGCATTTTCGAGGGCTAGGTGGACACCGGAGGGGTTGGCGCCGCTCCAGCTGGCGCTGAAGAGCCAGCGGCAGTTCACGCATGCGCGGAATGCTGGTGTGATCTCGCACATGCACGGAACAGCCAGCGTGATTCCGCGCATGTGCAGACCGGCTGGTGTATTTTCACGCGTACGCAGGGTGTTCTCTTCTCCACGCCGGCCCCCAGGCAATATGGCGGAGCCCTACAGGGGCCCGGCGCGGAAGAAAGAAGTGTCCCCATAGAACAAGCCCACCCGCAAATCGTTGGGCCCCGATCGCGGGCCAGTCCACCTTGGGCACCCCCCCACCCCCAGGGTCGGATCCCTCCGCACCCTCCCCGAGGACCGACCCTGCATACTCACCTGCCAGGTCCCGCCAGTGCGTGAGGTGAGTGATTCACGACGGCGGGACTGGCCAAAAATGGACGGCCGCTCGGCCCATCGGGGCCCAGAGAATCGGCGGGGGGGGGGCGGGCGCTGTCAATGGCCCCCTACCGGCGTGACGGGAATACCGACCGCCGCTGCCTGAAAAATGGCACCGGAGAATACAGCAGCCGGCGTCGGGGTGGGATTCGCGCCTCCCCGCGGGGATTCTCCGACCCGGAGGGAGGTCGGAGATTTCTGGCCATGGTGTCTGATGCTTGGATACAGAAATGAGAAGAGACAACACTTCAAAGTGAAGGTGACCTTATTTGATTTTCATTGGCAGAGTGCTTGGAGAAAAAGGCAGTTGAGGCTAAGCTGTATAGTCAGGCCCAAATGTAAAAGTTGAATTGATAGTTTTAATCAAATTTATTGTGATTTACAATTGACTTGAGGGCACCTAGATTGTGGACAGAGCTTCTGTGGCCCTGTCATTCTTTTGTTAACAGTTACATCAATTTTTGAGAAGGGAGAATTTTTTTCGATGAGCAATTAGTAAATTAAAAATCTCAACCATGCGGTTGAAGGTAAGAACTTGGAGAGCTCTCTTGAGTATTGTCATTCTAATTTTTAATGTTTCGTAACGGAGGGCAGACTTCTACTCTAATCACATTCCTGATGTGTAGCCTGAGTTTCACATTGCAATTAAAAAATAATGAAACCTTAATGTCCAGAAAGGTTAGGTGGGGTTACTGGGATAGAGTGCAGGGCCGGTGCAGACTCGATGGGCCGGCAGGGGTTCGAAGTGTAGCGTGGCTGGGGAAGGCCGATGAGGGTATGGGGGAGAAGGGAGGGGGTGGGGGAGGGTGACATGCGGGTCAAGAACTGCACTGCAAACAGTGTAGCCCGTTGCACCTGATTGGGCATGGAGGCACGCACCATGCTAACATGTCAGCCTTTAACCCCCTGCAGGCAATGGACTTAGGAATTTAACCAGGAATGATGGCCTTCATCCAACCCGAGGGATGCACTGAGGCTATACGAGCAGGAGCTGCTCGGGGAGGACCCGGCAGCAGCAGAGCCTGTCCCAGAGGAACAGGAGCCAGCTGGTGAGGATTGAGAACCAATAAGCCAAAGAGGAGGTCGGAAGGCAGCGCCACATCACGCCACATGTGTACCAGCAGCGCCTGTCATTCGAGGAGCTGCCAGTCCAGGCATGCCGTCAAAGACTCTGGCTGAGCAGGTGGACCATGCGACATATCTGTTGGATCATGGCACACCTGGCACTGCGGGTGTCTGGAGGAGGATGCTGTAGCCGTCAAGGTGACAGTCATGGATCTTAACAAACCTCAGTGCAGAGGTGCATCCCCACCATCACGGAGGCCCTATATGCCCAGTCAGCGCAATAAATCAAATTCAATGTGGACCAAGTCCATCAGGATGCCCAGGCAGCGGGATTCACCACCATCGCCGGGATGCCCCATGTCCAGGGGTTGATCGACAGAACGCATGTTCCCCTGTGAGTACCGGCTCATGACAGGCCAGTGTTCAGAAACCAAAAGGAGTTCGACTTGATGAACGTGCAGCTGTTGTGTGACCATGAGCTGCACATCTTGCACATCTGCGCCCGATACCCGGGCAGTGTGCACGATGCCTTCATCCTGACACACTCAACGGTCCCTGATACCTTCCAGGTACACCCCCAGATGAGCCGTTGGCTACTAGGCGACAGGGGTTGTCCGCTGCGGTCGTGTCTGATGATGCCTCTCTGGAGGCCAGAGACTGACACGGAGACCTGCTACAATGACGCACATGCAGCGACCAGAGGTGCGATCGAGTGGTGCATTGGCATCCAAAAGAGGCAATTCAGGTGCCTGGGCCACTCTGGAGGGGCCCTCCAGCATACTGCTAGGAGGGTGTCCCACATCCTGCTAGCTTGCTGCGTCCTTCACAACATCACGCAGCAGGGGGGCAGGGGCAATGTGCTGGAGGAGGGGAATGAACGCCAGGCCTCATCTGATGGGGGGATGCAGAGGAAGACCAGAATGGGTAAGGCATAGGGGTCCGGGCAGGCACAGGAGGCCGCATCATGTGTGCACCAGGTCTGCCTCCGCACAGGATGCTCTAATCGGCTCCATGTTTACTGACCAGGGGGCCTGGCCGATGGCATGAACATCTCATCCGACCAGCACAGCAACACCCCCCGCCCCCCCCCCCGGCTGACCACTCCTTCCACTGACCACCCACCCTCCCTGCACCATCACTCCCATCCCCTCCCCCCACAACCCCCCAATTGATTCCCATCTCCCTCATTACAGGCTACGGATCCTGGGTTGGCAGTGCAGTGGTCTGTTCCATTAGATGGAGGATGATGACAACCCACTCTGCGATAAGCTCTGGTGCTCTGCGTCGTTTGACAACGTCTGATTCCTGCCCAAGATGGCACTTTCCAACGTCCACATGTGTGATCCCTGTATGTGAGCTAATCATTCCATCACGCGGTCGCACCAAATCGTTGGGTGGTGGAGATGGGGGATGGGGTGCACGAGAGGTGTTTGGGGATGATATGGAGGGGTGAGGTAGTGGGGTGATTTGCAGCATCTGACTTCAGGGCCCCAACTAGTGCCCTTCTCCACGCCTGCCCATCACCCCACCCCCCACACCATCCGCAGCCCCCAGCACCCTCTTTGCAGCCAGCCCAGTCCATCGTCACACCCTTCTGAAAAGAACCGAGGAAGTTTGGAACTTTTGTGCACAGGTATTTATTTTGAACATAACAGGCGAACATCCCTATAATGGTTTGTGCCCGAGCCCCAAACGTTATCTTGTGCCAATCACCTGTGCCAACTTAACTGGTGTCCACCTTTCTGGCTTTATGGGCTACGTCTGGATGGATCCCCAAGCGGTACATCAGGAATGTAGGTGGCTTTCTGCGATTCCCTCGCTATGATTTGGCGACTGTCCTCTGGAGTATCCGGGCCTGGATGAGCCCGACAGTCGTTTGGGTGATCCAGGTGGCATGGTATCACACTGTTTTGCCTGCTGACCTTCGGATGCGCCAGGCACAGAAGGGGGGCAGTCGATGCACTGTGGTGTTCCAGCACCTCCCCATGCAGGAGTCATCGGCATGGGCCCCATCACCCCCTCCTCTGGGGTGCCCGTTAGCCTTCGGGCTACTCTTTGGGACGGGGGTGCGACAAAGGCGAACTCCTGGGGCTCCCCTGCCACTGACAGTCCTGGAGGCCCCTTCTCGTCTCAACCAAGGCCACCATCACCATGTGCTCGGCCATGGAGCACAGGGACTGAGCCACCTCCCTCTGGGACTGTGCAACTTCACTCAGTGACTGTGCCATCTCCCTCAGTAACTAGCTCAGGTCAGAAAGCACCTGGGAAATCGCGTTGATGCCTTAACTAGAACCCATTGTAACTGGGCCAAGCTTTGGCGTGCTGCTGCAATGTCCAGGTGGCCCTGGTACATGGCTGCCTGTGACAAAGCAGCCTTGTCGCGTGCCTCGGCCACCATCTGCAGAGAGGACCCCAGGCCTCGACACATGGCCGATACCTTCGCCCCAAGGATGTCACCCGTGTGTTGTTGGCCTGGATGGCACGCATGATCGGCACCTTGTCCTGCCCCTGCAGGCCATGGATGGTTGCTGACACCCTCTCATGTAGACCATGGCTCTGCATCTCCATTATTGATGGGACCAGCCTGTCTAGAATCCCGAGACCTGTCTGGACGGCAGCTGGTCCCTGGGTTGGGCCGCCCTCCGACCTTCCGTCCCTCGGGGGTTCTTACCGCCACCAAATACACCGCTTCACGTGTGTGGTGCACAGCAGATAGTGTCCCAGGAGCCTCTTCACTAAATGCCAGACTTACCTCACAGTGGGAAGCTGCATGCCCTGTTTCACAGAGACATGGCTCACCCCGGTATCACAGGACTGGGCCATACAACATGAAGGCTGCTCAATTCATCGGGCGGACCGCACATCGTCATCAGGCAAAGCGAAGGGTGGAGGGGGTTTGCCTCCTCATCAATTCCTCCTGGTGCTCGAATGTGGCAACCATGGCGACCTACTTCTCGCCGGACCTGGAATACCTGTCTGTGAAGTGCCGCCCATACTATCTTCCACGTGAATTCACTTCAGCCATTATCACAACGGTCTACATCCCACCCCAGGCAGAAGTGAAAAAGGTGCTGGATGATCTGTGCACAGTTATAAATAACTATGAAACAGAACACCCGGAGGCCTTGTTCATTGAGGCTGGGGACTTCAACAAGGCCAACCTCAAGAGTGTACTGCCAGAATTCTACCAGCACATCGCCTTCCCACCAGGGGAGACAATGGGCGTGATTCTCCGCTCCCCACGAAAGGTGGGAGAATCGCAGGAGGGCCGGGCGACTCACGACACGCCGCCCTGGCACCCCCCGTGATTCTCCCACCCCCCCGCTCGGAGAATCGCCGCTCGCCGCTTTCCACGGTGACCGGCGATTTTCCGGCCCGAATGGGCCGAGCGGCCTGACGTTCCCGACCTGTTCACACCGGCGGCAACCATACCTGGTCACTGCCGTCGTGAACATGGCGCCAAAGCTTCGTTTGTTGCTTTGGGGGGCGGAGAGGGGAGTGAGCACCACGGCTGTGCTCGGGAGGGGACGGGCCCGCGATCGGTGCCCACCGATTGTTGGGCCGGCGTCTCCAAGGGATGCACTCTTTCCCGTCCGCCGCCCCGCAAGATCAAGCCGCCACGTCTTGCGGGGTAGTGGAGGGGAAGACGGCAACCGCGCATGCGCGGGTTGGAGACGGCCAACCTGCGCATGCGCGGCTGACGTCACTTAGGCACCGCCGTTGCGTCATTCTCGGCGTGCCGGGTTTCACGACGACCTTCCCGATGCCGCACGGGAGCGGAGAATCGCGCCCAATACTCCTGACCACTGCTACTCAAAAATCAAGGGTGTTGACCGTTCCATTCCCCAACCGCACTTTGGAAAATCAGACCATTAGATGGAGCTCCTTCACCCGGCATACAAGCAGAAACTCAAGCGGGAGAATCCAGCTAAGAAGGTCGTGCAGTGCTGGTCCGAGGAAACAGAAGAGCTCCTACGAGACTGGTGAGAGACAGTGGACTGGCCCATTTTTCAGAACTCAGTGACCAACTTAAATGGGGCACTGTGGTAGTATGACTCGAGGTACTCCTGAGAGTACTCCAGAGGTACGACGGTACCTGGGAGTGTGAGCTGCTATTGGTGGAGAAGGCTCGCTGCCCATTGGCCCAAGTATTGCTTTACCATTGGTCAAGATGAAGGTAGCTCTGCCCACGAGGCGGAGTATAAGAACCCGTGTTTCCCAGCAGCCATCGTTCATTCTGTACTCAAGCTGCTGGGCACACTTCTTGTAGATTAAAGCCTTCGATTCAGACTACTCCTTCGTTTCTGCGCTTATTGATCGCGCATCAATTTAATCTACAAGATTTTAAAGGATGGAGCTCCGCATCAAGCCGAGAGTGTCTACGACTCAGCCCCCACGCAGAGAATGCAACAGCCACATTCAAGCACTGGCTGGCTTGTTTCAACAGCTACCTTAGTACGGCAGAAAACGTACCGACGAGGGAGCAGAAGCAACACATCCTCCACTCGTGCGTCGGCACCGCCATCTACACACTCATCGAGGACACGACCGACTACGACGCGGCCATGGAGCTACTCAAAGGACACTTCATCCGGCTGGTAAATCAAGTTTACGCTCGGCAATTACTGGCCACAAGGCAGCAGATCCCTGGTGAGTCGGACGATTTTTACCGTGCCCTCCTCGTACTGGGGAGGAACTGCGGCTGCGCGCAAGTGTCGGCTAGTGAGCACACTGAACTCCTCATCCGAGATGCCATTTTTGCAGGCATACAGTCCCCACAGATCCACCAGAGACTATTAGAAAGGGAAACCTTGAGCCTCACGGAGGCACGGTCCCTCGCTGCCTCCCTAGATGTCGCGAACGGAAACGCCCGCTCATACGCCCCCGACCGTGCAGCGGCCCACTGGGCAGCATGGAATTCAGCCTCTCTCTCCCCCACGGACTCGGACTCCCCCCAGGCCTGTGCTGCAGGACGCCCCGAAAAACCTGCGGGGCCCCGCTGCTATTTTTGCGGCCAGGCAAAACACCCCCGACAACGTTGCCTAGCCCGATCTGCAACTTGCAAGGGCTGCGGGAAGAAAGGCCACTTTTTGCCCGTCTGCAAGGCCAAGGCGGTCGCTGCAGCCCCATTCTCTCTCACCAGGGGCCCAGTGCGGCCCGCGAACCTCGCTGCCCCATCCCCCAACGCCACGTGCGACCTCCGGGCACAGCCATTTTGTGCTTCCGACGCCACGTGCGGGGGACGGGTGCCGCCATTTTGTCTACCCCCCACCATGTGCGACCGATGGGCGCCGCCATCTTGGATCATCTCCAAGGACCCCGCGGGTGTCTACGCACCGCCCGATGAAGGCCCCGACTATCTACCACGACTCGCTTCAGTCACTCTGTACCAGTCTTGACCCCGCACCCTCACTACGGCAACATTGAAGGTCCTGCTCAACGGGCACGAAACAACCTGCCTACTGGACTCCGGGAGCACGGAGAGTTTCGTACACCCTACCACGGTAAGACGCTGCGCTCTCCCTGTCTACCCGATCAAGCAAAAAAATCGCCCTGGCCTCCTCCTCCCATTCAGGGGGTGTTGTATAGCGACCCTCACGGTCCAGGGGAGGGAGTTTAAAAATTACAGACTCTACGTCCTCCCCCACCTCTGCGCGGCCGCCCTCCTAGGGTTAGACTTCCAGTGTAATCTCCAGAGCCTAACATTTAAATTCGGCAGCCCTATGCCTCCCCTCACTGTCTGCAGCCTCGCGACCCTCAAGGTCGATCCCCCGTCCTTGTTTGCAAACCTCACCCCGGATTGCAAACCTGTCGCCACCAGGAGCAGACGGTACAGTGCCCAGGACCGGATCTTCATCAGGTCCAAGGTCCAGCGGCTTATGAAGGAAGGGGTCATCGAGGCTAGCAACAGCCCCTGGCGAGCACAAGTTCTGGTGGTAAAGATCGGGGAGAAGAATAGGATGGTCATAAACTACAGTCAGACTATCAACTGGTTTACGCAGCTGGACGCGTACCCGCTTCCCCGTATATCCGACCTGGTCAACAGGATCGCACAGTACAAGGTCTTCTCCACGGTGGACCTCAAGTCCGCCTACCACCAGCTCCCCATCCGCGCGAGCGATCGCAAGTACACTACGTTCGAAGCGGCTCTGCCACTTTTTAAGGGTTCCCTTCGGTGTCACAAACGGGGTCTCGGTCTTCCAAAGAGAGATGGACCGAATGGTCAACCGATACGGTTTACGGGCAACTTTCCCGTATCTCGATAATGTCACCATCTGCGGCCACGATCAGCAGAACCACGACACCAATCTCCGCAAATTCCACCAAACCGCAAAGCTCCTGAATTAGACTTACAACAAGGACAAATTCGTGTTTAGCACCGGCCGTCTAGCCATCCTCGGCTATGTAGTGCAAAATGGAGTGATAGGCCCCGACCCGGAATGCATGCGCCCCCGATGGAGCTCCCCCTCCCCCACTGCCCCAAGGCCCTGAAGCGCTGCCTCGGCTTCTTCTTATATTACGCCCAGTGGGTCCCTAATTACGCCGACAAAGCCTGTCCCCTCATCCAAACAGCTACGTTCCCCCTGTCGACGGAGGCCCGCCAGGCCTTCAGCCGCATCAAAGCGGATATCACAAAGGCCACGATGCGCGCTATCGACGAGTCCCTCCCCTTCCAGGTCGAGAGCGACACGTCCGACGTAGCTCTGGCAGCCACCCTCAACCAAGCGGGCAGACCCGTGGCCTTCTTCTCCCGTACTCTCCATGCTTCTGAAATACGCCACTCCTCGGTCGAGAAGGAAGCTCAGGCCATAGCAGAAGCTGTGCGACACTGGAGGCATTATCTGGCCGGCAGGAGGTTCACCCTCCTCACTGACCAACGGTCGGTAGCTTTCATGTTTGACAATGCACAGAGTGGCAGGATAAAAAAACGACAAGATCTTGCGGTGGAGGATCGAGTTATCCACCTACAACTACGACATCTTGTATCGTCCTGGGAAGCTGAACGAGCCTCCCGATGCCCTGTCCCGCGGCACCTGTGCCAATGCACTAAGTGGACCACCTCCGAGCCCTCCACATGGACCTCTGCCACCCAGGGGTCACCAAATTCTTTCATTTTGTAAAGACCCCAACCTGCCCTACTCCATCGAGGAGATCAGGACAGTCACTAAGAACTGCCACATCTGTGCGGAGTGCAAGCCACACTTCTACCGCCCCGAAAAAGCGCATCTGATAAAGGCTTCCTGCCCCTTTGAGCGCCTCAGCATGGACTTCAAAGGTCCCCTCCCCTATGCCAATCGCAACACGTACGTCCTCAACGTGATTGACGAGTACTCCTGCTTCCCGTTCACCATCCCCTGCCCTGACATGACCACACCCACCATCATAAAAGCCCTCCACAGCATTTTCTCCCTGCTCGGATTCCCCGCTTACATAGACAGCGATAGAGGGTCCTCCTTTATGAGCGACAAACTGCGTCAATTCCTGCTCAGCAAGGGCATTGCCTCAAACAGGATGACCAGTTACAACCCCAGGGGTAACGGACAGGTTGAGAGGGAGAACGGTACGGTCTGGAAGACCGTCCTGCTGGCCCTACAGTCCAGAAATCTCCCGGTCTCCCGCTGGCAGGAGGTCCCCCCAGACGCCCTCCACTCAATCCGGTCGCTACTTTGCACATCTACCAATCAAACACCTCATGAACGCCTTCTTGTCTTCCCCAGGAAGTCTTCCTCAGGGACCCTGCTCCCCACCTGGCTGCATGCCCCAGGGCCCAGCCTGCTCCGGAACCACGTGCGGGCGCACAAATCGGACCCGTTGGTCGAGAGGCTCCAGCTGCTCCACGCTAACCTGCAATACGCAATAACCCGCAATATGTGGAGTACCCCGACGGCCGACAGGACACGGTCTCCCTACAGGATCTGGAGCCTGCCAGATCACCGCCATCGCCCCCAGCACCAGCCCCCCCCCACCCCCCCAACTGCAACTGCTCCCCACAGGCGCTCCTCTCCCTGGCCCGCCAACCCCCTCACCCGTGCCGCCTAGAGGATTAGATGCCCCCCCCCCACGTCCCGGCCCTCACCAGCTCTGTCTAGGGGTGTGGAAACCTCCACGAGGACCGGATCATCGCTCCGGAGTCATGGACGCCCGCATCTTCAACATCTCTGATGAAGCTCTGCAGATCGCAGAGGACGTCCAAAGCCCCCGATCAGCTGATCGAGGCGATATGAACTTTTAATGGACCTTTTTTTTTCCGACTCTGTAAATAATTTGCCGTGTGATAACACATCTCTGTATATAGTTACGGCCAGTGGGCAGCCGCCATTAGAGAGGTATAATCCCATATCACTAGTCATACTACCAGTCCCACCCGCACTGGAGGCCCCCCGGAGGCCCCCCCGCGCCCCCCCCCCCCCGGTTCCTTTCTCAACGAGGGGTGAATGTGGTAGTATGACTAGAGGTACTACAGTACCTGGGAGTGTGAGCTGCTATTGGTGGAGAAGGCTCGCTGCCCATTGGCCCAAGTGTTGCTTTCCCATTGGTCGAGATGTAGGTAGCTCCGTCCACGAGGCGGAGTATAAGAACCCGTGTTACCCAGCAGCCATCGTTCTTCCTGTACTCAAGCTGCTGGGCACACTTCTTGTAGATTAAAGCCTTCGATTCGGACTACTCCTTCGTTTCTGTGCTCATTGATCGCGCATCAGGCAGCATGGTAGCATAATGGTTAGCACAATTGCTTCACAGCTACTGGGTCCCAGGTTCGATTCCCGGCTTGGGTCACTGTCTGTGCTAAGTCTTCACTCTCTCCTCATGTGTGCGTGGGTTTCCTCCGAGTGCGCCGGTTTCCTCCCACAGTCCAAATATGTGTAGGTTAGGTTGGCTGGCCATGCTAAAGTGTCCAAAATTGCCCTTAGTGTTGGGTGGGATTACTGGGTTATGGGGATAGGCTGGAGGTGTGGCTTTGGGTAGGGTGCTCTTTCCAAGAGCCGGTGCAGACTCGATGGGCCGAATGGCCTCCTTCTGCACTGTAAATTCTATGATTCTATGAGTATGCCACCACCGTAACACACTTCATCAGCAAATCTGTGGACGACTGCGTGCCAAAGAAAGCAGAACGTACATTCCCCAAGGGGAAACTATAGCTCAATCGCGAGATTGACTCCCTACTGAGGGACAGGTCTGAGGAGTTCAAGTCAGGCGACCCTGACCTATACAAGAAATCCAGGTACGATCTCCGCAAAGCCATCCGAGATGCCAAGAGAGAATATCAGACCAAGCTAGAGTCACAGACAAGCGTTTCAGACTCTCAGTGGTTGTGGCAAGGCCTAAACAACATAACGGGCTACAAAGCAAAGCTGTGCAGTGTCTCCAGCAGCAGCGCACCCCTCCTCGATGAACTCAGTGCATTCTGTGCTGGGTTCAAGCAGGAAACCAATGATCCGCTGTCAAGTGCCCCAGCAGCCCAATACACACCCATACCCATCATCACAGCTTCCGAAGTCAGATCGGCCTTCCTGGAAGTGAACCCTCGAAAGGCAACGGGTCCAGACGGGATCCCTGGACATGCAATCAGAGCCTGCGCGGACCAGCTGGCAGATTCGCATACTGCCGCAACTGGTCCACAGCAGATGCCATCTCCCTGGCCCTACGCTCATCCTTAGAGCATCTCAATGGTAAGCGACGCAGCAGGTTATTACAAGAAGATATGGGTTCAACGACAAGGACAATTAGGAGAAAAGTTAAGAGGAAATATAACTTAGGAGAGGTTACTGATCGAGATGTTAAGATTCAAAACAGAGGTAAAAAAACCCACCATAAGTGTCCTTTACCTGAATGCTCGTAGTATTCGGAATAAAGTAACTGAGTTGATGGCGCAAATCATCATGAATGACTATAATTTAGTGGCCATTACTGAAACATGGTTAAAGGATGGTCATGACTGGGAGTTAAATATCCGAGGGTATCAAACTATTCGGAAGGACAGAGTGGATGGTAAGGGAGGTGGTGTTGCTCTGTTATTTAAGGATGACATACGGGCAATTGTAAGGGATGACATCGGTGCTATGGAGGATAAGGTTGAACCCATTTGGGTGGAAATCAGGAATAGTAAGGCGAAAAAGTCACTGATAGGAGTAGTCTATCAGCCACCAAATAGTAACGTTATGGTGGGGCAGCCAATAAACAAAGAAATAACAGATGCATGTAGAAATGGTACAGCAGTTATCATGGGGGATTTTAATCTACATGTTGATTGGTTTAACCAGGTCGGTCAAGGCAGCCTTGAGGAGGAGTTTATAGAATATATCCGCAATAGTTTCCTAGAACAGTATGTAATGGAACCTACGAGGGAACAAGCGGTCATAGATCTTGTCCTGTGTAATGAGACAGGATTGATTCATGATCTCATAATTAGGGATCCTCTCGGAATGAGCGATCACAATATGGTGGAATTTAAAATACAGATGGAGGGTGAGAAGGTAAAATCAAATACTAGTGTTTTGTGCTTAAACAAAGGAGATTACAATGGGATGATAGAAGAACTAGCTAAGGTAGACTGGGAGCAAAGACTTTATGATGGAACAGTTGAGGAACAGTGGAGAACCAACAAAAAGGAAGGACGGTAGAAAGAGGGAAATCGACCATGGATATCTAAGGAAATAAGGGAGAGTATCAAATTGAAGGAAAAAGCATGCAAAGCGCCAAAGATTGGTGGGAGACTAGAGGACTGGGAAATCTTTAAGGGGCAACAGAAAGCTACTAAAAAAGCTATAAAGAAGAGTAAGATAGATTATGAGAGTAAACTTGCTCAGAATATAAAAACAGATAGTAAAAGTTTCTACAAATATATAAAACAAAAAAGAGTGGCTAAGGTTAATATTGGTCCTTTAGAGGATGAGAAGGGAGTTTTAATAATGGGACAGGTTTTTTGGGTCGGTCTTCACAGTGGAAGACACAAATAACACGCCAGTGACTGATAGAAATGAGGCTATGACAGGTTAGGACCTTGAGAGGATTGTTATCACTAAGGAGGTAGTGATGGGCAAGCTAATGGGGCTAAAGGTAGACAAGTCTCCTGGCCCTGATGGAATGCATCCCAGAGTGCTAAAAGAGATGGCCAGGGAAATTGCAAATGCACTAGTGATAATTTACCAAAATTCACTAGACTCTGGGGTGGTCCCAGTGGATTAGAAATTAGCAAACGTGACACCACTGTTTAAAAAAGGAGGTAGGCAGAGAGCGGGTAATTGTAGGCCAGTGAGCTTAACTTCAGTAGTAGGGAAGATGCTGGAATCTATCATCAAGGAAGAAATTGCGAGGCATCTGGATAGAAATTGTCCCATTGGGCAGAAGCAGCATGGGTTCATAAAGGGCAGGTCGTGCCTAACTAATTTGGTGGAATTTTTTGAGGACATTACCAGTGCAGTAGATGACGGGGAGCCAACGGATGTGGTATGTCTGGATTTCCAGAAAGCCTTTGACAAGGTGCCACACAAAAGGTTGCTGCATAAGATAAAGATGCACGGCATTAAGGGTAAAGTAGCAGCATGGATAGAGGATTGGTTAAATAATTGAAAGCAAATAGTGGGGATAAATGGGTGTTTCTCTGGTTGGCAATCAGTAGCTAGTGGTGTCCCTCAGGGATCAGTGTTGGGCCCACAGTTGTTCACAATTTACATAGATGATTTGGAGTTGGGGGACCAAGGGCAATGTATCCAAGTTTGCAGATGACACTAAGATGAGTGGTAAAGCGAAAAGTGCAGAGGATACTGGAAGTCTGCAGAGAGATTTGGATAGGTTAAGTGAATGGGCTAGGGTCTGGCAGATGGAATACAATGTTGACAAATGTGAGGTCATCCATTTTGGTAAGAATAACAGCAAACGGGATTATTATTTAAATGTTAAAATATTAAAGCATACTGCTGTGCAGAGAGACCTGGGTGTGCTAGTGCATGAGTCGCAAAAAGTTGGTTTACAGGTGCAACAGGTGATTAAGAAGGCGAATGGAATTTTGTCCTTCATTGCTAGAGGGATGGAGTTTAAGACAAGGGCGGTTATGCTGCAATTGTATAAGGTGTTAGTGAGACCACACCTGGAGTATTGTGTTCAGTTTTGGTCTCCTTACTTGAGAAAGGACGTACTGGCACTGGAGGATGTGCAGAGGAGATTCACTAAGTTAATCCCAGAGCTGAAAGGGTTGGATTACGAGGAGAGGTTGAATAGACTGGGACTGTTCTCTTTGGAAGTTAGAAGGATGAGGGGGGATCTTTTAGAAACATATAAAATTATGAAGGGAATAGATAGGATAGATGCGGGCAGGTTGTTTCCACTGGAGGGTGAAAGCAGAACTAGGGGGCATAGCCTCAAAATAAGGGGAAGTAGATTTAGGACTGAGTTTAGGGGGAACTTCTTCACCCAAAGGGTTGTTAATGTATGGAATTCCTTGCCCAGTGAAGCAGTAGAGGCTCCTTCATTGAATGTTTTTTAGATAAAGATAGATAGTTTTTTGAAGAATAAAGGGATTAAGGGTTATGGTGTTTGGGCCGGAAAGTGGAGCTGAGTCCACAAAATATCAGCCATGATCTCATGACAGCAACACATCCTCCATAATAGTCCTCAATGCTGGGGCCTCGCAAGGCTGCGTACTTAGCCCCCTACTATACATCCTGTACAAACATGACGGAGTGACAAAATTTGGATCCAACTCGATCTACAAGTTTGCTGACGATACGACCATAGTAGGCCGGATCTCAAATAACGACAAGTCAGAATACAGGAGGGACCTAGAGAACCTAGTGGAGTGGTGCAGCGACAACAATCTATCCCTCAATGCCAGCAAAGCTAAAGAGATGGTCATTGACTTCAAGAAGCAAAGTACTATACACACCCCTGTCAGCATCAACGGAGCCGAGGTGAAGATGGTTAGCAGCTTCAAATTCCTAGGGGTAACACACCTCCAAAAATCTGTCATTGTCCACCCACGTCGACGCTCCCACCAAGAAAGCACAACAGCGCCTAAAACTCCTCAGGAAACTAAGGAAATTCGGCATGCCCACAAAGGAACTTCAACATATGAAATGTGGAATCAACAGAGCACAAAAAGTCCAACGGTGATTATTCATCAGAAGATGACAATTTTGCCTGCGACAACACGCCTTTACATGGGAACAATTGAAAAAATTGAGGGGAAAAATCGCGCAACATCCAGCATTCCTCAACCGGTCAACTGTGCAAGTCAACCACTTTCCGAAAGTGCTCAAGATTGACACTGGGGCTTCAGCCAACCTCCTCACAAGCAAAGATCTCCACTCGATTCCAGGAGACGATAAAATGATACCTGCTGCATGTAGGCTGAAGGACTACAATGGCAATCAGATTGCCTCAAAGGGATCATGCCATCTTCAAGTGGACAACAAGATGATACGGAAGCAGCTGCAATTTGAGATTGTGGACAACGATAAATCCTCACTGCTAGGCGCTCAGGCCAGCAACAATTTGTGGCTGGTACAACAAACTTACATGCACACTCAGGGTACATCAAGCCTGGAAGATGAAATCCACTGCATACTGCAAGAATACCCCGACGTATTTAAAGGCATGAGCACTTTATCCTGCCAATACAAGATTCTGCTGAAAACAGACGCCAAACCCGTCATTCATCTGCCCAGGTGGTTCCAGCTCCTTTGCGAGAGAAGTTGAAATCAGAACTTGAAAGACTACAGTCGCAAGGCATCATCTCACAAGTCACGCAGCCAACGGACTGGATCAGTTTTATCGTCCGTGTCAAGAAACCTTCTGGTGATCTTCGCATCTGCATAGACCCAAAGAATCTAAACAAGAACATTCGCAGCGAGCACTACCCCATCGCCAAGTGTGAAGAGACCACGTCTGAGATGGCGAATACTTGCACCTTCACGAAACTCACCGCCTCGCAGGGAATTTGGCAGATACAGCTTGATGACTTGAGCAGATTGCTGCGCACGTTCAACATGCCATTTGGACGCTTCTGCTTCAATCGCATGCCCTTTGGCATAATCTCTGCATCAGAAATGTTCCACAGAATAATGGAGCAAATGACTGAGGGCATCGATGGTGTCAGAGTCTATGTGGACGACATAATTATATGGTCCACCACAGAAAAAGACCACATCTGTCGTGTGAAGGTGTTTCAAAGAATTCTTCAATACGGTCTGAAACTGAACCACGCAAAGTGCACATTTGCACAGAAATCTGTAACCTTCTTGGGTGACACCATATCATCTCAGGGTGTCAGACCAGATAAGGCGAAGATCGCTGTGATACAGAACATGCAGATGCCACGACAAAAAGGTGGTGTTACGATTTCTGGGCTTCGTCAACTTCCTGGTCAAGTTCATCCCAAATCTGTCCACGAGGACAGCAGCCTTATGCAACTTAATACGAAAGACCACTTATTTTGAGCGGACGCAACATCACCAAAATGAATGGGTGGATCTCAAGCAGCAACTGACGAGGGCACCAACCCTCACCTTCTTCGACCCAACCATGCCCACCAAGGTTTCCACTGATGCCAATCAGGACAGGACCGGTGCCGTTCTTCTCCAACAGAACGACCAATCTGACTGGGTCCCAGTGGCATACTCATTCAGGGCCATGACTGCAACAGAGTGCAGATATGCACTAATAGAGAAAGAATGTCTCGGATGCTAATGGCGATTCTAAAGTTCCACGATTAAGTATCCGGCCTTCCCACATTCATAGTAGAAACAGACCACAGACCATTAGTCTACATCATAGACAAGGATCAGAACGACATGATCCTCATCTGCAACCTGAAGCTACGGAGATATGACTTCACAACTTGTACAGATATGTCTATTACCATTCATCCACCTGTTATGTACAGATTTCTTTGGACCAGCACCGAAAAAAAGGGGATGTAGTTATCTGCACATATACCAGGGGCTACTGTATAGATGTAACAGCCACTGCATCACTAGAGGGCAGCACTAGAGGCGGGTATAAAGGGTCCGACCCAAGGGAGGATCGCCTCTTTCACAAGCACAGGGCTAGCGAACAGCAGCACACAAAGACAGCTCAGCCAAGGCAGCTTACCTTTGGCATTTCTTATTTTACCTCTTGACTGTGTAACGTCTAGTTAAGCTCTGGAGACAGAATGAACTTACTGAATAAAGCATTTGTATAAACTGGAAGACAACGTCCTTTATTCGGACATAGAAATAATATAATAGAGAACCTAGTGGAATGGTGCAGCACGGTAGCACAAGTGGATAGCACTGTGGCTTCACAGCTCTAGGGTCCCAGGTTAAATTCCCAGCTGGGTCACTGTCTGTGCGGAGACTGCGCGTTCTCCCCGTGTCTGCGTGGATTTCCTCCGGGTGCTCCGGTTTCCTCCCACAGTCCAAAGACGTGCAGTTTAGGTGGGTTGGCTATGATAAATTGCCCTTAGTGACCATGAAGGTTAGGAGGGGTTATTGGGTTACGGGGATAGGGTGGAACTGAGGGCTTAAGTGGGTCATGCAGACTCGATGGGCCGAATGGACTCCTTCTGCACTGTATGTTCTATGTCTATGTCTAACAATCTATCCCTCAATGCCAGCAAAACTAAAGAGCTGGTCACTGACTTCAGGAAGCAAAGTACTGTACACACACCTGTCAGCATCAACGGGCCCGAGGTTGAGATGGTTAGCAGCTTCAAATTCCTTGGGGTACACTCCAAAAATCTGGCCTGGTCCACCCACATCGACGCTCCCATCAAGAAAACACAACAGTGCCTAAAAATCCTCAGGAAACTAAGGAAATTCGGTATGTCCACATTAACTCTTACCAACTTTTACAGATGCATCATAGAAAGCATCCTATCTGGCTGCATCACAGCCCGGTATGGCAACTGCTCGGCCCAAGACCGCAAAAAAAAACTTCAGAGAGTCGTGAACACAGCCCAGTCCATCACACGAACCTGCCTCCCATCCATTGACTCCATCTACCACCCGCTGCCAGGGTAAAGCGGGCAGCGGACCCCTCCCACCAGGCATGCTCACTCTTCCAACTTCTTCCATCGGGCAGGGCATACAAAAGTCTGAGAACACGCATGTCAGACTCAAAAACAGCTTCTTCCCCGCTGTTACCAGACTCCTAACCAACCCTCTTATGGACTGACCTGATTAACACTACACCGCTGATGCTTCACCCGATACGGTGTTATGTAGTTATACTGTGTACCTTGTGTTGCCCTATTATATATTTTTTTATGTTCTTCTCTTTCATGTACTTAATGATCTGTGGAGCTGCTGACAGAAAAATAGTTTTCACTGTACTTCAGTACACGTGACAATAAACAAAATCCAAATCCAAACTAACATGCTCAACCCAGATGAGTGTCTCTGGGATAGTGGAGAGTGTTGGTGACAGCTGTGACGGAAAGCCAGTGTTGTCCCGGACTGGGGCTCCTGGGTGTCTGTAGAAGGGACTTTAGTGTGCGGATTAGTTGCCAGCTCAAGGGTATTCATTTTACCTAACTGCTTGGCTATATTTAATAATGTAGCCCTCTTCACAAATATTTGTGTCAAATCAAATTTCCTTCACCGATGCTCGAAGAATTTGTCTTTATTATAATTTCCACGACAATTTGGCATAGTCTTCCAGGATCTCTACTTTAATGGGACTCGAACCGAAGGACTCTCTAAAATATTCTCTCAGCTGAAAAGGGAGAGAGCCATAGTGCAACCCAGCTGAAAGGGGAAGCAGCGCTCGGCAGCCTTAATTACTGGCCAGTGACTCATGCTAGGATAAATTATCTTAATTAATAAATTAACGATAGCTGCATGGGAAGGAAAAAGTGGCATAGAGACTAAAATTAATTTTAAATAAAAAAAGACTTCGAGGTTTGCCAAAGGATAATCACTGGTGAGCACTCCCTGTAATAATTGTGAATAATTTCTGCGGTCATTTTTGTTGTTTATATATGTTCTGAAGTATTTTGCAGAAGGAATGGTGAGCAATAAACTTGGACGCCCGCTCCCAGGTCGTCCCGAAGCCTCGGTATAGACATCCGGAGTGAGAAAGAAGGTGAACTCCTTAAAGACAGATAAGGGAGTCATAACAAGTAAGAAAATGAAAAGAAACAATCGTAAACCAACGGAATCAGGTAGGAAAACTGATATGTCCCCCATAGGAATCAAATGGAGCTGAACCCCTCTTGAAACAAAAACAACAGGGGAGTAATAGAAGATTAAGGTAAAAACTAACAGATGGGTTCCTGTCTAAAAGGGACTTCAGATTTGTCAGCAGCCATGAGATAAGGATAACGGTTAACTGTGATATTTGCGAGCTGTGAGAATCTGTGTGTTTTATTTGTTTTATGGGATATTCGAAGGACGTTTACCCAATTAATTTTGGTCTAAGTATGAACTGCAAAGTGGGTTGTACTTTTTGCCGTCTGATATTGTGAGTTTGAGGTTATAATTTAAGAGATTTGGCGACAGCTCTGAAAATCGGAAACTGAAATCAGTTTAAAAGAAAGAAAATTCAAGCGGAATAGAATTAATTGAACAAAATAAGTTTTTAGATTACGTGAAGAAACGCAAATGGCAAATTCCAAGTTCTCTGCCCACTCCCCGCCCCCTTCAGCTCTGTAGGAAAATTAACCATTTCAGCAGACAGTAGATGTTTTCTGAATTGGCAAAGAAAAGTTTACGTCTCACAGAATAGCTAACGCTATAAAATCAATCATTGGAAATTGACTTAAATGAGACCCCTGACCCTATAAAGAAACCTCTTGCATTCCACAACTGGTTATAACAAATGTGTAGTATTTATAGCCCCCTCCAGGGGATGTTTTGCTGCTTCTAAAATACTGTTATGGTGCATCTTGGCTAGCCTTGAGGGATGGGATTACAGACCCACCTGGCATAAATGGGGACTGGGTTCCCAATAATGAATATCATTTAATAAACAACAACACCTCCTCCACAATAGTCCTCAATACTGGCACCCCGCAAGGCTGTGTACTTAGCCCCATATATTCTCTGTTCACACACGACAGCGTGGCAAAATCTACAAGTTTGCTGACGATATGACCATAGTTGGCCGGATCTCAAATAACGATGAGTCAGAATACAGGAAGGAGATTGAGAACCTAGTGGAGTGGTGCAGTGACAACAATCTACCCCTCAATGCCAGCAAAGCTAAAGAGATGGTCATTGACTTCAAGAAGCAAAGTACTATACACACCCCTGTCAGCATCAACGGAGCCGAGGTGAAGATGGTTAGCAGTTTCAAATTCCTCGGGGTACACATTTCCAAAAATCCAAAGAATTTCCACCCAAGAAAGCACAACAGCACCTATAGTTCCTCATAAAACTAAGGAAATTCGGCATGTCCGCATTAACTCTTCCCAACTTTTACAGATGCACCATAGAAAGGGCAGCATGGTAGCATTGTGGATAGCACAATCGCTTCACAGCTCCAGGGTCCCAGGTTTGATTCCCGGCTGGGTCACTGTCTGTGCGGAGTCTGCACATCCTCCCCGTGTGTGCGTGGGTTTCCTCCGGGTGCTCCGGTTTCCTCCCACAGTCCAAAGATGTGCAGGTTAGGTGGATTGGCCATGATAAATTGCCCTTAGTGTCCAATATTGCCCTTAGTGTCCAATATTGCCCTTAGTGTGTGGGTGGGGTTACTGGGTTATGGGGATAGGGTGGAGGTGTTGACCTTGGGTAGGGTGCTCTTTCCAAGAGCCAGTGCAGACTCGATGGGCTGAATGGCCTCCTTCTGCACTGTAAATTCTATGTAAAAGCATCCTATCTAGCTGCATCACAGCCTGGTATGGCAGCCCAAGACCGTAAGAAACTTCAGAGAGCCGTGAGCACAGCCCAGTCCATCACACAAACCTGCGTCTCATCCATTGACACCATCTGCACCTCGTACTGGGAGTTACTGTTAAACGCCCCTAGTCGCCACATTCCGGCGCCTGTTCGGGGAGGCCGGTAGAGGAATCCAACCCGCGCTGCTGGCCTTGTGCTGCATTACAAGCCCACTGTTTAATATACGTGTCTCACTCGGAAGCAAAGAGGGTAAATAAATCCAGTTATTAGGTTTGTACACGAATTCCCAGATACTTGGGGGAGGACATCCCTGTGTGACCTGTCCCATTCACCAGTAACGAGATAGCAGTATGGGCTCGAAGACAAAATAGTATAGGATGTGGTGAAGATACACAGAATATGTTAGATTGGACATCAGCTGGATAAGATATGAATAAATTTGAGGGATGATGGGTGGCCTAGGTTTAATATAACATGTCAATCGCCCTGTTTGATCCTTCCCAATTACACTGGAATTCCAAAAGGAAGTATATGCTTTAAGAAACATAAAACATATGGGACCCACTCAGTCAGCACAAGTCAGTTATTGCTCTATAATAATGTTGTTGAACCACAAGCCTTCCCTTATATCGATCAAATGACCGCACAACCAGTTAGTTAGTTCAAAAGATGGTTAATTTACATACACAAGAGTAATCTCGCCATGCAAACCCAATATCTACTACGAGTTAAACTACACCTATCAGCTACATTAACCTGTACTTAACTTCAGGGCGACTGGCACTGTGCAAATGGATAAGGCCTTTATCTGGATTTCACTTGGCTGGTTCGAAGAAAGTGGCTCTGTCTCTGCTGGGCTCATCAGTCAGGTAGCGAACTTGGCTGGCTGTTTCTGCTACGATTGGGTTGGCACAGGCCGGATCCAAAAGAGACAGAACACGTGGCTGTGTCCTCTTTTATCTCTCTGGGATTTTGCGCTCTTTGGGGCAGCCCTTAACCTTGGACCCAATAGTTCGACAGGGCTCTGATCACTGTCTTCGATTTCAGCTTGGTAGCTGGGCGGATCCTTAGCGGTCATTGGCCTTGGCAGTTGTGCTTTCTGAGTAAGGGGAGTAGCGCCGATCAGTCTGTGGCTGTACCGGTTGTTTGATTGGAGTTCTATTGTCCTGGGAAAATGGAACATTAAAATGCAAATGAGTGGGGGTTTCGATCAGGTCTGGTTACCTGTGTTTCAGATAGGCTCTGCATCTGTCTGAAACCTGGGTTGGCCAGAATTCCCATGGCAGGTTGATGGAAACAGTGAAGTCGTATGGGGTTCAGGGTGTACTAGCTAGATGGATAAAGAACTGGCTGGGCAACAGGAGACAGAGAGTAGTGGTGGAAGGGAGTGTCTCAAAATGGAGAAAGGTGACTAGTGGTGTTCCACAGGGATCCGTGCAGGGACAACTGTTGTTTGTGATATACATAAATGATCTGGACGAAGGTATAGGTGATCTGATTAGCAAGTTTGCAGATGATACTAAGATTGGTGGAGTTGCAGATAGCGAGGAGGACTGTCAGAGAATACAGCAAAATATAGATAGATTGGAGAGGTGGACAGAGGAATGGAAGATGGAGTTCAATCCAGGCAAATGCGAAGTGATGCATTTTGGAAGATCTAATTCAAGAGCGGACTATATGGTCAATGGAAGAGTCCTGGGGAAAATTGATGTACAGAGAGATCTGGGAGATCAGATCCATTGTACCCTGAAGGTGGTAACGCTGTTTGATAGAGTGGTCAAGAAGGCATACAGCAAGCTTGCCTTCATCGGACGGGATATTGAGTACAAGAGTCGGCAGGTCATGTTACAGTTGTATAGGACTTTGGTTAGGCTACATTTGGAATACTGCGTGCAGTTCTGGTCGCCACATTACCAGAAGGATGTGGATGCCTTGGAGAGGGTGCAGAGGAGGTTCACCAGGATGTTGCCTGGTATGGAGGGTGCTAGCTATGAAGAAAGGTTGAGTAGATTAGGATTGTTTTCGTTGGAAAGACGGAGTTGAGGGGGGACCTGATTGAGGTCTACAAAATTATGAGAGGTACGGACAGGGTGGATAGCAAACAAGCTTTTTCCAAGAGTGGGGGTGTCAATTACAAGGGGTCACAATTTCAAGGTGAGAGGAGGAAAGTTTAAGGGAGATGTGCGTGGAAAGTTTTTTACGCAGAGGGTGCCTGGAACGCTTTGCCAGCGCAGGTGGTAGAGGCGGGCACGATAGCATCATTTAAGATGCAGCTAGACAGATATGAACGGGCAGGGAACAGAGGGAAGTAGATCCTTGGAAAATAGGCGACAGGTTTAGATAAAGGATCTGGATCGGCGCAGGCTAGGAGGGCCGAAGGGCCTGTTCCTGGGCTGTAATTTTCTTTGTTCTTTTTGTCCTACTTTACAGGTTGCCATCTGAAATGGCTACATTCCTTCCCTCTTGATCCTGAACGCGAAGCGTAGTGGATCACACTATTGATCCCTGTTCATCCTTGGTGGCCTGGTCACCCTTGGTCAAGGCAAGGTTCTACTCTACTCTATCTTGTGGTTTGGGACATTTACCTATTATTTCATTAAAACATTCATAAATTAATCCATCTCCAACGGTCACTATAATTTTGGTCACTGAAACATTTAATTTATCCGCACAGTTGATCTCTGGCTAACGCTATCTGAGCTACTCTTATGCTGCTGGTGAATATCAAAGAACTTATACACAGTACAAAATGTAAAACAGCAGCATCACATTTCTACTTAATCCTAATAAAGTTAAGGAGTTACATGCTTTTGTTTTTAGCAGCGATCGTTACATGAGTTTAATTTTGTTGAATTCCACAGAACGGGGATCGGACTATATATATCGGGGAGCGGGAGGCTTTTGCTCGCCATTTACGGAGTTGAAGTGTCTGAATGACACTGCAGATTATTGCAATTACTAGAAGGGCCTCTACTATGAATGAAAGGGGCTTCCATTTGGCAATGTTCTCGCACCAAGTGGGGGTTTCGATGTCTGTCTTTATGTGTGATGTAGTGTCCGGGCTGGTGGTGGCCTGTTGTGTGGTAGTGTTCTGGGCTGGTGTGGGGTTTGTTAAAACAGTCCGTTGCCAGCACAGTTGCAGAAGTCCAGCGATGATCCAAATGCATGTCAGCATGTCGGTCAGCAAGTAATGGTTTCACTTTACAGCCCCAGTTCTTTCCTCTCTCCCAAATTTGCAGGACCCGACTCCATTTCCGACAAAGTGAGCCCCTTGGTGTACAAGATAACGTACCCCAAATGGTAAAACTGATTGGTACCACATTAACCAACTCAGTCTACGGATCCCAATGCAGCCACTCCCACCACATCTCTCTGGCAATAGGAGACGATTACGCCCCGCCCATCGACAACCTAGTCCAACCCCTATGTCAACCCTCCCCCAGCCATCTTCCTCATGGTCGCTTTTGAAGTTTGATTCATTGTCTCGATAATGCCACTGAATTGGGGGTGATATACTATATGGAATTTCTGCCTGATCCCAAAAATTGTTAAAATATTTTGCATGACTCTACCGGTGAAGTGGGAACCTTCATCTGACTCAATGCTGCGGGGGAGACCCCAGCGTGTATATCAGTTGGGTCAAAATCTTAGCAGTGGCCTTTGCTGTGTTTGTCCGTGAGGGAAATGCTTCTACCCATTTAGTAAAGGTGTTGATTACAACCAGAACGTACTTGAAACCATTTCTGCAAGGGGGAAGGGGGCCAATGTAATCGATTTGCAAGTTTGTCCAAGGGTCATTCACAGGTTGGGTGTGACGTAAGTGTCCTTTCTTTGAGTAACGTTCGGGATTGTTCTGAGCACAGATAACTGGGGCTTGTTTAGCTCACTGGGCTAAATCGCTGGCTTGTAAAGCAGACCAAGCAGGCCAGCCGCACGGTTCGATTCCCGTACCAGCCTCCCCGGACAGGCGCCGGAATGTGGCGACGAGGGGCTTTTCACAGTAACTTCATTGAAGCCTACTCGTGACAAAAAGCGATTTCATTTCATTCATTCATAAGGCAATTCTCGACATAATGGGTTACATCACTTTTTAAATCGGGCCACCAACACAAAGGTCTTAAATGGGCAATGGTATTGTCTATCCCCTGATGTCCATGCCCATCATGAAATTGGTAAATGAGCTGGTTTCTGTCCTGTATGGGGACCACATAAATTCCGTTTTTTAAAACTATGCCATCCTGTACAGTCAGTGCATCCTTCCATTTATCATCGGGGCCTGGGAAGTTGCCCCCTAAAACATGTTTGAGGGTGTCGTCTGCTTTTTGGGCTTGGGATGGATGCTCAATATTGGTCTGGGAAACCTGAACTGAGTGCATCGGTTCGCTTTCGGATGGCTGCCAGAAGTGATCATGGCGTGATCCGGCTTTGGCTGAGGCATCTGCCTTTACATTACCGGGTGGGGAGGAGCGATGATGGCTTCTTGCTTCTTGCGATCTGAGGATGTCTTGAGAATGTGCTTTAACAACGGGGAAGAGGGTAAGGGTTTTCCATCGGTTGAAACAAACCCTCGAGATTCCCACAGGTGCAGGAATTCTGTTAAACTATTGCACACATACAGGCTGTCTGAGTGTATGTCTGCAGGAGTTGGAAAAGAGTCGGGGTGCTGAATTACACAGACTATGGCTGCGAGTTCTGCTGCTTGTGAACCTAGATTCCAGGCAATTTTAGAGATCTCTTCTAGTGGGCGTCCCTTCGCGCCTTCCATGTAAATTCCACAACCAGTAATTCTAACTCCATTTTCGATTGTGGAGGAACCGTCCACATAAATTTTTTAAGTATCTGCTGTGGTTTCGGAATCCTGTGTCTTACTGCCTGCTCGTGGGTGTAGTGACTTTGGGATAAAGGGTCCTGTGTGGTGTTGGGCTGCTATGATCTGGCACTCTTGTGGGGTCCATGCATATTAGAGATTATCGGCCAGAAATATGTGGGTTTCTCATGTATTTTCTTGTATTTTCTTGAATTTTGTTTAATTTCCTTTTCTAACGATCTGTTGAGCTGCTTGAAGAAAAATACTTTTCACTGTACCTCGGTACACGTGACAATAAACAAATCCAATCCAATCCAATGGCTTTTGGTCCATCCCGTTAGACAGGGCCTCTCAGTATAAATTCACATTTACGTTTCAAGGGCAGCAGTACACGTGGACACTAGGTATCTTTGGCCGCTTTAGTTTAAGAGGTAAATTTGGGAGTATCGTCCTCATCTAAATCCTGCCTGAAAGTGTACCTGATGCCCTTCTGTACTGAGAGTAGTGACTGGAACTTTTATCATGGTCAACGGTACTCTGCCTCTGTTTCTTGGTGGAGCTGTGGAGCGCTCTCAAAGCTGCTTTTAAATTTGCGCATTTGCTAGTTAGCTGGGCAACCTGTTGTTCTGTTTTCTCTCTTACCAGGACTGCGCGCTGTGTATCTTGGTAGACTTTATTGTACTGGATCTGGAAGCTACTAAGGTGAACTAGACAAGATTGATGTGCACGTTTTACATCGGCCATTTCCTTGTCCTTAGCTGCTAACTGTTCCCAGAGTTGCTCAATTATCTTCTCACTTTCGTTACTGTTTCCCTCATTCTTTTCTTCCTTCTCAATTAACTGTCTACAGAGTGTCTTCATGACCTCATCTGTGCCTCGCAACTGTGCCAAACAGGACACTATTGCCATCGGCTTTCTGACTTTTCCTACATTTTTGTTGGCCTCGCTTAGCTTCTACCACCAAGTCTGTCTTATCTTTCCTGGACCTGACTCATCATTAGTGCAAAAATTCGACCAATTCGGGCAATTCTTTCCCCTTTAAGTATTTCCTTAACTCTTCCTCCCACATGGGTCATTGCTCTGCTCTGTTGGTCGCTGCGACCTCGGGTTCCTGTGGATTCATCAATTTTTCCACTGCTTTAGTGGCATTACTTCTCTTATCTCTTTCTCTACTTTTAATTTGAGACAGGAGAATAAGGCGGTGATTTGAACAGCATGTATGGCTTAAGCTTTTTTCCGGCACACGATCCCTCGATAGCTGAACACAATTCTAACGAGTTTACCTTACTCTTCCTGTTAGATACGCATGCGGGTAAGTACACACTTCTGAAATTTGGTTATTTGGTCAATATGCGACTTACACTTATGGTTCTTTCTCTTTCTCGCAATTGGATTCAAAGTTTGTGGGTTCTCTCGGAGTGGCAAAGTCACTTCTAATCGGGTCCCGCCAGAGTCTCCAATAATGTTGCTCTATAATAATGTTGGTGAACCACAAGCCTTCCGTTATATTGATCGAATGACCGCACAACCAGTTAGTTAGTTAAAAAGATGGTCTATTTACACACACAAGAATGCGAACACAATATCTACTACGAGTTAAACGACACCTATCAGCTACAATAACCTATACTTAACTTCAGGATGACCAGCACTGTGCAAATGGATCAGGCCTTTATCTGGATTTCACTTGGCTGGTTCGAAGTGGCTCTGTCTCTGCTGGGCTCATCAGTCAGGTAGCGATCGTTGGTCTTGAACTTGGCTGGCTGTTCCTGTTCGATTGGGTTGGCACAGGCCGGATCAAAAAGAGACAGAACACGTGGCTGTGTCCTTTTTTATCCCTCTGGGATTTTGCGCTCTTTGGCGTGGTCCTTAACCTTGGACCAAATAATTCGACAGGGCTCTGATCACTGTCTTCGATTTCGGCCAATAAAGGGGCGGGTACCTTGGTGGCTGGGCGGGTCCTTAATGGTATTGACCTTGGCAGTTGTGCTTTATGAGTAGGGGAGTGGCGTCGATCAGTCTGTGGCTGTACTGGTTGCTTGATTGGAGTTCTATTTGATGATACCCTCAATTCACGCGACACATGGTTAGAAGCGAACAGTGGTTTTAATCATCTTACAACAGAGCCTGCCTGTGACGAGATGAACTCTAGATGAACTGGCAGGCAGGCTCACAACAGCAACCTTTATACTTCCGGTTAGGGGGAGGAACCATTGGCAGAGCCAAGGGTGGAGCCCAGTACAAGCTCCTCATCTCCTCCTATGGGTAGAGCTGTGCAACTACACATGATCTAGTACAAGGTACAGGCTCAACACATGTTGTACAATACAGTGTGGATTATTAGTGTTTTAATTCACCACACTATTGTCCTGAGAAAATGGGCCATTGAAATGCAAATGAGCCGGGGTTTCAATCAAGTCTGGTTACCTGTGTTTCAGATACACATAGGGTCTGTATCTGTCTGAGTCCTGGGTTGGGCATAATTCCCATGGTCCTTTGGAGGTGGCGATCTTAGATGGCTACACAGTGTGATCAGACCTTGTATTGGCAAACCCCCATGTTCCACCTTAAGTTGAATGATTATTCATCTTTGATTGGTTAGTTGTAAATCAAACTAGTGGAGGCTCCTGGGAAAGGGATCCAATTAGAAAAACTATGAATATTTGGGATACGTAATCCCTTATGTGCATCATGTTCAGCAATTGCAAGACCATCCCCATCAGAAGTCAACACAAAGTATTGTGACATGGGCACAAATGCTGGGAATAATGATACCACCATTAGGAATAGCCACTAATGCATACGAACTACGTGAACTACAAGACATTCTTGAGCAGTAGCTAATGATACTGCAGAAGCTGTTAACCAGATAGAAACTAAGATGGTTGCTATGAGAGCGGTTGCCCTGCAGAATAGAATGGCCCTTGATTTCTTGTTCACTGAAAAAGGAGGTACTCGTGCCCTGATTGGAAGGGACTGTTGCACATATATTCCTGATAACTCAGAGAAAATTGATAATCTGGTGGATCACATTCGTAGAGAGGTAACAAGATTACATGAACATGAGGGATGGGACTTTGGCTTTGGGTAGTTAATATCATTAGGACAGAAGATTGTGTTCGGGATTATAATTGCCATTGTAATCTTGATTGTCGTATGGTTACTGTTTAAATGTTACACAGGATATTTTTATTGTCCGAACATGGGAACAGCCCTAGCTGCATTGCCTCCTTGGTAGCAGCCTCAGAACATGCAGAGAACTGTCATACGTCCGTTCCCCTTACACTATAAACCACCCTTCTCCACAGAGGACACAATAATGTACTAACAGTTAAGATCAACAAGGAGGGAATTGTAGAAGTGACTTTAATAAGAACATAAGAACTAGGAGCAGGAGTAGACCATCTGGCCCGTCGAGCCTGCTCCGCCATTCAATTAGATCATGGCTGATCTTTTGTGGACTCAGCTCCACTTTCCGGCCCGAACACCATAACCCTTAATCCCTTTATTCTTCAAAAAACTATCTATCTTTACCTTAAAAACATGTAATGAAGGAGCCTCAACTGCTTCACTGGGCAAGGAATTCCATAGATTAACAACCCTTTGGGTGAAGAAGTTCCTCCTAAACTCAGTCCTAAATCTACTTCCCCTTATTTTGAGGCTATGTCCCCTAGTTCTGCTGTCAACCGCCAGTGGAAACAACCTGCCCGCATCTATCCTATCTATTCCCTTCATAATTTTAAATGTTTCTATAAGATCTCCCCTCATCCTTCTAAATTCCAACGAGTACAGTCCCAGTCTACTCAACCTCTCCTCATAATCCAACACCTTCAGCTCTGGGATTAACCTAGTGAATCTCCTCTGCACACCCTCCAGCGCCAGTACGTCCTTTCTCAAGTAAGGAGACCAAAACTGAACACAATACTCCAGGTGTGGCCGCACTAACACCTTATACAATTGCAACATAACCTCCCTAGTCTTAAACTCCATCCCTCTAGCAATGAAGGACAAAATTCCATTTGCCTTCTTAATCACCTGTTGCACTTGTAAACCAACCTTCTGTGACTCATGCACTAGCGCACCCAAGTCTCTTTGAACAGCGGCATGCTTTAATATTTTATCATTTAAATAATAATCCTGTTTGCTGTTATTCCTACCAAAATGGATAACCTCATATTTGCCAACATTGTATTCCATCTGCCAGACCCTAGCCCATTCACTTAACCTATCCAAATCCCTCTGCAGACTTCCAGTATCCTCTGCACTTTTCGCTTTACCACTCATCTTAGTGTCATCTACAAACTTAGACACATTGCCCTTGGTCCCCAACTCCAAATCATCAATGTAAATTGTGAACAATTGTGGGCCCAACACGGATCCCTGAGGGACACCACTAGCTACTGATTGCCAACCAGAGAAACACCCATTTATCCCAACTCTTTGCTTTCAATTAATTAACCAATCCTCTATCCATGCTACTACTTTACCCTTAATGCCATGCATCTTTATCTTATGCAGCAACCTTTTGTGTGGCACCTTGTCAAAGGCTTTCTGGAAATCCAGATATACCACATCCATCGGCTCCCCGTTATCTACTGCACTGGTAATGTCCTCAAAAAATTCCACTAAATTAGTTAGGCATGACCTGCCCTTTACAAACCCATGCTGCGTCTGCCCAATGGGACAATTTCTATCCAGATGCCTCGCAATTTCGTCCTTGATGATAGATTCCAGCATCTTCCCTACTACCGAAGTTAAGCTCACTGGCCATTAATTTCCTGCTTTCTGCCTACCTCCTTTTTTAAACAGTGGCGTCATGTTTGCTAATTTCCAATCCACCGGGACCACCCCAGAGTCTAGTGAATTTCGGTAAATAATCACTAGTGCATCTGCAATTTCCCTAGCCATCTCTTTTAGCACTCTGGGATGCATTCCATCAGGGCCAGGAGACTTGTCTACCTTTAGCCCCATTAGCTTGCCCATCACTCCCTCCTTAGTGATAACAATCCTCTCAAGGTCCTAACCTGTCATAGCCTCATTTCTATCAGTCGCTGGCATGTTATTTGTGACTTCCACTGTGAAGACCGACCCAAAAAACCTGTTCAGTTCCTCAGCCATTTCCTCATTTCCCATTATTAAAACTCCCTTCTCATCCTCTAAAGGACCAATATTTACCTTAGCCACTCTTTTTTGTCTTATATATTTGTAAAAACTTTTACTGTCTGTTTTTATATTCTGAGCAAGTTTACTCTCATACTCTATCTTACTCTTCTTTATAGCTTTTTTAGTAGCTTTCTGTTGCCCCCTAAAGATTTCCCTGTCCTCTAATCCCCCAGCAATCTTTGCCACTTTATATGCTTTTTCCTTCAATTTGATACTCTCCCTTATTTCCTTAGATATCCACGGTCGATTTGCCCTCTTTCTTCCGTCCTTCCTTTTTGTTGGTATAAACCTTTGCTGAGCACTGTGAAAAATCGCTTGGAAGGTTCTCCACTGTTCCTCAACTGTTCCACCATAAAGTCTTAGCTCCCAGTCTACCTTAGCTAGTTCTTCTCTCATCCCCTTGTAATCTCCTTTGTTTAAACACAAAACACTAGTATTTGATTTTACTTTCTCACCCTCCATCTGTATTTTAAATTCCACCATATTGTGATCGCTCCTTGCGAGAGGATCCCTAACTATGAGATCATGAATCAATCCTGTCTCATTACACAGGACAAGATCTAGGACCGCTTGTTCCCTCGTAGGTTCCATTACATACTGTTCTAGGAAACTATCGCGGATACATTCTATAAACTCTTCCTCAAGGTTGCCTTGACCGACCTGGTTAAACCAATCGACATGTAGATTAAAATCCCCCATGATAACTGCTGTACCATTTCTACATGCATCAGTTATTTCTTTGTTTATTGCCTGCCCCACCATATCGTTACTATTTGGTGGCCGATAGACTACTCCTATCAGTGACTTTTTCGCCTTACTATTCCTGATTTCCACCCAAATGGATTCAACCTTATCCTCCATAGGACCGATGTCATCCCTTACTATTGCCCGGATGTCATCCTTAAATAACAGAGCAACACCACCTCCCTTACCATCCACTCTGTCCTTCCGAATAGTTTGATACCCTCGGATATTTAACTCCCAGTCGTGACCATCCTTTAACCATGTTTCAGAAATGGCCACTAAATCATAGTCATTTACGATGATTTGTGCCATCAACTCATTTACTTTATTCCGAATACTACGAGCATTCAGGTAAAGTACACTTATGTTGGTTTTTTTTAACCTCTGTTTTGAATCTTATCATCTCCAGTTTTATTCCTTTTGTCACTTTTAGATTTTTGACTATGTCTTCTCTGCCTTGCACTTTTCCCCTTACTTCCTTTTGCTTCTGTCCCTGTTTTACTACCTTCCAACTTCCTGCATCGGTTCCCATCCCCCTGCCACATTAGTTTAAACCCTCCCCAACAGCTCTAGAAATGTGCAGATTAGTTGCCCGCTTAAGGGTATTCATTTTATCTAACTGTGTGGCTATATTTAATAAGAAAGGCACTTGCTGAAGCATGCTGGGAATGCTTGACTATATTTTAACACTGCTTTTGAACGAAAATAAGTAGGTCATATAACGTAAACAAAATACTGCTTAGTATTTTGGACTCGGCCTTATTATGATAACACGTTGTTCTCCGAAACATAACTGCGTACAAGAATTGTTTTTAAACCAAGGGCAAAACATTCATATTTCCTCTTGCGTATGTTCCCAAGGTTTTATCTCGTCAAAGTTCTTTATTTCACACTATAGATATAATGGTTTTCAACTGTATAACTCAGAGTATTGTGGAATGGCTATCGCGGCCCTCTCCGCAAATATTTGTGGTAAATAAAATTTCCTTCGCCGGAGCTCGAAGAATTTGTCTTTATTATAATTTCCACAACAGTGTCTCAAACTGCCATTTGGGGCTTGCGTCGCTGTTTGTTGCCAATTCCTTGCTCAAATCCTCTTGGGTTTCGGGTCAGGGGACATCAGAAGGTGCGGGGGAAGTGGGGTGGCGAGGGTGTTGTGTGGGGTGGTGAGATGGAGATGGTGTGGTTAGCGGGAGGTGGGGTGGTGAGGGGGCAGTGTGGGGATGGTAATTTGGTGGTGTGGGGGTCATGACATGCATGCCATGGGGACAGCGTAACTCAGCGGGGCTGACTTGATTCCCGATGCCAACCTTCATCTCGGCGACTGCCCTCTCTTCAGGCCCACTGACCAGGTCCTGTGCCCGCTGCTTCGTGACTGTGAGGGACCGCAGATCCGGCGGTTTCCCTCTTTACTTCTCTCTTTGCTTTTGGTTATGCGCCGCCTTCTCCTGGTGGGGGGAGGCGGGGGGGGGGGAGACAGAAAGCGCAGTCAGACAGGTGCAGCACAGGGGGTGAGCAGCTGGTGGCCTTTGTGGCCAGGGCACTCGGCCATGGTGGGGGACAGTACATCACCATCACAAAACAAACAAGGTTTGAGACTTCACAGAAAATTCCCACTCAGGTCGGAACATCAGAGTTTCCACAGTCATTGCGTCAAGTCTTCGAAGATACAATGACTGGAAGACCTGGACCATGATTTCAGTCCCCTGTTTAACACAAAAATTAACTGCAGAATTAGTCTGGTGACTGACATCAGCATGTTTCAGCTTGTAAGCAGTTGAAGGCACATTAGTTTAATGCTGTGGTCACTGTGATGGCGGGGTTGGGTGGGTGGGAGAGGAATATGGGCTAAGAGTGATGGGATAGGACGGAAGGGAAAATGCGGAGGTGAAATTCAATATGGGGTGAGTGGAGAGTGCACAGTACTGGATTGATTGCCCATTACTGACCCTACGCAATTTTCCTGCCCATTACAAGTGATTGGTCTTCTACTGCCCAATTCATACCTCAACAAAACTGAATTCTACTTTTTATTTCAACAGACAATGCAGTGCCAGTTGTTGCAGCAAATTGCAGACCTTGTAGCAGGTGCTCCCAGGTCAGTGGACCATCAAATAAATCATCCATATTCTGCCTCTGAAATATACCTCAAACCTAACCTCAGCAGTTACCATACTAATTATTTTCGTGACCATGTCAAATTTGGTAAAACTTCATGCTGTAGGTCCTTGGCCCATAGCAACTGAAGCTTAATTCAGCTTCACAGACAACAAAGGCTAAACTTTAATCCCAGCAGGCAGGTCTGATTTCAAACCTGTAAGAAGCAAAACCTAAATATCTAATTATTCCCAGTATCACACATTCTGGCAACTTCTATAACCTTTTTACTTTCTGTATTTTACAGAAAATAACATCAATTCAGCTGCTACAGACATTTGTTATGGACTTGTATTTTTACATACCTCAGTTTTATAAACACTGCACTGCTTAGTTTCTTCCATAAACTTCTTTTTCAAGCTCTTACTCTATCAATGGAAGAGAACAACATAAATCATTGAAGAACAAAATGTAACATTTCTTATAGCTAAACAAACACTTTGAATTGATTCCCACATTCCCAGAAAATTAAAGCCTTTATAGGGAACACTTGTGAAATCATTCATTTGCAGTGTCTGATTCTTGAGCGTGAATCAAGCGTTAGGAATGTCATGATAATGTCGCTTTAAGAAATGTTTGGCTGCTCATCTTACTGTAGTGGTGTCAAACTGTGGGTGGAGCTGGGCTGTCTGTCAGCTTTTTACTTTCATTTTAGGCTGTTTGCTGCAGGGTGTGCTTTAGTTTCATTTTCAGTGTGGGAGCTGAAACCAGACAGAGCAGCTGTACTGTTGATCTCTCTGCCATGAAAAGACTATCTCTTGATCATTTGGTGAATTCAGAATAATAAATGTTTTCAGTAGTGACTTTAACTTGATATGCTTCTGTTAAAAGCTGTTTCTTTCATATGTCTTCTGGATGCTTACAGTGTAAGCATGACTTAGTGTTGTATTCTTTGGGGGTTGTATTTTAATTAATGGTTGCTAAGATGTTCACTGTATGTTTTAAAAAAGTGAACTTGAGTTTGTAGAATAAACAGTATGCTTTAAAACATACTTTTCCATTTCTGCTGTGATACACCTGTAGAATGGGCCGTGTGCTTTCCATACTACAATCTATTAAATGTTGTGGGTCAGGTGAACTCCAAGATACACTTTGGGGTTCTCTAAACAATAGCCCATAACAAATTGGGGGCTCAAGGGGGATAAAGTCTATCTATTGGATTGGCTCAGTGAACTTAAAGACAGTGAGGGGTGAGCATATTGTGGTTGCTTTTCCGGTGTGGTATTTTAGTTTAAGTGGAGAGTGTGTTGTGATCAATTGCATTTTCAGAGGCTTGGACGTTTTTGGGGGTGGAGACGGTCACACTCAGTACCTTAAGGGCAGAGACTAAAAGCAAACTGTTAGATTTGGCAAAAACATTGCAGTTAACATTACCTGACAAAATACAAAAAGATGAGCTCATTATGGCAGTGGCTAAGCATTTAAAGTTGCCTACGATACAGTTTGACACATTGGAAATGGCAAAAATTCAGTTACAAATTAAACAAATGGAACATGATAAAGAATTAAAGCAGCTTGAATACGAAAGAGAGAGAGAGGAAAAAGAAAGAGAACGAGAGAGAGAGGAAAAAGAGACAGAAGAAAGGAAAACAGAAAGAATAGCCCTAGCAGAAGAAAAGGAAAGAGAATGCGAGATAAAGATCTGGGAAAAAGATAAAGAGAGAGCATTTGAACTTCAGAAAATGGCCTCAAAACATGACAGTCAGTTAAAATTGGCAGATGTGAAGGGAAACACACAGTTGGCTGATAGTGATGAGGATAGTGATAAAGAGCGTTATCGTCGAAGGCTTGGTGGGGATCTATTTAAATATGTCCAAGCATTGCAAAGCTTTGACGAGAAGGAAGTGGAAACCTTTTTCATTTCATTTCCGAAGGTAGCAAAACAAATGAAATGGTCACAGGACATGTGGGTATTACTGATTCAAACAAAGCTGATAGGTAGGGCATGTGAAGTGTTTGCATCATTACACTATCTGAGACGTATGAGGAGGTGAAGAAATCCATCTTGGGTGCAAATGAACTAGTGCCTGAAGCTTACAGACAAAGGTTTAGAAATTTAAGGAAATAATTTGGTCAAACATACATGGCGTTTGAAAGGATCAGAGTAATTTTGATAGGTGGATAAGGCCTTTCAAAATAGACCAAATGTATGATGCTCTCAGAGAAATTATACTTTTGCAGGAGTTTAAAAAGTCAATTCCTGATGTAGTGAGAACTCATGTGGAAGAGCAGAGGGTTAAAACTGCGAGATTAGCAGCAGAAATGGCAGATGATTATGAATTAATTCATAAATCAAAGCTTGGTTTCTGACATCAGTTTCAGCCTGTGGGGGATAGAAACTGGGGACATGAGAAATACTCAGGTGGTAAAGGTAAACGTGATCTGATGGGAGACAATAAGAAGAGTGTATCTCAGATTAAAAAAAGAAATCCAGGAGGGTGGAAAAGAAATGAAAAATGTCAAATGTTTTCACTGTAATAAACTAGGCCATGTAAAGTCACAGTGTTGGTGTTGAAGAAAAGCACTAGGAAGGCTGATGTGGTAAGGCAGGATAAGACAGTGGGGTTTGTGAATATGGTAAAGGAAAGCCCAAGTGAAGCGAAAGAGGTGTGAAAGATTGTACAGCCTGATCAAGAGGTGTTTGATAAGAAGGTACCAGATCTAGAACATAGAACATAGAACAGTACAGCACAGAACAGGCCCTTCGGCCCTCAATGTTGTGCCGAGCCATGATCACCCTACTCAAACCCACGTATCCACCCTATACCCGTAACCCAACAACCCCCCCTTAACCTTACTTTTATTAGGACACTACGGGCAATTTAGCATGGCCAATCCACCTAACCTGCACATCTTTGGACTGTGGGAGGAAACCGGAGCACCCGGAGGAAACCCACGCACACAGGGGGAGGACGTGCAGACTCCACACAGACAGTGACCCAGCCGGGAATCGAACCTGGGACCCTGGAGCTGTGAAGCATTTATGCTAACCACCATGCTACCCTGCTGCCCCTGCTGTCTCTTTAAAGAATATACTTGTGTGGGTAAACTTTATTCATGTGTATCAGGAGGAGCAGGGAAAGAAGTCACAATTTTAAGAGATACGGGAGCTAGTCAATCTTTACTGGTAAGAGATGAGGAGTTATGTAGTTTGGGAAGAATGTTGCCAGAAAAGGTGGTGATATGTGGAATTCAGGGTGAGAGGAGTAGTGTTCCATTATATAAGGTAAAGTTGGAAAGTCCAGTGAAGTGTGGTGAAGTGGTCGTAGGGGTAATAGAGAAACTATCTTGCCCAGGAATACAGTTTATCTTGGGTAATGATATAGCTGGATCACAGGTGGGAGTGATGCCTACTCTGGTTGATAAGCCAGTGGAGAATCAGACATCTGAAGCGTTGAAGGACGAATATCCTGGGACATTTCCGGATTGTGTCGTAACAAGGTTGCAAAGTCAGAGGTTAAGACAAGAGGAGAAATCAAAGAGTGAAGATGAAGTTGAAGGCAATTATCAGAAACAATTTTTGATCAGATGGTTGAAAAAGAACAAGAACAGGTGGAGCATGAGGCGGATATTTTTAGTTCAGGAAAATTGAGTTTCAAAAAAAGATATAGAAATAAAACGGATACATCAGAAAGCATACACGGAAGAGGAATCTGAGTGTATACCAGAGTGTTATTACCGTAAAAGTGATGTCTTGATGAGAAAATGGAGACCTTTACATATGCAGGCGGATGAAAACTGGGCAGAAGTTCATCAAGTAGTCTTGCCAAAAGGGTATAGAAAGGAGGTGTTGCGAGTTGCATATGAGGTACCAGTGGGAATAAGAAAACTCAAGCTTAAATCCAAAAAATGTTTTATTGGCCTGGACTACATAAAGATGTAATTAAGATTGTCAATCATGTCACATACATCAAGTGATAGGGAACCCTCAAGCAGTGATAAAACCAGCAGCCTTAATACCCATTCCAGCATTTGAGGAACCTTTTACAAGGGTCCTAATTTATTGCGTAGGCCCTCTTCCTGAAACAAAATGTGTGAATCAATATCTTTTGACGATAATGGATGTGTATACTAGGTTTCCAGAGGCCATTCCACTGCGTAATATTACAGCTAAACGGATTGTGGAGGAGTTACTTAAATTCTTTACTAGATATGGACTACCCATAGAAATACAATTGGATCAAGGATCGAATTTTACCTCAAGGTTATTCAAAGAAGTTATGGATAGCTTAGGAATAAAACAATTTAAATCAACTGCATGCCATCCAGAATCGCAGGGAGCGTTAGAAAGGTGGCATCAAACATTAAAGACAATATTGAGGGCTTATTGTCAAGATTATCCAGAGGATTGGGATAAAGGAATTCCATTCGTACTGTTTGAAATTAGGGATGCACCTAATCAGTCAGCCAAATTCAGTCCTTTTGAATTAACTTTTGGTCACGAGGTAAGGGGACCACTTAAATTGATTCAGGAACAATTGGTGAGTGAGAAATTGGAAACTACATCACTGGATTCCGTGTCAAATTTTAGGGAACGATTAAATAGAGCAGATGAATTGGCTAGACAACATTTAAAAGTTGCACAAAATATGATGAAACGGGTAGCGGACAAGAAATCCAAAGTTCGTAGTTTTGCCAGTGGAGATAAACTTTTAGTGTTGTTTCCAGTGGTAGGTGAACCTTTAAAATCAAGGTTTTGTGGATCTGATCAGATTGAAAGGAAATTAAGTGAGGTGAATTATGTGGTAAAAACACCAGATAGAAGGAAAACTCACGGAGTGTGTCATGTGAATATGCTTAAAAGGTACTTTGAAAGGGAAGGAGAGAAAAAGGAGGAGGTTTTAATGATTCTAACTCAAAGTGACAAACCAAATCCAGATGACTGTGAATTTGACATACCTCAGATTAAATTGGAAAACGAAGATGTTCTTAAAAATTGGGATAAATTGTTGAGTTACCTTCCAGAGGAAAAGTGAACTGACCTGAAAGAGTTATTGATATCACCTGGGCAAGTTTGTGGAGATAAATTGGGAAGTACTAAAATGGCTGTACATGATGTCGATGTGGGAATTGCTGTTCCAATCAAATGACATCCATATAGACTTAATCCTTTAAAATTGGCACAGGTTACCAAAGAGATTGAGAGTATGCTTAAAAATGGCATATTTGAAGTGGGTTGCAGTCAATGGAGCTCACCCATAGTGATGGTACCAAAACCAGATGGTACCCAATGGTTGTGTGTGGACTATAGAAAGTTTAATGCAGTTACAAGAACGGACTCTTATCCTATCCCACGTTTGGAGGATTGCATTGAGAAAGTGGGACAATCAGCTTTTATTTCCAAACTGAATTTACCTAAAGGTGACTGGCAGATACTTTTTCTGAAAGGGCGAAGGAGATTTCAGCTTTTGTGACTCCAGATGGTATATACCAATTCAAAGTTATGCCATTTGGCATGAAAAACGCCCCAGCCACATTTCAACGGTTAACTAACAAAGTTGTTTCAGGATTACCCAATTGTGCGATATACATCAACGATCTGGTAATTTTCAGCCAGACATGGAAAGAACATTGAAAACATCTGATGGAGTTATTTGATCGACTTCAGGAGGCGGGTTTTGTGCTAAACCTAGCCAAAAGTGAATTTGGAAAAGCCCAAGCTACTTTCCTTGGCCATACAAATGGACAGGGTCGAATGGTCACACGGGATGTGAAGACAACAGTTATTGAGAGTTTCCGATACCCTCAAGACGAAGGGAAATAATGCGATTTCTTGGCATGAGTGGAGTTGTTTGAGCATTGATGAAACATTTTGCAGGTGATTGCTCCACTGACAGACTTGCTCAAGAAGCGTAACAAAGTTTAGTAGACAGTGGACTTTCAACAGGCATTTGATGGCCTGAAAGTTGTGATAACCAATGTTCTTGTGTTGGAGAATTACAAGGAACTCTCTGATGAAATTGAACTAAAGTATCTGACTTTAAAGAGAAATGTCGAGGCATAGAGAAATACACGGATCGTGCAGAGACCTTCTTGTTCAAAGAGACTATCAATCAAGAGGCATACCAGCTGGAGGAAGAAGAAGAAAAAAAAAGAAATGGACTATATTATTATATCTGTTGGCGTGTATTGTTTTTTGAAACGATAAAGTATATTTACTGTGTGAATTTCTTAAAGGATGGTGAAAAGGTGAAAAATGAAACCATCTTGAAGTTGATGGGTTTTTTTTCTTCGAGAGAGGTGTCATGTGAGAGTACCTTTAAGAAATGGGTGTTTATAAATGGGTGTGTATATAAATATCTGTCGTGAGAGTACCTTTAAGAAATGGGTGTTTACTACTGCAGTGATGTCAGAGAGTGGGTGGAGCTGGGCTGTTTGTCAGCTTTTTACTTTCGTTTTAGGCTGTTTGCTGCAGGGTGTATTTTAGTTTTATTTTCAGAGCTGGATCGCTGCAGTCACAGCCAGAAGGTGTATTAGAATCTCTCTCTGTAATCTAAAGACTGTAAATCGATCCTGGTGATTTAAAAATAATAACATTTGTGACTTTAACCTGATGTGCTTCTGGTAAAAGGTGTTTTAAGTCTTATGAATGTTAAAAGGAAAGCTTAAAGGATTACTTAGTGTTGTATTCTTTGGGGGTTGTATTTGGATTAATGGTTGCTAAGGTGTTCACTGTATGTTTTAAGAAGGTTAACAGTTCATAGAATAAACATTATTTTGCTTTAAAAGATACTTTTCCATTTTTGCTGTACGACGCCTGTAGAGTGGGCTGTGTGCTCCCTATACCACAAATTATTAAAAGTTGTGTGTCAGGTGAACTCCATGCTACACTTTGGGGTTCTCTAAACCCTGACCATAACAATATATTTATATATAATAGCACCACTGTACATTGCTACTGACCAATACATATAGGGACAATTCTGGCCTCCCACCAGCAGGGGGAACCAGACATCGACGCAGACATTTATATATCGGGGCACAGGCAGGAGGTGGGTACTTGGCAGTAGGATGGTCAAGAGGACAGGCATCTCCCTCCATGGTTTTTACAGTAACGGAGATAAAATTGTTTGTCTCAAGAATGGTGGCCGCCTAAAAATGGCCACCCTCAAAGGAATTGTGGTCAAGTCGGGACTCAGACAGTGCACAGCCCCTGTGTATTGTGCAAAGAAAACCAGACTGAACTGAAACTTGCACCTGTTAAAGGTCAATCACTGACTTCCCCAGGACAATGGGCTCAAATTCAGGAATAGCAACAGAAGCAGACTCCCCAGCTCCACCTCCCCTCATTTGGAAACGCATACACACTTGGAACAATAACACTAGGACCTGCCCAGCCATCAAGGTACCCGCCCCTAATTGGCCAGTATCGATCAGAGTGATTAAGACCCTATTGATCCATTGGATCCTGAGTTAACACCGCCCAAAAGGGCCCAAAAGAGAAGAAGGATAAGAACTAAGGATCGGTCTCTTTTGGGCCTGTGCCCATTCGAATTGCAGCATAACGACCAGCCAAGTTCAAGACCACGATTGCTACCTGAGAAGGTAAGTAAAGGCCATCTTTGTTGATAGATGTAGTGCGCAGCCACATGTATCATTGCACAGAGAGATAGGTCTTGTGTTTAATAATAAACTGTCTTTTGAACTAACATACTGGTTGTGTGGTCATTTGGTCAATACAATAAACGTACTCGCTGCTCGTGGTTTATAAACAGAAGTAGCAACAGAGTAAATATTTGTAGTAATCACATTTTTGTGTTCTGTGTGCACCTTCATGATCAAGGAAGCAACCAAACACAAAACTGCTGTTGTCCTTCTAAGTGTGGTCATGAGTTTGGAGGGTGCTGTCATAGGAACCTTGGTGAGTTCCTGCATTGCATCTTGTAGATGGTACACATGGCTGCCATTGTTTGCCAGTGGTGGAGGGTTTGAATGTTTGTGGAAGGGGGAGCAATCAAGCGGGCTGCTTTGTCCGGATGGTATTGAGCATCTTGAGTGTTGTTGGAGCTGCACTCATCCAGGCAAATGGAGAGTATTTTATTACACACCTGACCTTGTAGATGGTTGACAGGCTCTGGGGAGTCGGGAGGTGAGTTAGTATCAATATGGCTAGTCTAGTTCAGTTTCTGATCAATGGCAACCCCCAGGATGTTGATTGTGGAGGATTCAGCGATGGGAATGCCATTTAAAAAGGAAGCTCCCTCATAAAATGTATCTACGAGTGAATAATTAAATGTATAAAGAACTTATTGGGTATGTGTATTTAAACGCTTCATAAAAATGCAGTCGAATTTTTGAAAAATACTCCGAGAAATAGCCCACCAAGTTGTATGGTGCCCAATTTAAATCCGTGAGCAGCACAAAAAGACTAATGTAAATAATTGGTGACTTTCCCACAGGAACCATCTGCACAGGATTCTCTTGGATTTGTATATGCTTCTAAAAGCTTAAGATTTGCTGACATCAAACTCATTCATTACAATTTTGACACTCGGGTTGGATTCCTTGATTTAGTGAGTATTCCCAATGAGTGCGTATACTGAGGTTCTTCCACCATTAAATCAAATAATATGGCTAATAATTAAGAAATTGAGATACATTCCGTTGCCATGTACATTTCTTAACTCTATTTTTGTAAAAAACATTTGGACTCTGTCCCAATTATTAAGAATGCGTTTAGAGGGCAGCATGGTGGCCTAGTGGTTAGCACAACCGCCTCATGGCGCTGAGGTCCCAGGTTTGATCCCGGCTCTGGGTCACTGTCTGTGTGGAGTTTGCACATTCTCCCCGTGTCTGCGTGGGTTTCGCCCCCACAACCCAAAAATGTGCACAGTAGGTGGATCGGCCACACTAAATTGTCCCTTATTTGGAAAAAAAATTGGGTAATTTAAATTTATTAAAAAAAAAGAGAATGCGTTTAGTACTTAGTTTACACAATATTGTCTAGCCTCTCTATTATTTATATACTGCAAAGTTTTGCACCTCTTGATTCAGTTCTTCACTGGACTTGTTCTTATTTTCAAGTTGTTTTTTCATGGAGTTCAGCTAGAAATACAAGAAGCGTCAATTAACCTGTTACATTTAAAACAACCAAAAAATAGGGCAGTAACAAATTTGCTGTGAACTGACTAAAACTTTAAACATGGGCTTGAATTTTACTCTCTGTGTCCGCCTGAAGTTGTCGTGCCAAAAGCCTGCTCCCGCCAAAATTCCATTATTGATGTGATATTACACAGTGGCCCAGTGGTTAGTAATTCTGCCTCATAGCGCCAGGGACCAAGGTTCAATTACAGCCTTGGATGACTGGAGTTTTCACATTCTCCCTGTGTCTGTGTGGGTTTCCACTGAATGCGCCAATTTCCCCCACAGACCAAAGATGTGCAGGTTAAGTGGATTGGCCATTTTAAATTGCCCATTAGAGTCCAAAGATGTATAGGTTAGGTTAAGGTGTTATTGAGACAGGGCAGGGAAGAGGGCTTGGATGGGGTGCTCTTTCAGAGGGTCGGTGTAGACTTAATGGAGTGAATGGCCTCATTCAGCCTCCAGTCATGACTTTATGAAGGCAGTAAGGAAACTTGGGTGGGCACTCTGTCTCCCACCCCCATTTCTCTGAACTTTAATCTCCTGTGGCTGTGGAGGCTGTGGCTCAGAATGTAGAATGGTCTTGAGTTCAAAGGAAACTGATTCTGGGACAAAAGCTATTGCTTTTTCCCTTTAAGGATAGTAGACCTAGGGCACAATCGAACGGTAAGGTTTTTAAGTGTCATTTATGGCTGATTTTTCTGGGAGTTCTCCCTGGCTCTGTCAGCGAGTTCTCCACTGCTATCAAATCACACTTAGTCATTGTTTTGGGCCCTGTGGAGTTTTTCACCGGGCTAGCTCACACAAGTGGAGCTGAACTCACTGGCCAGACCGGCTCTTCAGAGCTTGGGCCATAATTTTGAAAGTGTGCACCTGATCTCTAAGTGGGCTTGAAGGTTCCAACACACCCCCAACCCATAGGCAATGTCACCCCCACACGCATGGGCACTATGCCACCCTCCCAAGTGATGATACCACGCTATGGGGGATCATTGAAGGCTCCCCCTTTTCAGGACTTCTTGCACCCCTTATCCCAACTTCCAGGACTCCCCCCCTCCCACCATCCGGAAGCCCCTTCATAATCTGAGTCTGCAGCCACCACGCTGAGTTTACGACGGGTGAGACCACACACGTCCCACGCTGTCGGGAACTCGGCCGGTCGGGGATGAGGCATCGCGGAGTCTCAGGCAATGGTCTGAGGCCGTGGATAAGGCATGCGGCGTGCTGGCGGCGGAGCATCGTGAAAGCAGCTCCGCCCCCGATTTGGGCGACATCACGGATTCTCCAACCTCTCGCTGAACGCGATTTCGGGGATCGGAGAATCCAGCCCCCTGTGTCTTCAAACTAACAGCCATCTTGCCAAAGTTAGCTCTATTGCAATAACCTAAATTGATGATTGTAACATATCGCCATTTATGCTCACGGAGGAGCCAAATGATGCGACCATCAATTCACGCGAAACAGAGAGTAGATGTAAACTGGCTTTAATCGACTAGAACAGTGCCTGCCTGTGACTGCTCTGCTAGTGAGAACCGCCTACAGGGCTGCTGCTCTTTATACCTCCCCTCAAGGGGCAGAGCCAGGGGCGGAGCCCACAAGGGCACCAACCTGATACATTCCATGTAATATCGTACAATGGTCCATAGGTGGAACCCACATGGGCAACAGCGTAATTACAGTGTAATACAGTGGTGAATGGTGAATACAATACGTTCACCACATTCACCTCCTGTTAAAAAATTGAAGTCCGGTAGGGTGAAGGGTTCACAGGGTCAGTCTGTCCGGTGCCCGTATCGTGCACTGTGATCGCCGAAGCTCTGGTATCGCAGCTGGCCTGGGTATTGAACTCATCCGTACGGGCATAGGTGATGAAGCCGCCTGTGCGGGGACAGACGTGGACTCCGGGATCGTCTCTTCTAGAGCTTTGTTCCTGTGGGTCGGTGAAGGGGGGAGGAGGAGCAGGAGGGGTGCGGGTGCCATGTAAGGGTGGGGGAGCTAGTCAGTGTAGGTTGGGCGCGGTAATTTGGGGTGGCGGTGGCAGTGGAATCTGCGGGTGCCAGGTCCCGGAGGGAAACCGTGTCTTGTCGGCCGTCCGGGTGTTCTATGTATGCGTACGGGGGTTGGTATGAAGGAGCTGGACCCTCTCGACCAGGGGGTCGGACTTATGGCTCCTGACGTGTTTACGGAGTAAGACGGGCCCCGGTGTCTTCAGCCAGGATGGAAGCGAGACCCCGGAGGTGGATTTCCTGGGGAAAACAAACAGGCGGTCATGAGGGGTCTCGTTTGTGGCCGTGCAAAGGAGGGATCTAATGGAGTGGAGCGCATCGGGGAGGACCTCCTGCCAGTGGGACACTGGAGATTCCTAGACCGTAGGGCCAGGAGGATGGCCTTCCAGACCGTTGTGTTCTCCCTCTCCACCTGCCCGTTTCCCCAGGGGTTATAACTGGTAGTCCTGCTCGAGGCGATGCCCTTACCGAGCAGGTACTGACGCAGTTCGTCGCTCATGAACGACAAGCCCCGGTCACTGTGGACGTATGTGGGGAAACCGAACAGGATGAAGGCACTATGCAGAGCCTTAATGACGGTGGCCGCGGTCATGTCGGGGCAGGGGATTGCAAAGGGGAAGCGGAAGAACTTGTCAACGATGTTGAGGAAATACGTGTTGCGGTTGGTAGAGGGGAGGGACCCTTTGAAGTCAATACTGAGGCGTTCAAAGGGCTGGGATGACTTTACCAGGTGGGCCTTATCTGGTCGATAGAAGTGAGGCTTACATTCCGCGCAGATTTGGCAGTCCCTGGTCATGGCTCTGACCTCCTCGGTGGAGTAGGGCAGGTTGCGGGCCTTGATGTAGTGGAGATATCGGGTGACCGCCGGGTGGCAGAGATCATCGTGGATAGCTCGGAGTTGGTCATCTTGCACGCTGGCGCATGTGCCGCGGGATAGGGCATCTGGGGGCTTGTTGAGCTTCCCAGGACGATACACGATATCGTAATTATAGGTGGAGAGTTCAATCCTCCACCTCAAGATCTTATCATTCTTGATCTTGCCCCGCTGCGCATTATCAAACATGAAGGCTCCCGATCGTTGGTCGGTGACGAGGGTAAACCTCCTACCAGCGAGGTAGTGCCTCCAGTGCCGCACAGCTTCCATGATGGCTTGGGCTTCTTTTTCGACTGAGGAGTGTCGAATTTCGGAGGCGTTGAGGGTACGTGAAAAAAATGCTACTGGCCTGCCCGCCTGGTTAAGGGTGGCGGCAAGGGCGACTTCTGACGCGTCGCTCTCCACCTGGAAGGGGACGGACTCGTCCACCGCGTGCATTGCGGCTTTGGCGATGTCCGCCTTGATGCAGCTGAAGGCCTGGCAGGCCTCGGCCGCCAGTGGGACGGTGGTGACCTTGATTAGTGGGCAGGCTTTGTCCGCAAAGTTGGGGACCCACTGGGCGTAATAGGAAAAGGACCCGAGGCACCTTTTCAGGGCCAAGGGGCAGTGGGGAAGGGGGAGTTGCAGGAGGGTGCGCATACGGTCGGGGTCAGGTCCTAGAACTCCATTTTCCACGACGTAGCCGAGAATGGCTAGTCTGGTTGTGCGGAAAACGCATTTCTCCTTGTTATAAGTGAGGTTAAGGGTTTGGGCAGTTTGGAGAAATCTCTGGAGGTTGATGTTGTGGTCCTGCTGGTCGTGGCCGCAGATGGTGACGTTGTCCAAGTACGGAAATGTGGCCCGCAGCCCATACTGGTCCACCATTCGGTCCATCGTTCTTTGGAAGACCGAGACCCCGTTTGTGACGCCGAAGGGGACCCGGAGGAAGTGGTAAGAGGCGGCCATCTGCCTCAAAGGACATGTAGTGGTGGTCCTCCGGGCGGGTTGGGAGCTGGTAGTATGCAGACTTCAGATCCACCGTGGAGAACACCCGGTAGTGTGCGATCTGGTTAACCATTCTGCGATCCGGGGAAGGGGGTACACATCGAGGTCCGTGTGTCGGTTTATGGTCTGGCTGTAGTCTACAACCATCCGGTTCTTTTCCTCGGTACTGACGACCACCACCTGAGCTCTCCAGGGGCTATTGCTGGCCTCGATGATCCCCTCCCGCAGGAGTCCCTGGACCTCGGACTGGATGAAAGTCCTGTCCTGGATGCTGCACCGCCTGCTTCTGCTGGCGACTGGCTTACAGTCGGCGGTGAGATTAAGAGCCGGGGAGGGTCGACCTTCAGGGTTGCGAGGCCACATACGGTGAGTGGGGGTCGGGGCCCACGAACTTCAGAGTTAGCCTCCTGAAGTTGCACTGGAAGTCCAGTCCCAACAGGAGAGGAGCGCAGAGGTCGGGGAGTACATATAACTTAAAATCGGCGTACTCGGCGCCCTGTATTGCAAGGGTTGCGGTAGTGCACTCCCGGGTCTGCACCGAGTGCAACCCAAAAGCGAGGGAGATGGTTTGAAGTGGAGGGAAGATTGGGAGCGAGCAGCGCCTTACCATGTCTGGATGAATGGAGATCTCCGTGCTCCCGGAGTCGAACAGGCAAGGCGTTACGGTCGGTCATCATGGAACTCCGGAGGTGTTTGGGTTGCTACTGGTCAAGGGTGACCGCGCTGTGTTGTGGGAACACGGCGTGGTCGGAGGTGCTGGGGTGGTCCCAAGATGGCTGACCCCGTCGGTCGCACGTGTCGGGCGGCGCTGCAGATGGCGGCCATGATGGCGGCCCCCATTGGTTGCACGTGTCGGGCGGTGAGGAAGATGGCGGCCCCCATGAGTCGCACGTGGTGGGCCACGTGGGTGACGATGGCCTTGATGGCAGCCCCCGTGAGTCGCACATGTTGTGTGGGCTTGAAGATGGCTGCCCCCACGGACAACACGAGGCCGATGACGCGTCCGGGGGGGCGGAGCCGGCAGGCACGCAGCCACATTGTCTGCGGGCCTGTGAGTCTGAGAGTCCGGCCTGTGATTTTGAGGATTTGGATCCGGCCAGGCAAACTTTAGCGAAATGTCCCTTTTTACTGCAGTCGCTGCAATTTACATTCCAAGCCGGGCAGCGCTGCATGGGGTGCTGATGCTGGCCGCAGAAATAGCAGTGTAGCCCCCCGTGTTGGGTGGGCAGCCGCGCGGCACAGGCCTGGGGTACTCTCTGGTCGGATGTCCACGGTGGGGTCGCGTGATCAGACGGGAACGCGTTGAGGCTCTGGAACGCTACTTCCAGGGAGGAGACTAGCTTTACCGTCTCTTCCAGGTTGAGGGCAGATTTCTTGAGTAGGTGCTGTCTCACGTAGTTGGACCTGACTCCAGCCACGTAGGCTTCAGGAACGGCGAGGTCCATATGTTGAGTGGCCGTAACGGCCTGGTAGTTCGAACTTCGCGCAAGGACTTTGAGGTCAAGTAGGTACTCCTCCAGTGATTCCCCGGGGCGTTGGTGGCGAGTATTGAGGAGATGCCACGTGTATACCTTGTCCACTGGCCTTACGTATCGGCACTCCAGTATCGTGAGGGCATCTGCGTAAGTGGAGGCTTCCTTGAGTTGTACAAAGATTCGTTGGCTCATCCGGGTGTGGAGGAGGCTCAGCTTCTGATCGTCGGAGACGGACGACAAGGAGGAGGCGACGAGTTAGGCCTTGAAACAGGGGAGCAAGTGCAAAAAAATCTCTTTGGCCTCGGCGGCTTGCGGGTCGAGTTCCAGTCGGTCAGGTTTGAGGGCCGATTCCATTGTGGTGTTGTAGAAGAATTAAATTGATGCGACCATCAATTCACGCGAAACAGAGAGTAGATGTAAACTGATTTTAATCGACTCGAACAGTGCCTGCCTGCGACTGCTCTGCTAGTGAGAGCCGCCTACAGGGCTGCTGCTCTTTATATCTCCCATCAAAGGGCGGGGCCAGGGGCGGAGCCTACAAGGGCACCAACCTGATAAATTCCATGCAAAATCGTACACTGGTCCATAGGTGGAGCCCACATGGGCAACAGCGTGATACAGTAACATACATGGTGAATGGTTAAAACAATACGTTCACCACACCAAAGACTAATTTTTAGATTTATATAGTTTTATCTGGACTTTCAACTTCTCATTTCTGGTCAGCATGTGAAAGTATGTGTTGCATTTTTTAATTATTTTCTCAGGTTTTGAGTAACTATTAAATTTACTCTTTCTTTGACTCAAGAAAGCCTGGTTAAATTAACTCAAAAAATTAAATTTAAAAAATAAATGCATTTGGATTGGGAAGAGGATCCACTGGAGAAGGGATTCCTTTTAAACTAACTTTGATGCAACCAATTGTGGAGGGGGATGAATAAAGAAGCAGAGGAAGCAAAGTCCTCTTCACGCAGGAGCATAACAAAATCGGGATCCTGTTCAGGAAGTTAACAAATTAGGGGATCTTGTCTGGGGACCGGTCTTAACAGTTTCCACTCCATTTGGAAGGATATGCTGCCCTCAGCACACAGCTGTCTTCATTTAAATGACCTCTTGAGGGCTTCTCTTCTTCTTAGCTAGTTCAGCGGAGTTGATGATGACTTCATTCCAGACTAAAAATGAATTTTCACATGACTAAGGAGACAAATGTGTGACCTGCAGTCTGTCACAGATAGATAGTGGCTGGCGAAGTGAGGTGTCCAGGTTGCAACCCACACCTTTTTCTGTTAATGCTTAGCTTCAGCTTTCTCTTAGAGATAATACTCGAGGTGTTCCAGCTACTTCCCAAGTGCATTTCCTCCACTTCAGGTGATCTTGGGTCAGGGATTCCCAGGTGTCAGTGGGGATGTTGTACTTTTTCAAGGAGGTTTTGAGGGTGTCCTTGAAGTGTTTCCTCTGCCCTCCTGGGGCTCGCTTGCTTTGTCGCAGCAGCTCTGAGTAGAGTACTTATCTCAGGAGTCTCGTGTAAGGCTTTCAGATGATGTGGACCACCTAATATGGTCAATGCTTCGATGCCAGGGATGTTGGCCTAGTAAGAACACTGATGTTGGTGCACTTTTCCTGCCAATGTATTTGCAGGGTCTTGTAAATGCAACGCTGATGGTACTTCTCCATGATTTTGAGGTGCCTGTTGCACATAGTCCAAAGGCAGGATTCTCCGTTTCAGAGAATTGGACGACATGTTAGCACAGTGTTTAGCACTGCTACCTTACAGCTCCAGGAACCCAGGTTCAATTCCAGCCTCAGGTGACTGTTTGTCTGGAGTTTGCACTTCCTCCCTGTGTCTAAGTAGGGTGCACTTTCCAAGGGCCGGTGCAGACTTGATGGGCCAAATGGTCTCCTTCTGCACTGTAAATTATACGATTCTATTCTCTGACTAAGTGCTGACACTAGGACTGAATCTCAGGTATTCGACAGTCTGATGGCGGCGCCGATCCAGGAGCTTTTCAAGACATGCCAATGGACCAGCACCGGCACCATGTGGGCCTAGTACGATTACAAACTAGGCCAGCGTGTGATTCACCATGGTTGGGATTTGCACTTGAAAGCCTGACAAGCTGCAGATGCATGTAAGCACTCCACTCCCCACACATTCTCATTCCAGCCACAAAGACACCACTCCAAAGAGTGGGACCAAGGTTCGCCGGTGCAGAGCTGGACACACTGCTGGATGCCATGGAGGAGAGGCGGGGCACCCGGTCCAAGCGGTGGGAAAGAGGTTGCCACCCGCTAATGTCAACCGGGCCTTGGTGCCGGTAGCAGAGGCAGTGAGCACGGTGGGCCCCACTGCCAAGACCGGGCAGGAAGAAGCTATACAACCTCCGAAAGGTGGCCAGAGTGAGTCATCAGCTCCCTGCCTCCGGCACCACCCAAGTCCCAAACTCCCGCACGGCCCCCAACAGGCGGACAGGTAGGCAGTGCTGGGTGACGCATCAACCACTGTCCTACACACACAAAGCACCCCCTCCCCTCCAAGAGGGCGATTGAACCCCACCCATCGGCAGCCCCCTCGCACCCCACCCTGCACCACATGCCACCATCCATACCGCCCACAATGGCCAGGTGCCCTGCACACAGGCCACTGACCCCCTGCGCTGCACACATCCAAGTGTCTCACACTGTGCATTATCTGTTCCCCAGGAGAAAGCGGCTCAAAACCACAGTGACCGGGATAAGACTGGAGGAGGTCCATCGGACCTGCAGCCCCTCACCTTCGCAGAGCAGAGAGTGTTGGACCTGATCAGTATGGTTGGAGAGTGAGCAGTCGCAATAGCGGAGGTCGGTATCAGAGATCCAAGTGAGCCCCCAATGAATTGCGATGTCCGAGGGTATCTGAGTCACCCCTCTCCCCAACACATCTACCCATGATGTAACCGTGCTTCTTGTCTTTTGTCTTGCAGGATCACCTGACGAAAAGGAGGGGGGTACGTCTGGGTCACTCGCTCTTAGCCACAACCCAGCGTCTCACCTGGTTATGAAGCATGACCATCTGAGGTTCGACCCGTCTGCTGTAGCCCCACAACGCCCCGGAGCACATGCCCGGGGACCACACTGGTTTCTCGTCAGTACTGTCACCGACATCCTCCATCATCGCAGAGACACTCATTGTGGTTGGGCATTTAAATGAAGAAGCTACTGGGACACTCTGCTGCACACCACACATTTGCAGCAGTACATCAGTTGGAGGTAGGCATCCCCAAAGGGGCGGAAAGTTGGAGGGCGGCCTGACTCCAGGGTCTAGCTGCCGTCCAGACCGATCACGGGCTTCTGGAAAGGCTGGTACCATCACTGTTGGAGATGCCGGCGCATGACCGGGGACTAAAGAATGGGAGGAGTCCAACTGCCTGCAAGGGCAGAAGATGGTGCTGACAATGTGTGCCAGCCAGGCCAACACAGCACTGGTGGCATCTGCGATGGAGGCATTGGATGCAAAGGTATCAGCCATGGATCAGGATGTTCAAAGCCTGAGGCAGTCTGTGCGGGTGGTGGTCGATGTACATGACAACGAGTCATGGCTTGCAGACGTCGAGGGCATTGGGCTAGTGCAGGATGGCCTGAGCCTGTCCATAAGTAACGTGGCATAGCCCTGTACTCCACGGCTACGAGCATGGAGACCCTGGTCAAGACAAGAGCAGGATTCTAGAACTGGTAGCGCCATGTGGCAACCCAAGGGAGGGTGAGGTGATTCGGTGCATGCCACGACTGCAGCAGGGGAGGTGTCAGAACACCGCAGTGCCTCCGTATCCTCCCCACCTGTCCATGGTGCATCCGATGGGCAGAGGGCAGAACAGGTCACCTGTGACACCCGGAAGCCATCTGGACCCAGTCGATCTAGAGGACGACTGCCAAAGAGGACCAATGTCGCAAGGCGAGAAACGCAGCAGGCTGCCTCCACTTCTGATGCACCACCCGGGGAGCAAGTAGAAGGAGCGTTAGGGCATATAAGGTCAAACGGTTATACACCAGTTAAGTTGGCATTAGTGAAGCACAAAGGTTAGTGATAGGGGCTCGGGCACAATTCTTGCGTATATCACAATAAACATGAGTACAGTGACATACTCAACTGTCTCAGTCCTCTGTCTCAAGAGTGTGAGGGATGGGCTGTGCTGGGAGCAGAGGGTGTGTTGGGTGGAGCGGCAGAAGGGGGAATGAAGTGGCAGGTGTGGGGCACGCGTGTTGGTGGAGGATATGGGCCAGGGCCCCCAGTGCAGTCAGGGGTTACTATCGGGAACGCCCTCGGAGGTGTCAGGGAATGGGGCCAGATGAAATGAAAAATGAAAATCGCTTATTGTCACGAGTAGGCTTCAATGAAGTTACTGTGAAAAGCCCCTAGTCGCCACATTCCGGCGCCTGTCCGGGGAGGCTGGTACGGGAATCGAACCGTGCTGCTGGCCTGCTTGGTCTGCTTTAAAAGCCAGCGATTTAGCCTTGTGAGCTAAACCAGCCCCTATCTGGGGGCGTCATGTGGCAGGGCCTGCCCGGTGAGTAACCTGCCATCGCACCTCGCTCCGATACCCAAACCTCCAACCCCAGGGGATCGATGGGACCGTAAATTGGAATGGCCAGCATGCTTCCAGGGATTACCCGGGTGGACAGTGGGATGTGCTATTATCATGGAAGAGTCCATTTAAGAAATATTTTGTCTTAGCACATGGCTTCTGTGATGTCATTGCGTGGGTTGAGCAGGGTCGTGGCTCTAGGTTTTACTTTTGCTTTGAGTTTGACCTGTTTTTTTGTATTGCACAGGTTGGAAAGAAGTGTTTCTCTATCTTCAGTTTAAATGCTGTTTCCAGATTACTTGATAACTTAAAAGTAATAACTGTTTTCTGGAAGGAAACCAATCCTGCTGTTTTGGAAAGGAAACAAGAGTATCCATACCAAGCCTTAAAAATAGTAAGAGTGCCATGTGTTGGGCCACATCTTGAAATGAAAATGAAAATCGCTTATTGTCACAAGTAGGCTTCAATGAAGTTACTATCAAAAGCCCCTCGTCGCCACATTCCGGCGCCTGTTCGGGGAGGCTGGTATGGGAAAGGGGTTTCTGGTTTATGGGACCTTGTTATTAGATTTAGTTAAAGGGGGAAAGTTATTGAGGTAACTAGGGGCGGTTTAGCACAGGGCTAAATCGCTGGCTTTGAAGGCAGACCAAACAGGCCAGCAGCACGGTTCAATTCCCGTAACAGCCTCCCCGAACAGGCGCCGGAATGTGGCGACAAGGGGCTTTTCACAGTAACTTCATTTGAAGCCTACTCGTGACAATAAGCGATTTTCATTTCACATAGATAACTGTAGCTGTGTGGAGTAGTTATGTTTGCAGTTGATAAAAATGCTTACTGTGTGTGTTTGTAAAAATGTTAACTAAATTTGTAGAATAAAGCTTGTTTTTGATTAAAAGTGCTTAAGGCCTCTGTTGAATAACACCTGAAAGGCAGGCCCTTGTGCGCATCGAAACAAAAATCGATAAACAGGTGTAGGTCGGGTGAACTCCATGATATACTTTGAAGTTTTCTAAACCCTGGCCCAGAACACTACTAAGGGCGGTTCGTCATCATCCTCCATCCTATAGACCAGACCCACTGATACTGTCAACCCAGGGCCAGCAGCCTGTAGTGGAGCACAAGGGAAGCACCGAAGGGCATTCAGGTGCGTGGGTGGGGGTAGTGCAGGGAGGGGGGAACGGGGGAGGGGACATTTGGCCTGCTGGTGGCCAGGGGGCCTAGTTGGTGAGCCTGGAGGTGATTAGTTTGTTGCATGTGCAGCAGCCCTAGCGCACATATTTTTCGGCCTCCTGTAGCTGCCCAGGCCCCATGCCATGCCCACCCTGGCCCTTGTCTGCATTCTTCTCATCGGACAAGTCCTGGCGCTCATCCTCCTTCTCCAGCAGGTCACCCCTCTGCCACACGATGTAGAGGACGCAGAAGGCCACCACGATGTGGGAGACCCTTCCAGGACTATGTTGGAGGGCCCTCCAGAGCAGTCCAGGCACCTGAACCGTATCTTCAGGACCACGATGCACTGCTCGATGACGCACCTGGTTGCTGCATGGGCAGCAAGTGGTGGGAGTGGTTAGCCTGTGGAATTCATTGCCGCGGAGTGCAGTGGAGGCCGGGACGCTAAATGGCTTCAAGGCAGAGATAGATAAATTCTTGATGTCGCGAGGAATTAAGGGCTACGGGGAGAATGCTGGTAGGTGGAGTTGAAATGCCCATCAGCCATGATTGAATGGCGGAGTGGACTCGATGGGCCGAATGGCCTTACTTCCACTCCTATGTCTTATGGTCTTATGGGCATCGTTATAGCGGTTCTCCACGTTGGACTGAGGCCTCCGGATAGGTGTCATCAGCCACAACCGCTGCGGATAACCACTGTTGCCCAGGAGCCAATCTCTCACACGAGGGAGCGGCGTGAAAGTGTCAGGCACTATTGAGTGTGCCAGGATGAAAGGATTGTGCATACTGCCTTGGTATTGTGCGCAGGTGTGCATGATGTGCAGCTAGTGGTCACACACCAACTGCATGTTGAGGGAGTGAAATCCCTTCCACTGTGTGAATGGCACCCCCTCATGCTCCAGTGCTCGGAGGGGGACATGCGTCCCATCGATCACCCCGTGGACCTGGGGTAACCCAGTGATGGTAACAAATCTCGCTCTCAGGACAACCTGGTGGGCTCGGTCCATATTCAGGTGGATGTATTGTACTGCCCAGACATATAGGGCCTCTATGATAGCGCGGATACACAGAGGTCTGCTATATACCAGACAGGTCCCCACTCGATGCCTGGAAGGACCACATGGCATAAATGTTCAGGGCGACCATCACCTTAATGATCACCAGGGGGCGGATGTCCTCCCACATACCTCCCGCAGCTCCAGATCCCCAATGATGCGGCAGACATGCCATATGGTCTCCCTGGTCACCCGGAGTCTTCAACGACAAGCTCAGTCTGGCAGATCCTCAAACGACAGGTGCTGCCGGTATCCCACCTCTTCCTGTTACTGTTGAATGGCCGGCTCTCCATCCACTCCAGCTGGTCCCTGCTCCTCTGGGGAAGGCTCTAGTTCTGTAGGGTCCTTCTCAACGAGCTTCTGCTCGTACAGCCGCAGTGCATCTGCCAGGCAGATGTTAACCATTCCTAGTTGAATATTGAAATTAATTCTCTGGAGGGGGTGAAGCGCAGACAAGTGAGCATGGTGAGTACTCTAGTGCCCAACCAGGCCCAAAGGGCTGCCCAATGGCTCTGGCTTGCACTGCAGCCCCTGCCCCCACATGTAACCCCCGCTCGCATTCCCAACCCCACCCATTCCTCCTGATACATTGCCTGCTGCACCGCGCCCCTGGCCCCGTCGGTGCATGACACTGGGGGGTCGCTAACTCCACCACCCTTCCCTGCTGGGGTACCGATGGCTTGCACTACCCATGCCAGATACACTCTGCGGCCTCTGTCCTGCGCCCTGCTGTGGGGTCTACTGTGGAAGTCCTCCTCATTGGATCATTGGATTTATTACCCTGCCAGTGGGGTGGCGGGGGGGGGGGGGGGGGGGGGGGACGACGACGACGCAGTGCTCCACCGTCATTGCCATGCTTGGTGGTATGCGTGCGGACAGGCCAGCTACTCACCTGGAGATACTTGAACACATCAGCGTCCGTAAGCCCATATTTCTCCCTCAGATCCCCCAGGCTAGCACATTGACCTTCTAAAAATAAATCTCCCACCTTCTCCAACTTGTTCTCCTTCCACTCCCTAAACTCGCATCTAGCCTAGCAGACTTGAATTGCACATAGTTTTAACCTTAAGGCAGCTTTCAAGTTGAAATGTTGACGGAGCTGTTTGAAATTTTTTATGTGGTTACTACCACCGGTTTGTCGAGTGTTGCTTTGGCACCACCGGGAGCAGAGCCGTTACCAATGCCCACAGGCTTGCCCCCCTCACAGACTCTGCTCCTCCCTGGACTCACAGAGCCTCAGAGAACCTGCACCATTCCAGCACCTTCTCAGCATTAGCAGCCCAATAGTAATCTTAAAAGTTTGGCAAGGCCAAGCCTCCTGCTTGTCTCTTCCTGTACAGCACCATTCTCCTGATCCTCAGGCCCTCACCTGCCCAAATAAACCTTGGTCAATTTCTCTGAAAAATGCCTTGGGCAGGAATACTGGGACACACTGGATTAAAAATTAGGATCTCGGCAAGATATTCATCTCAACCAGTTGTACTCGGTCTGGCAGGAATAGTGGGACACCGTCCTATCTTTGCAGGACCACCCATCAGATTTGTATAGTTTAATCTCGGAGTATCCCCCAGTCCATTGCTTTCTGGACCCCAGATGCTGAAAATTACTTCTCATGAAATGGAATGGTAACCCGCTAAGCCCCCCCCCTCGCTCCAGTGTCCCAACCACAAAGTACTTGCTCTTCTCTATATTTAGCTTACAGCCAGAAAAAACTCCAAACTGCTTCAAGACCTCCATAATGTTTCCACCGGACACCACCAGATCCCTAACATATAATTGCAAATCAGTGGTGTATAGCAAGACCCTATTCTCCACCCCTCCTCTATCTATTCATTCCCAAGCTTTCAAAGCCTTCAGCACCATGGCTAGTGGCTCTATTGTCAACGAAAATAACAAAGGGGATATTGGACATCTTTGCCAAGTACACTGGTATAGACAAAAAGGCTCAGAAGTCACTTTGGTAGTACAAACACTGGAAAGTTGGGCCGCATACAACAGCTGCACCCAGGCTTCAAAGCCTGGTCCGAACCCAAATTTCTCCAGTATCGCGAACAGGTAGTCCCACTCTACCCGGTCGTACTCCTTCTCCGCATCAAGCAAAATAATGATCTCCGGAACCAGACCCTCCCCTGGAGTAAGAACCACATTCAACAACAATCTCACATTTGCTGTCAACCTCTGTCTCCTTAAAAATCCTGTTTGGTCTTTTCCCACCTCCGGGAGACAAGGCTCCAATCTTAACAGCAACACCTTAGCTAGAAGCTTCATGTCCACGTTTAACAGGGAGATCGGACGATATGACCTGCGGTCTGTGGGATCTCCTTCCTCAGAAGTCGAGAAATCGATGGCTGCCCTCGTGACTGTGGCAGGGCACCTTTCTCAAAGCAATCCCTGAACATCCCCAACAACAAAGGGTCCAGTTGATCTATGAATTTTTAATAAAATTCCACCGGTGAAATCATTGGGCAACCCCAAATGTATCAACTTCAGCGCTTCTTTGATCACCTCCAACGGAGTGTCGAGTCCTTCCCGAAACTTATCCCCCACCTTAGAAAACTTCAACTCCCCCAAAAATTCCACCATATCCCTCTCATCCCGAGGTGGTTTGGAATTGTATCACATCTCGTAGAAGGCTCTAAATGCTCCAGTCATCTTCTCCTGAGCCGAAACCAGCTTCCCATCCTGCACTCTAATCTGGTCAATCTCCCTCTCAGCCTCCCGCTGATATGTCAGGTGCCGACTTGCCCTCTCGCAATACTCAGAAATTGTCCCTTTACCTCGCCTCAACTGATGAACTGCCCCATCTATGGAGATCAAACTGAATTGCATTTGCATCTTTTTCCTATCCATTGATAATCTGGGGATGAACAGCTTGCATATCTGCGATCTAACTCTATGATACCATTCACCCAATTTTTCCCGCTCCCTCCTCGCATCCGCATCAATATGTGCCGTAAAAGATCCTCCGTTCAGCTAAGTGGAAGCTGGGGAGAATCGCATGTGAGCATAAAATTGTGGCCAGCGCCGGGCACCCAACAGAATGCTATGTTCCGGTGCCTCGACAGTGGCATGAATGCATTCTACTCCGCATGTTCAATAAACGCCATTGGGGCCTATCAGTAACGGGCCTGATGCAGTTTTCTCCGGGGCTCCCACGATGCTCTGCTTCCGCCAGGAGGAATGACTGACGGCGGGTTTCACTTGTGGTTTTAAAAATCGGGAAACAGGCACAGTGGCTGCTGATAGAAAGAGAGAAGGTAGGACATATTCCCACAGGCATGACCATGGGTTGCAGGGTTGTGTGGTGGGGGGGGGGGGGGAGGCATCTGCCAGGGCCGGTGGAGTGGCGGGGAGTAAGGCCGTGAGGTCGGGGTGACCCCCAGTAACTGGGGTGGCCAGGCACGGAGCACCACTGCCATAGACTGCAAGGCAGCCATCTTGCTGCGCATCCGACTGACAGCACACTGTCGCACGTATATGCGCAGGCTAAAACCGGCCATGTGGGTGCCCCCGCCTCGGACAACTGGGCTCCACCCACTGGCGGGTAATCACGCAGCCCACCCAAGGTGGATGTACACAGTAGCCCCGACAGGAGAGCGCCGGACAGGGGCCGTCATCGATACCGCTGTCGGCTGGGACGGGTGCCAGGCACTTACGAGGCCAGGGGTGAGTTTAAGAGGGCCTAATGCTGGGGGAACGGCTGAGGATGGGTGTGAGGATGGGGGAGGGAATGGGGGAGGAGTGGGGGGGGGGACATGCAGGGACAGGGGCCATGCAGGCCAGGACCATATGTAACCTGGTGAACTTGGTTGGACAGATGAGTATGCATCATGCTAATATATCTGCCTTTTAGCCCCTGCAGAAAATGGATTTTGGAATCCAAGTAGGAATGGTGGCCTTCATCCTGGCCGCCATGGCCCTGGAGGTTGCATTGAGGCTGTATGAGCAGGAGCTTCATAGGGAGGACCCTGCATCAGCAGAGCCTTCCAAGAGGAACAAGAGCCAGCCAGTGAGGATGGAAAGCTGGCCACCCAACAGACCAAGAAAGAGGTGGGAAGGATGAGCTGCATCAGGCCTTGTGTGTACGGGCAGTGCCTGCCATTCGAGAACCTGACAGACCGGGCATGTCATCGAAGACTCCGGCTGAGCAGTAGAACAATGCGACACATCAGCCTGAATATGCACCAGGCCCACCAGGATGCCCGGGCAGCGGGGTTCGCCACAATCGTTGGGGTGCCCCAGGTCCTCCTACGAGCAAGGATGCAGGTCCTCTTACGAGAACCCTCCCATGACAGGCCCGTCTTCATAAACTGAAAGTGGTTCCACTCGATGAAAGTGCAGCTGGTGTGTGGCCATGAGCTGCACATCATACATGTTGGCGCCCGATAGCCGGGCTGTGTACACAATGCCTTTATCCTGGCAGTTCATGACATGTTTGATGCGCATACCCAGGTGAGGGGTTGGCTCCTGAGCGACAGGGGCTATCTGCTGCGGTCATGGCTGATGATGCTTATCTGGAGGCCACAGACCGACGTGGAGACCCGCTACAATGATGCCCATGCCGTGACCAGGGGCATTATCGAGCAGTATATCAGCATCCCGAAGATGCGGTTCAGGTGCCTGGACAGCTCTGGAGGGGCCCTCTAATATAGTACTCGGAGTCTCCCACATCCTGACACACTGCTGCGTCCTCCACAACATCATACAGCAGAGGAGCAACGTGCCGAGGAGCAGAGGAGGGGGATAACTGCCAGACATCATCAGATGCGGGATAGGGCCAAGATGAGCAGGACATGGGGCTTGGGCAGGCACAGGAAGCTGCACAGTATGTGCTCCAGGGCCGGCATGCACGGGATGCTCTAATTGCCTCCAGGTTCTAGGGGTCCTTGCCAAAGGCATGAACATCCCACCCCATCCCCACATTTCCCCTCACCCCCGGACGCCGGCCAACCACATGCTCCCTGCACCACTTCCACCTCTGCCCCACCTTCAACCCCCTCCGTGATTCTTACCTTCCTCACTACGGGGTGCAGGTCCTGTGTTGCCAGTAACAGTGGGTTTGGTCCATGGGATGGAGGATGATGACGACCCACAATGCAACGAGTTCTGGTGTTTCTCGTAGTTTGACAATGTCTGACTCCTGCCCATGGTAGCACTTTCCACAGTTCACGTGGGTGATCCCTGCAAGCAATCTGGCCAAGTCATCACACTGTCCTACTAAAGTCTTCAGCAGGCGGAATTGGAGACGGGGTGCGCGGGGAGGTGGTTGAGGTTGAGGAAGGGGAGGGGTAACAGGGCGTTGCGCGGTGTCTGATCACGCAGCCCAGGCTGTGCCCACTTCCAACGTCGGCCCATTGCCACCCCAGCATTCCCTCTGAAGCCAGTCCAGTCCATCCCTCACACCATCTGACAGAGCACCAAGGCAGATTGAAATGTTTGTGCAAATGTTTGTTGTGAAAAGGTGAACATTTATGTGCAAGTCTGTACCATAGCCCCAGTATCTATGTACTGCACCCACACAACTTAACCGGTGTCTAACATTCTGGCCTTACAGGCCCTAATGCTATCTCTAAGTAGTTCCCCAGACAATACATCAGGAGTGGAGGATGCCTGCTGCAAATCCTGCCCTGTGACATGAGACCCCTATGGCTGCCATCCTCAGGAGCGTCGGGACTTGGATGGGCCCGGTAGTCGTTCCGATGTCCCAAGTGGTGTGATACTGTTCTGCCCACTGCTCATTGAATGCGAAAGGGACAGGAGGGCAGAGTCTGAGGCGCATGGGTGTTCCAGTACCTCCCCTGTGGGAGTCACCGGCACATCCACATCATCTCCTCCTCCCTGGGGCTACTCTGTGGGACGTGGGTGAGACCCGGAGCAAGCTCGGTTAGCTCCCCCGCCACCAGGCGGGTTGGGATGGTGGGTGTGATAGCGGGGTGGGCACCGTGTCACACATGCCATGAGAAATCACAATGCAGCAGGGTCTCACTTTATTGCATGATGCCGACTCGCACCTTGGTGATTGCCTTCTTTCCTGGCCCACCATAGTAGCTGGTATGGGTGCTGGCATGTGGTGCAAGGTGGGGAGCAAGTACACTGCCGGTGAGTGAGGGGACGGGTTACAGGTGTGTGGGATGTGGGCTGGTGCCAGGTGCACAGTGCTGCCCTACTCACTCTGGCTGTCCTGAAGAGGTCGTGCAGCTTGTTTCGGCACTGCTATCCAGTGCTGGCGGTGGGGCCCAAAGCGCTCAATGCCCCTGCCATCATCGCCCAGACCCGGTGCACAGCGGCAGCTGCTTCCCACCCCAGGAATGAAGGTGGCACGTCTGTCCTCCACAGCATCCAGCAGGTTCTCGAGCACGGCATCCGCAAACAAGGTGTTGCTCTCTGTACTGCCATCTTGTTGGCTGGGATGAGGAGTGCGAATATGCAGTTGTTAGCCTCTCAAGTGGCAACCCCGACCCTGCCGAATTGGACACCGAGCACTCTAAGAGCAAGCGGACAAATCCAGAGTGAGACGCATCGAATAGTGAGTTTGGGAGCTGGAAATTTGAAGCCAGGTGGGACTTCGAAGCTGGGTGAGAGGAGGTACATTTTATCCCTTGATTTGTCACACTTGATGAGTGGAATGGTCGCACAATGGTTAGCACTGTTGCTTCACATTGCCAGGGTCCCAGGTTTGATTCCCGGCTTGGATCACTGTCTGTGAGGAGTCTGCACGTTCGCCCTGTGCCTGCATGGGTTTCCTCCGGGTGCTCCGGTTTCCTCCCACAAGTCCCGAAAGACGTGCTGTTAGGTAATTTGGACATTCTGAATTCCCCCTCCGTGTACCCGAATAGGCGCTGGAATGTCATGACTAGGGGCTTTTTACAGTAACTTCATTGCAGTGTTAATGTAAGCCTACTTGTGACAATAAAGATTATTATTATTACTTGACTACAAGTGGCACGGATAGGCGCTTCTGTGGACATGAAAGAGACTCTAGGATGGTATGATGCCTTCCTGGTGCCAGGGTCAAGGATGTCTCTGAACGAACAAACGATATCCTGGAGGAGGGGCGGGTTTGAACAGCCAGAGGTCGTCGGCACATAGGTACTAAAGACAGAGGCAGGAAGATTGATGAGTTCCTGGAGAAGGAGGAAGGAGTTAAGGAGTTAGGCAGTAAGCTAAAAAGCAGGTCCTCTCGGGTTGTAATCTCAGGATTACTCCCTGTGCCAAGTGCCATTGCGGCTAGAAATAGGAGGATAGTGCAGTAAAATATGTGGCTAAACTGGTGGTGTAGAAGGGAGGGTTTCAGATTTGTGGAACATTGGGATCTCTTCTGGGGCAGGTGTGACCTGTACAAGAAGGACGGGTTGCATCTAAACTAGAGGGGTGCCAATATCCTGGCTGTGAGATTTGCTAGAGTCACTCAGGAGGTTTAAACTAATATTGTGGGGGTGGGAACCAGAGCCCTAGCTTAGAAGGTGTAATAACTAAAGGGGAAATAGAGAACAAAAATAAGAGAATAACATCATCCTGTCTGCTCAAACACAGAGGTTTGAAGCGTATTTGTTTCAACGCCAGAAGTGTAGCAGGTAAGGCAGATAAACTTATTAAAAAATCTTACAACACCAGGTTTGTTTCGAATCAGTAGCTTTCAGAGCGCAGCTCCTTCCTCAGGTGAATGAAACAAATCTGTTGGATTTAACCTGGTGTTGTAAGACTTCTTGCACCCCAGTTCAATGCCAGCATCTCCACATCATGGCTACCATCAGATGAACTTAGAACACTGATTAGTTCTTGGAATTATGATGTGTGGCTATCACAGAAATGTGGTTAAAGGAAGGACAGGATTAGCAGCTGAACGTTGGAGGATACAGATGCTTCAGGAGAGATAGAGGAGTATGTAAAAAGGGTGGGGAGAAGCATTACTGGTTAAGGAGAATATTATAGCCGTACTGTGGGAGGACACCTCAGAGGACTCATACAATGATGCAATTTGGGTAGAGCTCAGGAACAGGAAGGCGGCAATCACAATGTTGGGGGTTTATGACAGGCGTTCCCAACTGCTAGCGAGAGATAGCAGAGCAGATAGAGAGATTTTGGAGAGGTGCAAAAGTAACTGAGTCGTTGTGGTACGGGATTTTAACTTCCCCTACATTCACTGGGACTCACTTAGTGCTAGGGACTTGGATGAGGCAGAGTTTGAAGGTGTATTGTCATGTGACAGTACCTTTAAGAAATGGTGTTTATAAATGGGTGTGTACATAAGTATCTGTAGTGAGCATACCATTATGAAATGGGTGCTTATTACACCCATGGGGGATGTCAGAGAGTGGGTGGAGCTGGGATGCCTGTCAGCATTTTACTTTTGTTATAGGCTGTTTGCTGCAGGGTGTGTTTTAGTTTCGTTTTCAGTGTTGGATAGCTGCAGTCACAGCCAGAAGGTGTATTAGAGTCTCTCTATAACCTAAAGACTTTAAATCGATCCTGGTGATTTAAAACTAATAACAGTAGAGACTTTAACCTGAAGTGCTTCTGGTAAAAGGGGCGCGATTCTCCGCTCCCCACGCCGGGTGGGAGAATCGCGGGAGGGCCGGGCGACTCACGACACACCCCCCTGGCGCCTCCCGCGATTCTCCAACCCCCCCGCTCGGAAGAATCGGCGCTTGCCATTTTTCACGGCGACCGCGATTCTCCGGGCCGGATGGACCGAGCGGCCTGCCGTTCCCGACCGGTTCACGACAGCGGCAACCACACCTGGTCGCTGCCGTCGTAAACATGGGCGCCAAATGCCCGTTTGAAGCTTGTGGGGGGCGGAGAGGGGAGTGAGCACCACGGCCGTGCTTGGGAGGGGACTGGCCCGCGATCGGTGCCCACCGATCGTCAGGCCGGCATCTCAAAGTGACGCACTCTTTCCCTACGCCGCCCCGCAAGATGAAGCCGCCACGTCTTGTGGGGCAGCGGAGGGGAAGACGGCAACCGAGCATGCGCGGATTTGAGCCGTCAGTTGTCGTGACGTCAGCCGCGCATGCGCAAGTTGGAGCCGGCCAACCTGCGCATGCGCGGCTGACGTCACATAGGCTCCGCCGTTGCGTCATTCACGGCGCGCCGCCTTGACGCAAGCGTCAAGGTCCGGCGGCCGAGAGTTACGGAGCACCGCTCCTAGCCCCCCGGGTGGGGGTGAATAAGGTGCGAGGAGCGGCCTCCGAGGCCTTCGTGAAACTCGGCCGAGTTCACGACGGCCTTCCCGATTTATCGCGGGAGCGGAGAATTCCGCCCAAGGTGTTTCAACTCTTATGAATGTTAAAAGGGCAGCATAAAGGATTACTTAGTGTTGTAGTCTTTGGGGGTTGCATTTGAATTAATGGTTGTTAAGATGTACACTCTATGTTTTAAACAGGTTAACTTGAGTTCATAGAATAAACGTTGTTTTGCTTTAAAAAATACTTTTCCATTTCTGCTGTACCACACCTGTAGAGTGGGCTGTGTGCTCCCCATACCACAATCTAATAAATGTTGTGGTCAGGTGAACTCCATGATACACTTTGGGGTTCTATAATCGCTGGCCCATAACAAATTGGGGGCTTGAGTGGGATAAAAGTCTATCTATCGGATTGGCTTAGTGAACTTAAAGACAGTGAGGGGTGAGCATACTGTGGTTGCTTTTCAGGTGTGGCATTCCAGTTTAAGTAGGGAGTGTGTTGTGGACAATGGTTCTTTCAGAGGCTCTGAAGTTTTTGGGGGTGGAGATGGTCACACGCAGTATCTTACGGACAGAGTCTAAAAGCAGACTGTTAGATTTGGCAAAAACATTGCAGTTAACATTACCTGACAAAATGCGAAAAGATGAGGTAATCACGGCGGTGGCTAAGCATTTAAAGTTGCCTGAGATACAGTTTGACTTATTGGAAATGGGAAAACTTCAGTTACAAATTAAACAAATGGTATATAATAAAGAATTAAAGCAGCTTGAATACGAAAGAGAGAGAGAGGAAAAAGAGAGAGAAGAAAGGAAAACATAAAAAATAGCCCGATCAGAACAAAAAGAAAGAGAAAGGGAGATACAGATCAGGGAAAAAGATAAAGAGAGAGAGTTTGAACTTCAGAAAATGGCCATGAAACATGACAGTCAGTTAAAATTGGCAGACGTAAAGGGAAACGTACAGTTGGATGATAGTGATGAGGATAGTGAGAAAGAGCGTCAAAGTCGAAGGCTTGGTGGGATTCTATTTAAATATGTCCAAGCATTGACAAGGTTTGACGAGAAGGACGTAGAAGCCTTTTTCACTTCACTTGAGAAGGTAGCTAAGCAAATGAAATGGCCACAGGACATGTGGGTATTACTGATTCAAACAAAGCTGGTGGGTAGGGCTAGTGAAGTGTTTGCATCACCACCGGAGGAGGTATCTGAGATGTATGAGGAGGTGAAGAAATCCATCTTAGGTGCATATGAACTAGTGCCTGAAGCTTACAGACAAAGATTTAGAAATTTAAGGAAAGAATGTGGTCAAACATAAATGGTGTTTGAAAGGATCAAACAGAGTAATTTTGATAGATGGATAAGGGCTTTGAAAATAGACCAAACGTATGAAGCTCTCAGAGAAATTATGCTTTTGGAGGAGATTAAAAATTCAATTCCTGATGTAGTGAGAACTCATGTGGAAGAGCAGAGGGTTAAAACTGTGAGGTTAGCAGCAGGAATGGCAGATGATTATGAATTAGTTCATAAATCAAAGCTTGGTTTCCGACATCAGTTTCAGCCTGTGGGGGATAGAAACTGGGGACATGAGAAACACTCAAGTGGTAAAGGTAAAGGTGATCTGATGGGAGATAATAAGGAGAGTGTACCTCAGATTAAAAAATAAATCCAGGAGGGTGGAAAAGAGATGAAAAATTTCAAATGTTTTCACTGTAATAAACTAGGGCATGTAAAGTCACAGTGTTGGTGGTTGAAGAAAAGCACTGGGAAGGCTGATGTGGTAAAACAGGATAAGACAGTGGGATTTGTTAGAGTGGTAAAGGAAAGCCCAAGGGAAACGAAGGAGGTGCAAATGATTGTACAGCCTGTTCAAGAAGTAATTGTTAGGAAGGACGCAGATGTCTTTAAAGAATTTACTTGTGTGGGTAAAGTTTACTCATGTGTATCAGGAGGATCACATAAAGAAGTCACCATTTTAAGAGATACAGGGGCTAGTCAATCTTTAATGGTAAGAGATGAGGAATTATGTAGTTTTGGAAGAATGTTGCCAGAAAAGGTGGTGATATGTGGAATTCAGGGTGAAAGGAGTAGGGTCCCATTATATAAGGTAAGGTTGGAAAGTTCAGTAAAGAGTGGTGTTGCTCGTTCTGGATGAGTGTGCTTTACATTCAATTGGCTCTGTTTTATTTCTTAGCTCTAGAGTCGCCAGGTATCGTTATGATACCGCCACAAGATTCAAGTTCAAGTTCAGACCAATGACTCAATACACCAGTTAGTAAGTTCAAAACAAGACACGTTTATTTTTACACAGTTATTTACTACTCATGCATATAACACTAAAAGACCAGGCTATTCCTACCACTAACAGGCCAATACTTATCTGGAATAAGGGAACTGCCGGATCAGGGAACAATGACCTCTTGCTTTGTCCTGGATCCGCAGGCTTCCAGTTGGTGTGGACTATAGGGGTCAGGAGTGTCTACTCTCGTAGCGTGCGTTGTATGACACTTACTTGATGGCGGCTGCTGACCAGGCCTCTCCTTCTCAAGGTCTTCTGCTGCAAAGGTGTTCTGCTGGGAGGGCCGGCTGGTCAAGAAGAAATAATTAGTCCTGGGACCTGACTTTTATAGGTCCCAGGGGCTTCGCGTCCTTCTGGGCGGACCCTCTATAAACTTGCAATCAATTGGGTCTCTTCCCAATTGATTGATTTGAATTTCCCCAATAACGGGGCTGTTCCTCAATCACTGGGCGGTTCTTCCCACCTTATTTGTGTCCTTTGTTTCAGACTACACTGGCGCCGGGATGTCTGACCTTCTATAGAATGTTTCAATCTCTTCTAATTGTTGTGTCCATTGTGCCTGGGAATCACCGGGAATCGCTCACTTAATATGCGCAGCTCGTTAGTTACAATGCTGTCTGGTTTCTTTTGCAGCTAGAATACACGGGGATTTTGCAAAATGCTTGTCTCTTTGCAACTGTCCATTTTTCCCTGTAACCTTTGCGTTCTTCCATTTTGTGTGAGGAAGTGGCCAACCCAGGTGGCTACAGTGGTGGTGGTAGTAGGAGCAATAGAGAAACTATCTTGTCCAGGAATACAGTTTATCTTGGATAATGATATAACTGGATCGCAGGTGGGAGTGATGCCTACTGTGATTGATATGGCAGTGGAAAATCAGACAACTGAACGGTTCAAGGATGAATATCCTGGGATTTTTCCGGATTGTGTAGTAACCCGGTCGCAAAGTCACAGGTTAAGACAAGAGGAAAAATCAAAGAGTGAAGATGATGTTGAAGTGCAATTATCAGAAACGATTTTTGATCAGATGGTTGAAAAAAAACAAGAACAGCTGGAGGATGAGGTGGATATTTTTAGTTCACGAAAACTACAGAGTTATAACAGAAAGATGTAAAAAAAAAACGGATATGTCAGTAAGCATATACGGAAGAGGAATCTGAGAGTATACCAGAGTTTTTACCGTAAAAGTGATGTCTTGATGAGAAAATGGAGACCTGCACATATGCAGGCGGATGAAAAGTGGCAGAAGCTCATCAAGTAGTATTGCCGGTAGGATATAGAAAGGAGGTGTTGCGAGTTGCACATGAGGTACCAGTGGGAGGTCATTTGGGAATCAGGAAAACTCAAGCTAAAATCCAGAAACATTTTTATTGGCCTGGACTACATAAAGATGTAGTTAAATTTTGTCAATCATGTCACACATGTCAAGTGATAGGGAAACCTCAAGCAGTGATAAAACCAGCGCCCTTAATACCCATTCCAGCATTTGAAGAACCTTTTACAAGGGTTCTAATCGATTGTGTAGGACCGCTTCCTAAAGCAAAAAATGGAAATCAATATCTTTTGATTATAATGAATGTGTCTACTAGGTTTCCAGAGTCCATTCCAGTCCGTAATATTACAGCTAAACGGATTGTGGAGGAGTTACTTAAATTCTTTACCAGATATGGACTACCCACAGAAAATCAATTGGATCAAGGATCGAATTTTACTTCAACGTTATTCAAAGAAGTTATGGATAGCTTCGGAATAAAACAATTTAAATCAACTGCGTACCATCCAGAATCGCATGGAGCGTTAGAAAGGTGGCATCAGACATTAAAGACAATGTTGAGGGTGTGTTGTCAAGATTATCCAGAGGATTGGGATAAAGGAATTCCATTCGTATTGTTTGCAATTAAGGATGTACCTAATGAGTCTACCAAATTTAGTCCTTTTGAACAAATTTTGGTCATGAGGTAAGAGGACCACTTAAATTGATTAAGGAAAAATTGGTGGGTGAGAAATCGGAAATTACACTATTGGATTACAAAAAATTTTAGGGGACGATTAAATAGAGCAGGCTAGACAACATTTGAAAGTTGCACAAAATGTGATGAAACAAGTAGCGGACAAGAAATCCAAAGTTCATAGTTTTGTCAGTGGGGATAAAACTTTAGTGTTGTTACCAGTGGAAAGTGAGCCTTTAAAAGCAAGGTTTTGTGGACTGTATCAGATTGAAAGAAAATTAAGTGAGGTGAATTATGTGGCAAAAATACCAGATAGAAGGAAGACTCACCGAGTGTGTTATGTGAATATGCTTAAAAGATACTTTGAAGGGGAGGAGAGAAAAAGGAGGTTTTAATGATTCTAACTCAAAGTAACGAACCAAATCCAGATGACTGTGAATTTGACATACCTCAAATTAAATTGGAAAATAAGGATGTTCTTAAAAATTGGGATGAATTGTTAAATTACCTTCCAGAGGAAAAACAAACTGACCTGAATGAGTTATTGATATCACATGGGCAAGTTTGTAGAGATAAATTGGGAAGTACTAAAATGACTATACATGATGTAGATGTGGGAAATGCTGTTCCTATCAAACAACATCCAAATAGACTTAATCCTTTAAAATTGGCACAGCTTAACAGAGAGATTGAGAATATGCCGAAAAATGGCATAATTGAAGTGGGTTGCCGCCAATGGAGCTCACCCATAGTGACGATACCTAAACCAGACGGTACCCAACGGTTGTGTGTGGACTAAAGAAAGGTGAATGCAGTTACAAGAACGGACTCTTACCCTATCCCACGTTTGAAGGATTGCATTGAGAAAGTGGGACAATCTGCTTTTATTTCCAACTTCCAGACGTGGAAAGAACATTTAAAACATTGTACAGAGTTCTTCAATTGACTTCAGAAGGCGGGTTTGGTGATGAACCTAGCCGCAAGTGAATTTGGAGAAGCCCGAATCACTTTCCTTGAGGAGTTTCCGATACCCTCATGACGATGGGAAATAATGCGATTTCTTAGCATGAGTGGATTTGATCAAACCTTTGTGCAAATATTTTGTGGCGTGATTACTCCACAGATGGACTTGCTAAAGAAACGTCAAAAATTTCAATGGACAGCGGACTTTCAACAGGCATGTGACTGCCTGAAAGCTGTGATAACCGATGCTCCTGTATTTGAGAATTGCAAGGGACTCTGTGATCAGATTGAACTGATGTATCTAACTTTAAAGAGAATTGCCGAGGCGTAGAGGAATGGATGGATCGTGCATTGACTTTCTTGTTCAAAGAGACTGTCAATCAAGAAGGATCTCGATTGGCGGAAGAAAAATGGGAAATATGGACTTTATTATTATGCCTGTTTGCGTGTGTTGTTTTTTTGTGAAACGAAAAAGTATATTTACTATGTACATTTCTTAGTGGATGGTGCAAAAGTGAAAAATGAAACCATCTTGAAGTTGGTTTATTTTATTTTCTTGGGGGGAGGTGTCATGTGAGAGTACCTTTAAGAAATGGATGTTTAAGTAATGTACCTTTAAGAAATAGAGCAGCTCATATTACTGAAGTGATGTCAGAGGGTGGGGGGTGCTGAGCTGGCCTCGCTTCTGCTTTTGGTTTCAGGTTTGAGGAGAAAGCTGGGAGTGTGTGTGTGTTTTGCAAAATGCTGCAAGAAGAAAACACAGAACTGGTCTGTTGATGTCTGAAAATCCAAAGACTATAAGTATATTGAATGTCACCTCATGTCTGTTGTTAAAGGGGAAGTCTTTTGGAGGTTCAAAGGAACATTTTGAGGGATTATTTAGTGTTGTATTATTTTAGGGGATATCTTTGAAGTAAGGGGTGTTAAGTGATCCAATGTTTATTTAAAAGGTTAAGTTGAATTCATCTAATAAACATTGTTTTGTGTTTAAAAACCCATGTGCCCATAATTGTAATACCACACCTGGAGAACAAGCCGTGTGCTTCAAAAGCAACAATACATTAAAGAGGGAGGTTGGTTGAACTCCATGATACATTTTGGGGTTCTGAAAACACCTCTCCATAACACAATACAAAGCTACAACAGGTTATTTTCACAAAAAACAAACATGGAATCACCCCTCTCAGGTTTCTCACAGAAATGGAGGATTAGCCTGAGAATTTGTTATCCTGTCCTGAACTTTGTCGTAGAAATAATCTGTCCATCAATGTATGACTTGTTCCATCTATCAATGTCATTTTCCATCCAGGAGCCACAGCTGTGCAGGCCCTACCACGCGGTGCAATCTCACCGAAACAAATGCTGGCATCCACATATTCCATTGGCGTTCAAGGTGCGGTTGAACATCCTTGGCTTCCAGCCATTTAGCCCGCAGTGACTTATCAGTTACATGCACTGCACCAACAACAAAAGCAACAGCAATCTGCGAAAGCATTTCTTCAACAGTGTTAGCAGGTGGCCCATTTGGAACAATGTCGCGTAACAGGTCCCGCAGTGTCTTCTTGCTTCAAACAGGATTTATTTCTGGACTCATTGTCCCCGAAACCCAGTGTCCCAGGACCCAGATATCTTAGACAGAATTGTCCTTCTTTCCAGCTGCAGAAAAGGAAGGAAACAACAGCAGCAACCTCCAGGCATGTGCAGCCATCAACAGAAGCAAGCAGCAAATGCAACCTGCAGCTGTGAAGTGTTCTCACAGCTAACAAAGTTAATTCCTCATTTGTAATAGCCTTCAGCCGTGAAGCTATAGGCGGGTCACAGTCAAAGGGAGTGAAATTGACTTTCAGCATTAAAACCACAGTAGGGCTCTGTTTGGTAGAACAGACAGACTGTAGCTGTGGTTTCCACTGTTATGGGTCTCCGCAATATTTAAAGATGGCTTTTTGGCCTCACATATGCCCCTCACCACCCACACCCCCCCACCCCCGCCCCAAGGGTGACCCCCCAACCTGGAACGCTTCAGTCCCCTCGACCAAGCCCAAACTCTATGAGGGGTCCCACTACTCACACAAGTGACCTTTTAATTTTACTACTTCTGACCTATACCCAAACTGATGCTAATCTTCCTTTTTCAAGCTAAAGTGTTCTCTCAGTACTCACCAGGTAAAACGCCTTTTCCGCATCCATGGTCACCACTACCTCCAGTACCCGACCTCTCGAAGGAGTCATAACCACATTTAACAGCCTCCGTATTTTACGATGTGGAGATGCCGGCGGTGGACTGGGGTGAGCACAGTAAGAAGTCTTACAACACCAGGTTAAAGTCCAGCAGGTTTGTTTCAAACACTAGCTTTCGGAGCACTGCTCCTTCCTCAGGTGGATGAAGAGGTATGTTCCAGAAACATATATAGACAAAGTCAAAGATGCAAGACAATGCTTTGAATGCGAGCATTTGCAGGTAATTAAGTCTTTACAGATCTAGAGATAGGGGTAACCCCAGGTTAAAGAGGTGTTAATTGTCTCAGCCAGGACAGTTGATAGGATTTTGCAAGCCCAGGCCAGATGGTGGGGAATGAATTTAATGCAACATGAATCCAAGGTCCCGGTTGAGGGCGTACTCATCTGTGCGGAACTTGGCTATAAGTTTCTGCGCAGCAATTTTGCATTGTTACACATCCTGAAGGCCTCCTTGGAAAACGCTTACCCAGAGATCAGATGCTGAATGCCCTTGACTGCTGAAGTGTTCCCCGACTGGAAGGGATCATTCCTGTCTGGCGATTGTCGCGCGATGTCCGTTTATCCGTTGTCGCGGGGTCTGCATGGTCTCGCCAATGTACCATGCTTTGGGACATCCTTTCCTGCAGCGTATGAGGTAGACAACGTTGGCCGAGTCGCACGGGTATATACCGTGTACCTGGCTTGTGGTGTTCTCAAGTGTAATGGTGATACCCATGTCGATGATCTGGCACGTCTTGCAGAGATTGCCATGGCAGGGTTGTGTGGTGTCATGGTCGCTGCCTGAAGGCTGGGTAGTTTGCTGCAAACAATAGTTTGTTTGACGTTGCGTGGTTGTTTGAAGGCAAGCAGTGGGGGTGTAGGGCTGACCTTGGCAAGAGGTTCATCTTCATCGATGACATGTTGAAGACTGCGAAGAAGATGCGTAGTTTCTTTGCTCCGAGGAAGTACTGGATGACGAAGGGTACTCCGTCAATTGTGTCCCATGTTTGTCTTCTCAGGAGTTCGGTGCGGTTTTTTGCTGTGGCACGAGGTTAAAGTCCAACAGGTTTGTTTCAAACACTAGTGTTGGAAGACTTCTTACTGTGCTTACCCCAGTCCAACGCCGGCATCTCCACATCATGGCTACCATCGACACCGCAAACTGCCGGCTCAAAGTGGAGAGGATCTCCAAGAAGATCGCACATATAGACACTGACATTAAGTTTCTACAAAGATGCAAGAAAGCAGAAAGATCCCAAAAGGGCTACAGATCACAAACCCACTCAAGTCGACCTAGAACACCAACTGCGCAGAGAGGCTCTGCCGTCGCACCTCTCTCACACTCCTCAACCACCTCGTACAGCAGGAGCTGCAACCTGGAAACCAAGATAAAGTCCATATTCTCAACTTGCGCTCAGTACGCAGCAGACTAGCTTTGGAACACCGCCAAACAGATGAGACAACGATACTATGCCACCTATATGCACACCAAGAACAGGAAGCTTGAGAAACTCGGCATCACCACCAGCAGCAACCAAGCCTCCCCCGGTACCAGAGTAGAAAACAATACACGGAAATGCGTTGTCAACTTATAGGACTACACCCTTCCAGATGAAATCAAAGTCCTCAGCAGAGGGCTCAATTAATGCACCACCACCAAAATGGACCCCATCAGTCACGCGGCAGACACGGAGGAATTCATCAGGCGAATGAGGCTCCGGGAGTTCTTTCACAAACCTCAAGAGGCCGACAGCGAACCCAGTGAGTCAACCAATGAACTGGAACAGCAGACTGAGAGATCTGTGGTGCGGCAACCAAAGAGGAAAGAGTCGAATTCATCCCTCCAGAAGGCCGCTGCCCTAGACTCGACATGTATGCTCAAGCCGTCAGGAGTCGCGTCAATGCCAGATTCATCAATCGGATTCACAAGACAGCCCCGAACGTCACCCAAGCACAACGCCATCCGAGCTCTCATGACCAACCGCAACATCGTCATCAAACCAGCATACAAAGGAGAGGCCACCGTCATTCTGAACAGAACGGACTACTGCATAGAAGTGGACCGACAACTCAACAACCAGGAACACTAGTTACCCGCAGATCTGACCAAGGAACACACCCACCAAGTCAACAGACTGATCAAGACCTTTGATCCAGACCTTCAGAGCACCCTACATGCTCTCATCCCATACTCCCCACGCTGGAGATCTCTACTGCCTCCCGAAAATACACAAGGCCAACACACCAAGCCATCCTATTGTATCAGGCAATGGGACTCTGTGTGAGAACCTATCTGGCTCCATCGAGGGCACCTTGACACCCATCATACAAGGAATGCCCAGCTTCTGTCACGACGCGACGGACTTCCTACAGAAACTCAGCACCCATGGACCAGTTGAACCAGGAACATTCCTCCTCACAATGGATGTCCTGGCACACTACACCAGCATCCCCCATGACGACGGCTTTGCTGCAACAGGCTCAGTATTCAACACCAATAACTGCCAATCTCCAGGCGCAATTCTGCTACTCATCCGCTTCATTCTGGATCACAACGTCTTCACCTTTGACAACAAGTTTTTCATCCAGACGCACGGAACAACCCTGGGGACCAAATTCACACATCAATATGCCAACATCTTCATGCACAAGTTTAAACAAGACCTCCTCACCACACAGGACCTTCAACCGATATACACCAGATACATCGATGACATTTTTTATTTCTTTTGGACACACGGTGAAGAATCACTGAAACGATATACACGATAACATCAATAAGCTCCATCCCACCATCAGACTCGCCATGGACTACTCTCCAAAATCGGTTACATTCTTGGACACACTCATCTCCATCAAGGACAGTCACCTCAGAACTTTGCTTTACCGCAAGCCCACGGCTAACCTCACGATGCTCCACTTCTCTCAGATTCCACCCTAAACACATGAAAGAAGCCATCCCTTATGGACAAGCTCTCCGTATACACAGGATCTTCTCAGACAAGGAGTAGCATAACAGGCATCTACAGACGCTGAAAAATGTCCTCGTACGAACGGGATATGGCGCTCGACTCATCAATCGACAGTTCCAACGCGCCACAGCAAAAAACCGCACCGAACTCCTCAGAAGACAAACACGGGACACAACCGACAGAGTACCCTTTGTCATCCAGTACTTCCCCGGAGTGGAGAAACTATGTCATCTTCTTCACAGCCTTCAACATGTCATCGATGAAGATGAACATCTTGCCAAGGTCAGCCCGACACCCCCACTACTTGCCTTCAAACAACCGCGCACCCTCAAACAAACCATTGTTTGGAGCAAACTACCCAGCCTTTAGAACAGCGACCACGACACCACAAAACCCTGCCATGGCAACCTCTGCAAGACGTGCCAGATCAATGACATGGGTATCACCATTACACGTGAGAACACCACCCACCAGGTACACGGTACATACTCGTTCGACTCGGCCAACGTTGTTTACCTCATACGCTGCAGGAAAGGGCAGCACGGTAGCATAGTGGTTAGTATCAATGCTTCACAGCTCCAGGGTCCCAGGTTCAGTTCCCGGCTGGGTCACTGTCTGTGCGGAGTCTGCACGTCCTCCCCGTGTGTGCGTGGGTTTCCTCCGGGTGCTCCGGTTTCCTCCCACAGTCCAAAGATGTGCGGATTAGGTGGATTGGCCATGCTAAATTGCCCGTAGTGTCCTAAAATGTAAGGTTAAGGGGGAGTTGTTGGGTTACGGGTATAGGGTGGATACGTGAGTTTGAGTAGGGTGATCATTGCTCGGCACAACATCGAGGGCCGAAGGGCCTGTTCTGTGCTGTACTGTTCTAAAGGATGTCCCGAAGCGTGGTACATTGGCGAGACCATGCAGACTCTGCGACAACAGATGAACGGACATCGCGCGACAATCGTCAGGCAGGAATGTTCCCTTCCAGCTGGGGTACACTTCAGCAGTCAAGGGCATTCACCCTCTGACCTCCAGGTAAGCGTTCACCAAGGCGACCTTCAGGATGCGCGACAATGCAAAATCACTGCGCAGAAACTTATAGCCAAGTTCCACACACATGAGTACGCCCTCAACCAGGACCTTGGATTCATGTTGCATTAAATTAATTCCCCACCATCTGACCTGGGCTTCGGAAATCCTACCAACTGTCCTGGCTTGAGACAATTCACACCTCTTTAACCTGGGGTTATCCCCATCTCAGGATCTGTAAAGACTTAATTACCTGCAAATGCTCGCATTCAAAGCAGTCTTGCATCTTTGACTTTGTCTTTATATATGTTTCTGGAACATACCTCTTCATTCACCTGAGGAAGGAGCAGTGCTCCGAAAGCTAGTGTTTGAAACAAACCTGTTGGACTTTAACCTGGTGTTGTTAGACTTCTTACTGTCTTTATTTTACGAGAAAGCTGCCGTACTTTACAAAACCTGTCTGGTCCTCCGCAACTGCACCCAGGACACAACCTTCCATCTGACTCGCCGCCAACTTAGCCAGCACTTTCACATCTGTAGTTAACAGCGACATGGGCCTCGATGACCCACATTCTAACGGGTCTTTCCCCTTCTTTGGTACCAATGTGATCGTTGCCTGCGTCATTGTCTCCGGCAGCTCCCATTTCTCCATAGCCTCATTAAACGCCTACTTGAGACGCGGTGTCAGGTCCGTCGCAAACTCCATGTAAAATTTTGCTGGGCAGCCATTGGGCATCGGGGCATTTACCGACTTCATACACCTTATACTGTCCAAGACTTCCCTCAGCCCCAAAGGCTCCTCTAGCGCCTGCCTCTTCTCTTCCTCCAGCTGTGAAAACTCTAGTCCATCTAAAAACCGGCCCATGTTCCACCCTTCAAGCCCTGCTCCGCCCTGTACAGCTCCCTAAATTTCTCATTTATTCTTCCCGGATCCAGCACCATTTCCCGGTCTCTGTCTGTTTCCTCAATATATCCCTGGTCGCGGCATGCATCCGTAGTTCATGTGCTAAAATTCGACTTGCCTTCTCTCTGTACCCGTACTGCACCCCTCCTTGCCCTGCGCAGCTGCCGCACCGAGCTCCCCGTCGTCAACTTATCAAATTGCCCCTGTAACTTATTTCTCCTTGCCAGGGCCTCCGTGTCGGGCACCCTCGAATACTCCCTATCTAATTCGACTATTTTGTTCATTAACCGCTCATACTCCTCCCTCCTTTCCCTATCCTCATGTGCCTTGAACAAGATTACCTCCCCTCGGACCATCGCCTTAGTGCTTTCCAAAATGTGGCTGCTGACACCCTACATTTCAACAGTTCAATCCTACATAATCTTTAATCACCAACCACACTTTATCACAAAACCCTCCTCTCTGCCAACAATCCCGAATCAAGTCTCCACCCCGGCCTCTGCTCCCATCCCGATCTAAGTCAAATCTCCAGCCAATGGGGCGCATGATCCAAAATTACTATCCCCGCGTACTCTTCCACTCCACCTCTACCAACACCCCCTGGCTCATTACTAAAAAGTCGATTCTTGAATACACCCTATAAACATGTGAGAAAAAGAAGTACTCTCTACCCCCCCGGATTCTTAAAGTGCCACGGATCCACTGTACCCATCTTTTCCATGAACCGTCCCAACTCCTTTGCCATTTGTATTCTACCCATTGACCTGGGGCTCCACTTATCTATCCTCGGCTCCAAAACATAATTAAAATCTCCTCCCATGATCAACTGGTGTGTGGCAAAGTCCAGGATCGCTGCCAGCAACCCCCTCATAAAATTTACATCATCCCAATTCAGTGCATATCCATTCACCAATACCACCGGCATCCGCTCCAATACCCCGCTCACCACCTCACTTCCTTCGTGCTCACAAACCCCGTTTTCTTGCTGATCAGGATAGCCACCCCCCGTGACTTTGAGTCGAACCCTGAGTGGAACATCTGACCCACGCAGCTCTTTCTCAGCCTAACCTGGTCCTTCATGTGGAGGTGCGTCTCCTGCTGAAAGACCACCTCCGCCTTTAAACTCCTAAGGTGTGCAAACACCCAAAATCTTTTCACCGGCCCATTGAGCCATACTGTAATGCCATATTGTAAGCCTTACTGGGGGCTTCCGCCTTCATTCCTCTCTACGTCTGCCATCCTCCCCTTTCGGCTCTACCCACTTTATTTTCACCCTGTACCGGGCCCATCCAAGATGACCCCCTTCTCCGCCCCTGACCATCCTTCTTCGTCAACCCTGCCGCGTTGTGCTTCCCTCCACCTAGGAGGAAAAGAAAAATACCAACCCCCACTCTACACTTATCTTCCACTGTTCTCAAGTTTCAGCACCTCCGCCTCCCAAAAAAGTTCAGTTCTCCCCCAGTTTATGCTCCTTGATAAAGTCACTGGCTGTTTCTTGTGTCTCAAAATAGTATTCTTGGCCCTCATGAGTCACCCATAGTTTCGCCGGGTAGAGCACCTCATACCTGATACGTCGATACAGCACTGCCTTGGCCCTGTTGAACCCAGCACTCCGTTTTGCCAGTTCAGCTCCAAAGTACTTGTGTATTCAAATCTTGTTCCCCTCCCATTCGTCAGTTCCGCTTCTCCCTGCTCCAATGCACGATCTTCTCTTTCTCCACAAACTCATGGAGTCTCACGATCACCGCCCAAGGCCATTCCTCGGCTCTTGGTTTCTGCCTTAGAGACCTGTGCGCTCTGTCCACCTCCAGGACCTTGTCCAGCACCCCCTCCACACCAGCCCTGCTAGAATCCTCGAGACGTACTTCATGGCACTCATACTTTCCACTCCTTCAGGTAGGCTGAATATTCACAAATTCTGCCTTCTCAACCTGTTTTCTTGCTCCTCCACCTTTGCTCTCAGCATCTTGCAAAGGTCACCTAAGAGTCCTACCTTCACCTCCAGTGCCACCACTCTATCGCTGTGTTCTGACCTAACCTTCTCCATCTCTCGGATCTGCGACCCCTGTGCCTCCAGATATTTGTCAACCCTTTCCATCGAGCACTTTAGGGCTCCCACAACCCCTACGATGGCCTTTGATCTATCCTCCTGCATCTCCTTCCTCTGCTGACGGAACTCTTCCCTGATGAAGGCCATCAACTGTTCCATCTGGGGCCTTCCAACTTGCACATACACTTCCCCTCCGCCATCTTTCTAGTAGCTGCTGCGCCACAATGGCTCCCTGTACCATGGTCCTACTGTCACTTTGCTTATCCACCCTCCAGCTTCTGCTCTCACCCAAACAAGCTGACAGACAAACTCTTCTAATCTACTGCAAAAGATCTCCTTATCAAGGACCTATCTGATCTCCCGAACCTTAAAATTTCCCTCACAAGGGCTCGAAACTGCTCCATCACCAACCTTTCTCAACTCCCTGATGTGGTACCGATTACCATTCCTCCCCTCTCTAGCTGAGTGGTGGTGCTGAATTTCTCCCAAATTGCATTCAGCCTCTCAATCTTACTGGCCCAAGATTTAAGAGATTTTTAAAAATGGTAATCAGGTCCTTCCATTTAATTCAACAGGACCTGAGAGAAACCTGTTCTTCTGGGATTCCCAGCCCCAATACAGCACCATGGATCAAGATTCACCTCCAAGTTAACATTCAGCTCTATCTCCAGTTCCTATTAAAAACGTTTTATTTATTGTTATATTTATGTTGGAATATATATTTCACTTTCGTTCCCTGTTTATTATGCATATAAGCTTCACAAAAGTATTTTCTGCTCTTACCTTATTCTCCATTGTCTTCATTAATTTGTCCTTCTTCTTAACTTCATTTTGTAAATTTTTGGACTGTGAAAGAAAATGTTCAATATTTTGATAACTGAGAATCTCCTTTTCCTTAAATTCAAAATTTTGTTCACTTGCATAATTGCCATTTTTTACAACAGTATAATAGTAGATAAGTTACCACCCTAATCCATTTTTAGCTGTAAGTCTTTCTGTTACTACTGCTGCTGGAAACTACCACCCTATGTCCCACCTTCCCTTTCCTTGCAGAAGTAGCTGAATGGATTTTCTGTTCCAATCCCACGTCCAATGCGCCTGGAACTACAATGTTTGAATCACTCCAATTAGATTTGGCCTTTGGCACAGCTATTATCAGTCATTTATGGCCTCAAAGACAAGTTAATAAGAACATACAAAATATAAACAGGAACAGGTCATTTGCCCCACAAGTCTGCTTCACCATCTCACGGTTGACCTGATTGTAATCTGAATTTCCTGCCTGCCCTCCCACAACTCATGTGGATGAAAAAGCTGTCCAACACAGCTCTGAATATATTCAATGATCCAGCCTCCACTGTTCTCTGGAGACAAGAATTTCAAAGCATTTCTGAGAGAAGATATTCCTACTCATCTATGTCTTAAATTGGAAATTCCTTGGGTGAGATTCTCCATCCCCGGGACACCCAGAATACGTTCCCCCATTGGGATGGCGAATCAGGTGCAGGGCAAAATCAGGATTGATGTCCTCTGACACCTTGCTGGCGGCATGAAGGAGTTTCCATGCAAGGGGACCAGGGAAATAAATGCACATGAGTCATTCTGACCCATTTGCATCAGTTTATCAGGCTCAGCGCCCTATGCTTTAGCCTCCTAAGATTGTCCGGTCTCCGCGGTCAGGAATCACGTTCGCTTGCAGTCTCTACAATTGTGAAACTGACGTGGTAGACCTTGCGGTGGGGCCAAGGGGGCAACGGTTGCCCTCTTGGGCCACCGCAAGGTCCACTATAACTGGGTCACAATGGTAGAGATTACCAATCCCCCCCACCCGCACCATAAATCAGCCCCCAACCCCAGGATTGCCTGGGTCCCCTCCACTCCAAGTCCAGGGGTGACCCTACCCCCTCCTTCCCAATAGGCCCCTGTAATAGAGGGACACCCCCATGCACACACAGGGGACGGGCCATCCCCGTACTTGGTAGGATGGGGGTGTCAGGGGCCGATTTGCGGTGTGGGGCATGTCGGAGCTAGATTGTGGTCAGGGCCGACTTGTGGTGCGGGTGGAGAAGTTGGGGTGCCCGACCTCAGGAGCCCACTATCGGCTGCCCGCTCAACATGGCACCTGATAGCGGGATTTCCCCAGGAATCCCTTATATTCAGTACCAAACATAAATTTGCATGGAGTGAAACACTGAATTGCATCTCTCTCTGCCGTAAGGAGATCGTAAAACTACTGCAATTCAGTTTCGGCGGGAAACACAGAGCAGGATTCTTCATCCAGCAACGCCGGAATAGCGGAACGCCATTGGGCGGAGAACCATGTGTGAGCCGAAAATCGAGACTGGCGCCAGGCTCCCAGCAGAATGCCATCGTCTGGTGCCATGCATTCTATGCTACACGCCAGTGTGGGCATGCAAATTGCATAGTAAATACCATTAGCATATCATTAATGGGCCTGCCCCAAGAATCTCTGTGTCTCCCGTAATGTTCCGCCTCCGCCAGGAGTAAATACTGACGGTGAGGTTCACTTATGGTCTATAAAATCGGGAAACAGGAACTGTAGGTGCTGGGGGAGAAAGAGGAATAGGACATGCTCCCAGAGGTGCGATTGTGGCTGCCGGCCCAGCCCTGGCTGGGGGCGGCATCTGCCAGGGCCGGGGGGAGTAGCGAGCGGTGACCAGGGGATAGGCCATGAGTTGGGGTGGCCCCCCCGGGACTGTGGTGTCCAGGCACAGACTGCCATTGCTGCGGCCTGCAAAGCAACCATCTTGATGCATGGCCACCCCACTGACCATCCACTGTGGCTTGTGATTGCGCAGAGCAACACTGGCCGGGTGGTTCCCCCCCCCCCCCCCCCAACAGCCCCACCCAGCACAGGATGCCACCCTGCCAGTGAGGTATCATGTGGTCTTCCTGAGGGGGGTACCCACATTAGTTCCTACAGGGGGTGCCAGAAAGGAGCCGCAAAGTGTACCGCTGGCATGGGTAGTGCCAGCCACCAATACCCATGCCGACAGGGATGAGTCCTGGGCACCGATGGAGCCAGGGGTGCGGGGCAAAGGACAGAGTGTCAGGGGGAATGGCTGAGGTTCGATGTGGAAACAGGAGAGGAGTGGGGGGGGGGGGGGGGGGGGGGGGGGCAGGCAGGGGCCACCGTGTAGTCCATTGGACCTGGTTGGGCACAGGAGTACGCACCATGCTCACATGTCTGACTTTCACCCCCTGCACTCAATAGATTTCAGTATCCAACCAGGAGTGATTGGCATCTGCCTTGCCGCCGCAGCCCTGGTGGATGCATTGACGCTGTACAAGAAGGAGCTGCTCGGGGAGGGCCATTTCAGTAGCACAGCTTGCCGCAGAAGAACAGGAGCCGGCCAGTGAGGATGGTGAGCCGGCTGTCAACAGGCTGAGGAGGATGTGGGAAGGAGACGCTGCATTAAGCTCCATGTGTACTGGCAGCGCCTGCCCTTCGAGGGCCTGCTGGACCGAGCATGTCACCAAAGACTCGAGCTGAGCAGGAAGACCATACGGCATATCTGCCGCATCATGACGCACCTTATTGTCTTATTGAATTGTCTTATTGAATGTCTTATTGAATTCTTTGAGGAGGTGACCAAGCATGTGGATGAAGGTAAAGCAGTGGATGTAGTGTACATGGATTTTAGTAAGGCATTTGATAAGGTTCCCCATGGTAGGCTTATGCAGAAAGTAAGGAGGCATGGGATAGTGGGAAATTTGGCCAGTTGGATAACAAACTGGCTAACCGATAGAAGACAGAGAGTTGTGGTGGATGGCAAATATTCAGCCTGGAGCCCAGTTATCAGTGGCGTACCGCAGGGATCAGTTCTGGGTACTCTGCTGTTTGTGATTTTCATTAACGACTTGGATGAGGGAGTTGAAGGGTGGGTCAGTAAATTTGCAGATGATACGAAGATTGGTGGAGTTGTGGATAGTGAGGAGGGCTGTTGTCGGCTTCAAAGAGACATAGATAGAATGCAGAGCTGGGCTGAGAAGTGGCAGATGGAGTTTAACCCTGACAAGTGTGAGGTTGTTCATTTTGGAAGGACAAATCTGAATGCGGAATACAGGGTTAATGGTAGGGTTCTTGGCAATGTGGAGGAGCAGAGAGATCTTGGGGTCTATGTTCATTGTTCTTTGAAAGTTGCCACTCAAGTGGATAGAGCTGTGAAGAAGGCCTATGGTGTGCTAGCGTTCATTAGCAGAGGCATTGAATTTAAGAGCCGTGAGGTGATGATGCAGCTGTACAAAACCTTGGTCAGGCCACATTTGGAGTACTGTGTGCAGTTCTGGTCACCTCATTTTAGGAAGGATGTGGAAGCTTTGGAAAAGGTGCAAAGGAGATTTACCAGGATGTTGCCTGGAATGGAGAGTAGGTCATACGAGGAAAGGTTGAGGGTGCTAGGCCTTTTCTCATTAGAACGGAGAAGGATGAGGGGCGACTTGATAGAGGTTTATAAGATGATCAGGGGAATAGATAGAGTAGACAGTCAGAGACTTTTTCCCCGGGTGGAACACACCATTACAAGGGGACATAAATTTAAGATAAATGGTGGAAGATATAGAGGGGATGTCAGAGGTAGGTTCTTTACCCAGAGAGTAGTGGGGGCATGGAATGCACTGCCTGTGGTAGTAGTTGAGTCGGAAAATTTATGGACCTTCAAGCGGCTATTGGATAGGTACTTGGATTAGGGTAGAATAAGGGAGTGTAGGTTAACTTCTTAAGGGCAGCACGGTAGCATTGTGGATAGCACAATTGCTTCACAGCTCCAGGGTCCCAAGTTCGATTTCGACTTGGGTCACTGTCTGTGTGGAGTCTGCACATCCTCCCCGTGACTGCGTGGGTTTCCTCCGGGTACTCCGGTTTCCTCCCACAGTCCAAAGATGTGCAGGTTGGGTGGATTGGCAATGACAAATTGTCCAAAATTCTATGATTTTTTTTTTTTTTAAATTTAGAATATCCAATTCATTTTTTCCAATTAAGGGGCAATTTAACGTGGCCAATCCACCTAACCTGCACATCTTTGGGTTGTGGGGGTGAAACCCACGCAGACACGGGGAGAATGTGCAAACTCCTCACAGACAGTGACCCAGGGCCGGGATTCGAACCCGGGTCCTCAGCGCCGTAGGCAGCAATGCTAACCACTGTGCCACAAAATTCTATGATTAACCTAGGACAAAGGTTCGGCGCAACATCGTGGGCCGAAGGGCCTGTTCTGTGCTGTATTTCTCTATACTCTATACCTGGAACTGCGGGTATATGTGGGAGGACATCCGCGCCCGGCTACCCTGAACCCTTTCTCCACGGATTCCTTCCAGGCACCGTGTGGGACCTGTCTGGGATCGCACAGACCTCGGTACACAGGTGCATCTGTGCCGTAACGGATGCCCAAAGTGCCCGGGTGATACAATATATCAGGTTCAATGTTGACCGAGCCGACCACGTTTCCCAGTCAGTGGGACCTGCCGCCATCATAGGGATGCCCCAGATCCAGGGGTTGATCGATGAGACGCATATCCCCCGATGAGCACCGGCGCATGAGGGGCTGGGATTCAAAAACCAAAAGGGTTACCATTCCATGAATGTGCAGCTGGTGTACGACCATGAGATGCACATCTTCATCCAAAATGTAAGTACAGTAAACACCATTGACATTTCAGTAGCGGGCCCAACCCAGTTTTGTCTGGGGTCTCCGCGATTCCCTGCCTCCAATGGGATGAATTACCAATGTAGAGGTTCACTGTGCTTTTAAAAATTCTGAAACTGGCTGGTGAGGGAGAGGGAAGAGGTAGGACACAGAGAGGAGAGACATGGCTGCCAGGCCGGGACTGGGGTGGTGCCTAGGCATGGATCGCCATTGCCGCGGCCTGCAAGGCAGCCATCTTGTTAACACACCCCACTGACCACCCACCTTGGCCCCTGGTTCTGCAGAATTTCACCGGCTGATTGGTGCTCTCACCCCCGCCCCCTGTCTCCCACACCCCACACCCCAGCCCCCATCCCACCACCCCCAAACCACAGTTCGCATTCTCCCCCTCACCACCATCGCACCCCACCCACCGCCATAACTCCCACAACCGCTGCCATCTGCCGGCGGGGCATCACATGGCCCACCAAAGAGCAGCGTCCACAGTAGTCCCTATAGAGGGGGTGCCGGACAGGGGGGGTGAAGACAACCGCTGGCATGGGTAGTGCCAGCTGATGATTCCCCTGCTAGGCACCAATGGGGCCGTGGGTGCGGAAATGGGGGAGGTGGGGACATGTGGGGGAAGAGTCTACAGTGCCAACTGGGAGCACCATTTAGCCTGCTAGACCAGGTTGGACACGGGGATACATTCCTTTCCAACGTGCCATCTTTCACTCCCTGCAGACAGTAGATATTGGAATAGAACCAACAATGGTGTCCTTCCTCCTAGCCTGGGGGATGCACAGCTGAGGGTGCAGTAGCGAGAGTGCAGCAGTGCAACAGTGGGCAGCCGCTCAGAATGGAGAGCTGGCCACCCAACAGGCCTGTCATAGAAGGACTTGGCGGACCAGAAGTGCTGTTGAAGGGGGACAGTGAGACATATCTGATGGCACAACTGGCACCGCAGGGGTATTGGGGAGAACGCATGTTCCCGTTGGAAGTCAAGGTGACGGACGGTTTATACATGGGGTCCTTCCAGAAGCCGAGTGGGGACTTGTCCGAGATCTCAGAGAGCTCGGTGCGCAGGTGCATCTGCACCGTCACAGAGGCCCTAGATGCCCAATGGGCACAATACAACCATTTCAATGTGGACCAAGCCCACCACAATTCCAGAGCAGATGGTTCGCCGCTATGCCCCAGGTACAGGGGGTAATCAATTGGATGGATGTCGCCCGATGGGTACCTGCAGATGACAGGCCGATTTTCACAAACAGAAAAGGGCTCCACTCAATGAACGTGCAGCTGATATGCGACCATCAGATAGGCATCATGCACGTCTGCGACTGATACTGAGGCAGTGTGTAAGACGGCTTCATCCTGGCACGGACCCAATCATCTCCTCCTCCTTAGGGGTGCCCAATGGCCCAGGGATACTCCATGGGATGGAGGTGCGAGCGGAGCTATTCCCTGATACACCCCAAACACCTGGCCCTACCAGTCTAGGAGGCCCGCTCCCGTCTCGGCCGGGGTCTGCATGCTCGCGAAGGTGGACCACCTCAGGCTGGACTGTGCCACATCATGCTACAACTGTGCCACCACATTCTGTGTCTGTGCCTCATCAGCCAGTGCCTGCGCCATCTCCCTTTGTTACTGGGCCACCTCCCTCTGTGACACTGCCATGTTGGCCAGCACCTGGGCAATGCCGCCGACACTTACAGCCATGGCCCGTGGTGACTGCGCCAAACTCAGGAGCGCTGCTGCAATAATGAGGTGGCTCTGGCAAATGGCTGCCTGTGACTGGGCAGTCCTATCCTGGGCCTCTGCCACCGCCTGCACAATTTGCCCCAGGCCTTAGACATGCTCATCCATAGCCAAACCCATCGCCCACAAGGTCTCCACCACGGACGCCACACATCCGGTGTTGGCCTGGGTGGCGCACATGGTCGGCACCACCTCCTGCTCCTGCATGGAGTTGGAATCCTCCACCTATGCCTGCAAGTGCTGGATGCTCACTGACAATTCTTCATGTAGTCCCTGGCTCTGTGACTGCATCTCTACAGTAGATGGGACTGTCTGTGCCCGAAGTCCGAAATGCGTCTGGACGACAGCTAGTTCCTGGAGTTGGCCCGCCTTCCGAGCGTCCTCCTCGTCAGGAGATCCTCCCTCAACATGATGTATTGAAGCATCTGTGTGATGCACATAGAGATAGTCCCAAGCAGGTGCCTCTTCACTAAAGTGCCCAAACGAGGTGAGTGTCTCTGGGATGATGGAAGGTATTGGAGACAGCTGTAATGGGAAATCCGTGTCATCCTCGGACCCGAGTTCCTAGGTTTCCTGGGTCTCAGGCATATGGGTCAACTCTGTGTCGGTTCCGCCCTTGCTGCTCAGAACACAGGCTGTGGCACCGGTATGGTGGGGCGCGGGTCACCAGCAGCTCCTTTAAGACACAAGACAAGCCGCATGATTAGACTGTAGGCCGGAAGGGTGGGAATTGGGAGGCAGTATGGGGATGAGTGTAGGGTGGGACTGAGGGTGGTGTGAGGATAAGGGTGGTGTGAGGGTGGTGTTGGAGGAGGTTGACACACGTGGCATGGGGAACCACAATTCAGTGGAGTCTCACTTTCTCGCCCACGGCTGATCTCCACCCAAGCAACGTCCCCTCCCTCGGACCCACGTCCACGGCCCGCTGCTCTGTCGGTGTGAAAGGCCACAGGTCCGGTGGTCCCTCTACAGTTTTCTCCCACTGCCGGCGGTTATGGGTGACCTCTCTTGGTGTGGGGGAAACAGCCAATACAGTGTTAGACAGTCCGATGCATGCAGCCCCGGGAGTGGGTAGCTGGGCATCAGTGGCCAGGGGCCGCCCACAATTTCAGCGTCATCGGGGATTCTCTGCCACATCATCGAACGTGATTTCGGGGATCGGAGAATCCAGCCCCAGAGCTGTATTGTTCTCACAAGGAACAAAAGCTCCCTCTGATGGTAGAAAGGTAGATGTGCATTGATCTGAGCATCCCATGTACACCACCATCTGGTGGCCGGCACAGAACATAGAACATAGAACGATACAGCGCAGTACAGGCCCTTCGGCCCACGATGTTGCACCGACATGGGAAGTCAAAAACTAAAGGCCATCTAACCTACACTATGCCATTATCATCCATATGCTTATCCAATAAGCTTTTAAATGCCCTCAATGTTGGCGAGTTCACTACTGTTGCAGGTAGGGAATTCCACGGCCTCACCACTCTTTGCGTAAAAAACCTACCTCTGACGTCTGTCCTATATCTATTACCCCTCAATTTAAGGCTATGTCCCCTCGTGCTAGCCACCTCCATCCGCGGGAGAAGGCTCTCACTGTCCACCCTATCTAACTCTCTGATCATTTTGTATGCCTCTATTAAGTCACCTCTTAACCTTCTTCTCTCTAACGAAAACAACCTCAAGTCCATCAGCCTTTCCTCATAAGATTTTCCCTCCATACCAGGCAACATCCTGGTAAATCTCCTCTGCACCCGTTCCAAAGCTTCCACGTCCTTCCTATAATGAGGCTACCAGAACTGTACGCAATACTCCAAATGCGGCCGTACCAGAGTTTTGTACATCTGCAACATGACCTCATGGCTCCGGAACTCAATCCCTCTACCAATAAAGGCCAACACACCATAGGCCTTCTTCACAACCTTATCAACCTGGGTGGCAACTTTCAGGGATCTATGTACATGGACACCGAGATCCCTCTGCTCATCCACACTGCCAAGAATTTTACCATTAGCCAAATATTCCGCATTCCTGTTATTCTTTCCAAAGTGAATCACCTCACACTTCTCTACATTAAACTACATTTGCCACCTCTCAGCCCAGCTCTGCAGCTTATCTATGTCCCTCTGTAACCTGCAACATCCTTCCACACTGTCTACAACTCCACTGACTTTAGTGTCGTCTGCAAATTTACTCACCCAACCTTCTGTGCCCTCCTCTAGGTCATTTATAAAAATGACAAACAGCAACGGCCCCAGAACAGATCCTTGTGGTACGCCACTCATAACTGAACTCCATTCTGAACATTTGCCATCAACCACCACCCTCTGCCTTCTTTCAACTAGCCAATTTCTGATCCACATCTCAAAATCACCCTCAATCCCCAGCCTCCGTATTTTCTGCAATAGACAACCGTGGGGAACCTTATCAAACGCTTTACTGAAATCCATATACACCACATCAACTGCTCTACCCTCGTCTACCTGTTCAGTCACCTTCTCAAAGAACTCGATAAGGTTTGTGAGGCATGACCTACCCTTCACAAAACCATGCTGACTATCCCTAATCATATTATTCCTATCTAGATGATTATAAATCGTATCTCTTATAATCCTCTCCAAGACTTTACCCACAACAGACGTGAGGCTCACCGGCCTATAGTTACCGGGGTTATCTCTATTCCCCTTCTTGAACAAAGGGACCACATTTGCTATCCTCCAGTCCTCTGGCACTATTCCTGTAGCCAATGATGACATAAAAATCAAAGCCAAAGGCTCAGCAATCTCTTCCCTGGCTTCCCAGAGAATCCTAGGATAAATTCCATCAGGCCCCGGGGACTTGTCTATTTCCACCTTGTCCAGAATTGCCAACACTTCTTCCCTACGCACCTCAATGCCATCTATTCTAATAGCCTGGGTCTCAGCATTCGCCTCCACAACATCATCTTTTTCCTGAGTGAATACTGACGAAAAGTATATCTCCTCAGCCTCCACACACAACTTCCCACCACTGTCCTTGACTGGCCCTACTCTTACCCTAGTCATTCTTTTATTCCTGACATACCTATAGAAAGCTTTTGGGTTTTCCTTGATCCTACCTGCCAAAGACTTCTCATGTCCCCTCCTTGCTCGTCTTAGCTCTCTCTTTAGATATCCTTCCTCGCTTCCTTGTAACTATCAAGCGCCCCAACTGAAACTTCACGCCTCATCTTCACATAGGCCTCCTTCTTCCTCTTAACAAGAGATTCCACTTCTTTGGTAAACCACGGTTCCCTCGCTCGACCCCTTCCTCCCTGCCTGACTGGTACGTACTTATCAAGAACATGCAATAGCTGTCACATATCCAGTGTGCCCAACCCTTGCAGCCTACTTCTCCAACCTACACATCCTAAGTCATGTCTAATGGCATCATAATTGCCCTTCCCCCAGCTATAACTCTTGCCCTGCGGGGTATACTGATTCCTTTCCATCACTAACGTAAAGGTCACCGAATTGTGGTCACTGTTTCCAAAGTGCTCACCTACCTCCAGATCTAACACCTGGCCTGGTTCATTATCCAAAACCAAATCCAATGTGGCCTCGCCTCTTGTTGACCTGTCAACATATTGTGTCAGGAAACCCTCCTGCACACATTGTACAAAGAATGACCCATCTAATGTACTCGAACTATATCTTTTCCAGTCAATATTTGGAAAGTTAAAGTCTCCCATAACAACTACCCTGTTACTTTCGCTCTTTTCCAGAATCATCTTCGCCATCCTTTCCTCTACATCCCTAGAACTATTAGGTGGCCTATAGAAAACTCCCAATAGGGTGACCTCTCCTTTCCTGTTTCTAACCTCAGCCCATACTACCTCGGAAGAAGAGTCCCCATCTAGCATCCTTTCCGCCACCGTAATACTGTCCTTGACTAGCAGCGCCACACCTCCCCCTCTTTTGCCCCCTTCTCTGAGCTTACTAAAACACCTAAACCCCGGAACCTGCAACAACCATTCCTGTCCCTGCTCTGTCCATGTCTCTGAAATGGCCACAACATCGAAGTCCCAGGCACCAACCCATGCTGCCAGTTCCCCTACCTTATTTCGTATACTCCTGCCATTGAAGTAGACACACTTCAAACCACCTACCTGAACACTGGCACCCTCCTGCGAAGTCAAATCTGTGCTCCTGACCTCTATACTCTCAATCTCCCGTACCCCAAAACTACAATCCAGGTTCCCATGCCCCTGCTGAATTTGTTTAAACCCCCCCCCAAAGAGCACTAACAAATCTCCCCCCCAGGATATTGGTGCCCCTCAGGTTCAGATGTAGTTCATCCTGTCTATAGAGGTCCCACCTTCCCCAGAAAGAGCCCCAGTTATCCAGAAATCTGAATCCCTCCCGCCTGCACCATCCCTGTAGCCACGTGTTTAATTGCTCTCTCTCCCTATTCCTCATCTCACTATCACGTGGCACGGGCAACAACCCAGAGATAACAACTCTGTTTGTTCTCGTTCTGAGCTTCCACCCTAGCTCCCTAAAGGCCTGCCTGACATCCTTGTCCCCTTTCCTACCTATGTCGTTAGTGCCAATGTGGACTACGACTTGGGGCTGCTCCCCCTCCCCCTTAAGGACCCGGAAAACACGATCCGAGACGTCACGTACCCTTGCACCTGGGAGGCAACATACCAAACGTGAGTCTCTCTCGCTCCCACAAAATCTCCTATCTGTGCCCTTGACTATCGAGTCCCCAATTACTACCAGTCTTTGGTGTAACTAATTCCCTGAAGCTCCTATCTATGACCCCCTCTGCCTCCTGAATGATCCGAAGTTCATCCAGCTCAAGCCCCAGGTCCCTAACACGGTTTTTGAGGAGCTGGAGTTGGGTGCACTTCCCACAGATGAAATCAGCAGGGACACTGACGGTGTCCCTCACCTCAAACATTCTGCAGGAGGAGCGTTGTACTGCCTTCCCTGACATCACCTCTAGATTTAAAAAAAACAAGAAAAATAAAAATAAAGGAAGAGCTTACCTGATATTCCCTCAAACCCTGCTCCCGCTGAAAGGTAAGCAAATTTAAAGGCACTCACTCACCTTCACGACAGGCCCCTGCTCCCGCTTCCCAACGACCGTGGATTTTTTTTTTGGTTAGAGGAGGAGGTAGGGTGGGAAACACTGACGAAGTGTTTCGGGTTTTTTTTTTTGTTTAGAGGAGGAGGTAGGGTGGGAAACACTGACGAAGTGTTTCGGGTTTAACTGTCACTTGACAACAGCCCCTCCACAAACCACCTTCAAATTAGGTTGACCGCACTGCACGTATGCAAATTTCCCCAGAACAGCTGATCAGTAGCTCTGCTCTGCTGCCCTCTGCTGGATGCTTGCCTTCACTCAAACTCCTTGGGTCTCCTTCGCGGGTACACCTTCAAATTAGGCTGACCGCACTGCACGTATGCAAATTTCCCCAGAACAGCTGATCAGTAGCTCTGCTCTGCTGCCCTCTGCTAGAGGCTACAGGGATGGTGCAGGCGGGAGGGATTCAGATTTCTGGATAACTGGGGCTCTTTCTGGGGAAGGTGGGATCTCTATAGACACGATGGTCTACATCTGAACCTGAGGGGCACCAATATCCTGGGGGGGAGATTTGTTAGTGCTCTTTGGGGGGGTTTAAACTAATTCAGCAGGGGCATGGGAACGTGGATTGTAGTTTTGGGGTACGGGAGATTGAGAGGGCAGCTGGAACTGCACTTTTCAGAACACCCCAGACCGACCGACATCTGCTGACCGAAAAGCAGAATCGCATGAACCTGGAATTCTTAGGTGAAACACCATCTGGTGGTCGAAGGACACAATTGTGCCAACCTGAGTCGCTTGCGTGAACCGATTTCCGAGAGGCTGCAACCTCAACGGTGAAGACTCATCTCAAACCTAACCTTTCATCCCCATTTTCTTTTTATCCCCGCCAATCTTTACCATGTGTGTATCTGGGTAGAGGATGGGACGGGAACTTGCGATTAGGTGGTCTGGCAGACCATTATCCTGTTATTTCCAAATATGTTCATCATTTTTCCTTTTTATTAATAAACAGTTTGTTAACGTTTACTTATAAATCTGCACCAGGATTCTCCATCAGCGGGATCTTCCGCTTTGCTGGCAGCTCTACCACGCCCATGGGTTTCCTGACAGCGTGGGGTGGCCATAATGGGGAATCCCATGGGCGGGCTGCTGGAACGGGCTGCACCGCGCAGGAAAAAGGGGCTGGCAGAACGGAAAATCCCACCCCTGTGCCTGTAACTCATTGGAGCAGTCAAGAGTTAAAGATCTTTGGAAAATGTGAGGCATTGATTAATTCACTTATGTTGGGACTCCGGGGTCTCTGCGGCTGGAAATGACCGCGCACTCGCCCATGGTATCATAACAGACCCGAGTTGGCGCATGTGTAGGAGCACCAGCGTGTGCTGGCGTCATCCCAGCGCATGCGCAGGGGGGGTTGTTCTCCGCGGCGGCCATGGCGCACCGTTACACCGGCCGGCGCAGAGGGAAAGAGTGCCCCCACGGCACAGGCTGGCCGGCGGATCAGTGGGCCCTGATTGTGGGCCATGCTACCATGGGGGCACCCCCCGAGGCCAGATCCCCCCGTGCCCCCCCAAGGACTCCGCAGGCCGCCTGCAGAGCCCAGGTCCCGCCGGTACGGACCTGGTGTATTCCACGCCGGCAGGACCTGCCGAAAATGGGCAGCCACTCCGCGCATCGCGGGCCAGAGAATCGCCGGGGGGGGCCGTTCCCAACGGCCCCTGACAGGCGCGATTGCTGCCCCCGCCAAAAAACCGGCGCCGGAGAATCCAGCCGCCGGCGTCGGGGCGGGATTCATGCCGCCCCCTGGCGATTCTCCGGCCCGGCAGGGGTGGTCAGAAAATCCTGCCCCTGATCTCTGTGTTAAAAAGGGTCTTTTGTCTTCTCGATGTTAATAAGGAAAGAATACGGTTTACTTATAGAATATTGTATCTGTGGGTAGGATTGGTGTTGATATTTGTTAAGATGTTTACTGTGGGTTTATAAAGTGTTCACTAGTTTCATAAATAAACATTGTTTTAATTTAAAAGTACTGTGAATCTCTGGTACATCACACCTGCAGAGTAAGCCCCTGTGTTCCCCATAACCACAATCTATTAAAAGTTGTGTGTCAGGTGAACTCCATGATGTCCAATTTCTCTAATAATAATAAGAAAGTCAGCATTAAGGCACTTTACCTGGATGCTCGCAACATTCGTAACAAAGTTGATGAATTAACGGCACAAATCATCGCGAATGAAAATGACTTGATAGCCATTACGGAGGCATGGTTGCAGGATGGTCACGACTGGGAGTTAAATATCCAGGGGTACCAGACATTTCGGAGGGATAGACAGGTATGTAACAGGTATGTGGGCAGCACGGTAGCATTGTGGTTAGCACAATCGCTTCACAGCTCCAGGGTCCCAGGTTCGATTCCCGGCTTGGGTCACTGTCTGTGTGGAGTCTGCACATCCTCCCCGTGTGTGCGTGGGTTTCCTCCGGGTGCTCCGGTTTCCTCCCACAGTCCAAAGATGTGCGGGCTAGGTGGATTGGCCATGATAAATTCCCCTTAGTGTCCAAAATTGCCCTTAGTGTTGGGTGGGGTTGCTGGGTTATGGGGATAGGGTGGAGGTGTTAACCTTGGGTAGTGTGCCCTTTCCGGGAGCCGGTGCAGACTCGATGGGCTGAATGGCCTCCTTCTGCACTGTAAATTCTGTGTAATGTAAGGGAGGTGGAGTAGCACTAATAATCAAGGACAACATCAGGGTGGCATTAAGGGATGATATAGGTTCTATGGAGAATGAGGTTGAATCCATTTGGGTAGAAATTAGAAATTCTAAGAAGAAAAAGACACTGATCGGCGTAGTCTATAGGCCACCAAATAATAGCATCACACTGGGACGGGCAGTAAATGAAGAGATAACTAATGCCTGTGAAAAGGGTACAGCAGTTATCATGGGAGAGTTTAATCTGCATATAGATCGGTCAAATCAGCTCGGTCAGGGTAGCCTTGAAGAGGAGTTTGTTGAATGTATCCGGGATAGTTTTCTGGAAAAATATGTAATGGAACCGACGAGAGAGCAAGCTATCGTAGATCTGGTCCTGTGTAATGAGGCAGGAATAATTAATGACCTCATCATTAGGGATCCTCTTGGGAGGAGTGATCACAGCATGGTTGAATTTAGTATAAAGATGGAGAGTGTGATGATAGAATCCAATACCAGGGTCCTATGCTTGAACAAAGGGGACTACGATAGAATGAGGAAGGACCTCGCTAAAGTAGACTGGAAACAAATATTTTATGGTAGGACAGTTGAGGAGCAGTGGAGTACTTTCAAAGAAATCTTTCATAGTGCTCAACAAAAGTATATTTCAGTAAGAAGGAAGAATTGTAAGAAAAGAGGTAATCTACCATGGGTGTCTAAGGAGATACATGAGGCTGTCAAATTGAAAGAGAAGGCTTACAAAGTGGCCAAGATCAGCAGGAAACTAGAAGATTGGGAAAACTTTAAAGGTCAGCAGAAAGCCACGAAAAGAGCCATAAAGAAAAGTAAGATAGAACATGAACAAAACCTGGCACAGAATATAAGGACAGATAGCGAAAGTTTTTATAATTATATAAAACCAGAAAGAGTGGCTAAAGTAAACATTGGTCCGTTAGAGGATGAGAGTGGTCATTTAGTTATGGGATATGATGAATTGGCAGAGGCATTGAACAAATATTTTGTATCGGTCTTCACAGTGGAGGACACTAATAACATGCCAGCAATTGATCGAGAGAAGAAGGTAGGTGAGGACCTGGAAACCACTACTATCACAAAAGAGCAATTGTTGGGCAAGCTAATGGAGCTCAGGATAGATAAGTCTCCTGGCCCTGATGGAATGCATCCCAGGGTACTGAAAGAGATGGCTGGAGTAATAGCAGATGCACTGGCGGTAATTTTCCAAAATTCGCTGAACACTGGGCAATCCCAGAGGATTGGAAAACAGCAAATGTGACGCCACTGTTTAAAAAGGGAAGTAGACAAAAGATGGGGAATTATAGACCGGTTAGCTTAACCTCTGTGGTGGGGAATATGCTTGAGTCTATTATCAAGAAAGAGATAGGAGGGCACCTCAATAGAAATTGTCCCATTGAACGGATGCAGCATGGATTCATGAAGGGCAGGTCATGCTTGATGAATCTCTTGGAATTCTATGAAGACATTTCGAGCAAGGTAGACAAAGGGGACCCAGTGGATGTGGTGTACCTAGATTTACAAAAGGCCTTTGACAAGGTACCGCACAAGAGGCTGCTGCATAAGATAAGGATGCATGGTGTTAAGGGTAGAGTACTAGCATGGATAGAGGATTGGTTGTCTAACAGGAAACAAAGAGTGGGAATAAATGAGTGCTATTCTGGCTGGCAATCAGTGACGAGTGGTGTGCCTCAGGGATCGGTGTTGGGACCATAATTATTTACAATTTATATAGACGATTTGGAGTTCGGAACTACGTGTAAGGTATCCAAGTTTGCAGAGGTGTGTGGCAGAGCAAAGTGTACTGAGGACTGTAAAACCTTACAGAGGAACATTGACACATTGAGTGAGTGGGCAAAGGTCTGGCAGATGGAGTAAAATGTCAATAAGTGTGAAGTCGTGCATTTTGGTAGGAGTAACAATAGAACGGATTATTACTTAAATGGTAAAAAGCTGCAGCATGCTGCTGTGCAGAGGGACCTGGGTGTACTTGTGCATGAGTCACAGAAGGTTGGTCTGCAGGTGCAACAAGTAATTAGGAAGGCAAATGGAATTTTGTCCTTCGTTGCGAAGGCGATTGAGTTTAAAAGTAGAGAGAGGATGAGAGGAGAGAGGACACTTGAGAAAGGATGTGCTAGCACTAGAGGGGGTGCAGAGGAGGTTCACTAGGCTGATTCCAGAGTTGAGGGGGTTATCGTATGAGGAGAGGCTGAGTAGATTGGGATTATATTCACTGGAATTCAGAAGGTTGAGGGGGATCTAATAGAAACATATAACATTTTGAAGGGAATGGATAAGATAGATGTAGAAAGGATGTTTCCACTGGTAGGTGAAAGTAGTGCAAGAGGGCATAGCCTCAAGATTAGGGGGAGCAGATTTAGGACTGAATCAAGGAGGAACTTCATCACTCAGAGGGTGGTTAAAGTATGGAATTCCCTACCGAAAGGAGTAGTAGACGCTACTTCATTGAATATATTTAAAGATAGGGTAGGTGTTTTTTTGAAAAATAAAGGAATTACGGGATATGGCGAGAATGCGGGTAAGTGGTTCTGAGACCACGAATAGATCAGCCATGATCTTATAGAATGGCGGAGCAGGCTCGAAGGGCCGGACGGTCTATTTCTGCTCCTAGTTCTTATGTTCTTATGATGCCTCTCTCTTACCTTTTATATATTGAAAATGTCTCTTATATATTGAAAATAAACTCTGGCCCATAACAATATTTTCTCATCCCCATTCTCTTGCCTTCTCCCCACAATCCCTGATCCTCTTATTAATCATGAACCTATCTATCTCTGTCTTAAAGACACTCAGTGAATTGGCCTCCACAGCCTTCTGCGGCAAAGAGTTCCACAGATTCACCACCCCCTGGCTGAAGAAATTCCTCCTCATCTCTGTTTTAAAGAATCGTCCCTTTAGTCTGAGATGGTGTCCTCTGGTTCTAGTTTTACCTACAAGTGGAAACATCCTCTCCACGTCCACTCTATCCAGGCCTTGCAGTATCTTGTAAGTTTCAATAAGATCGCCTCTCATCCTTCTAAACTCCAACGAGGACAGACACAGAGTCCTCAGCCGTTCCTCATAGGACAAGTTCTTCAGTCCAGAATTATACTTGTGAACCTCCTCTGGACCCTTTCCAAAGCCAGCACATCCTTCCTGAGATATGGGGCCCAAAACTGCTCACAGTCTGTGGAGGTGGGATGCGGTGTCCTGCCCATCCTCACTCACCCCCGTATCCTCTTCGTCACCCCTCTGCTGCGTAGTGTTGTGGAGGACGCAACAGGTCACCACGATGTGTGCGACCCTCCCAGAGTCATTCTGGAGGGCCCCTCCAGAGCGGTCCAGCCACCTGAACCGCATCTTCAGAAGGCCAAATAGCACCGCTCGACCATGCTCCTGATCACGGCATGGGTGTCGTAACAGGTCTCCGCATTGGTCTGCGGCCTCCGGATAGGTGTCATCAGCCTCGGCCACAGCGGATAACCCATCGCTCAGAAGACAAACCCCAGCTGGGGTGCACCTTGAAGAGGCCGGAAATCGTCGAGTGTGGCAGGATGAAGGAGTCATGCACACTGCCTGTGTATGGCGTGTATGATGCACAGCTCATGGTCAGACACCATAGAATTTTTTACAGTGCAGAAGGAGGCCATTCAGCCCATTCAGCCCATCGAGGGGCAGCAGGGTAGCATGGTGGTTAGCATAAATGCTTCATAGCTCCAGGGTCCCAGGTTCGATTCCCGGCTGGGTCACTGTCTGTGTGGAGTCTGCACGTCCTCCCCCTGTGTGCGTGGGTTTCCTCCGGGTGTTCCGGTTTCCTCCCACAGTCCAAAGATGTGCGGGTTAGGTGGATTGGCCATGCTAAATTGCCCGTAGTGTCCTAATAAAAGTAAGGTTAAGGGGGGGGGGGTTGTTGGGTTACAGGTATAGGGTGGATACGTGGGTTTGAGTAGGGTGATCATGGCTCGGCACAACATTGAGGGCCGAAGGGCCTGTTCTGTGCTGTACTGTTCTATGTTCTATGAATCTGCACCGGCCCTTGGAAAGCACACCCCACCCAAGCTCACACCTCCAACCTCTCCCCATAACCCTACCCAAACTTTTTGGAATCTAAGGGAAATTTAGCATGGCATATCGACCCAACCTGAAATCTTTGGACTGTGGGAGGAAACCGGAGCACCCGGAGGAAATCCACGCAGACACGGACGAGAACGTGCAGACTCCGCACAGTGACCCAAGCCAGAATCGATCCTGGGATCCTGAAGCTGTGAAACAACTGTGCTACCCACTGTGCTCCTGTTCATTGAGTGGAACCCCTTTTGCTTTGTGTAAAGCGGCCTGTCATCTTCAGGCGCTCGTAGGACGATACATATCCCGTCAATCACCCCCTGGACCTAGGGCACAACGGCGATGGGGCTAACCCGCTGCGCCCGCGCCCAGTCCAGATTCAATTAAATGTATTGTGCTGACTGGGCACGTAGGGACTCCGAGCTCTGTGACCATGTGCATCGAGCTCTGTGATATCCCGGACGTGTCCCCACTCGGCGCCTGGAAGGGCCGGTGGCGTAGAAGTTCAGGGCAACCGTCACTCTATGGTTACCGAAAGCAGGTGACCTCCCCCATTCTCCCGGGGTGCCTGGTGCACCATGATCTGGCAGACACGCCGTAAGGTCCCTCTGCTCAGCTGGACTCTTCGACGGCATACCCGGTCCGGCAGGTCCGCGAATGACAGGCGCAGCCGGTACACGTGAGGCCTCAGGTCTTTATTGTGGCCACTACCACGAGGCTCCTTGAGTGTGTATGTGTCAGGGGGGAGGGGTTGGGCTGGGACTGAGGTGGTGGCCAGGGCCCGGAGAGGCGTCCCCGTACAGGAGGCGTCCTCCATTTGGACACAGTCTGCCTCCGGCACTCTCAGCTACCCCCTCGCCCTCTCTGTGTTTGCTGCCCAGTGATAAATTAAAAGATTTGGCTGAGCCAGTCCTCCCAAGTGTCACCCTCTCTGCAAGATGTTTATCTGTACCCTAGGGATCCCTGCCACTTCTGTACCCTAGAGATCCCCCACCGACGAAGGCAATAATTAGCTTATCAACCATGGTGAAGAAGGATTTGGGGATGAAGATCAGAAGCAATCGAAGTATGAAGAGGAACCTGGGAAGCACTTTAATTTTGATCGTCTGCACCCTTCCCACTACCAAAAGTGGGAATGAGCCCCAACAATCTAAGGAATTTCATTATCCTTTTCATGCTGGCCAGGTGGCTCGACACATAGAGGAGCAGGTCATCTGCGTAGAGTGAAACTGTGTGCTTCCTGCCCCATCTACGAATTACTTTCCACCACTCTGCAGATCTAAGAGCGATGTCCTGTGGCTTATTTTCCAGTGTGAACAGGAGCGGGGATAACAGCACCTCTATGGAGCAGAATGGACTCGGAGCTGGTGGTGTTCTTCTGCATGCTCTCCATGGATGCACTGTGCAGGAGTTTCACCCACATGGTGAACCCTGATCCAAACGCAAACTGTTCAAGCACCTCCATGAGATAGCTCCATTCTACTCGATCAAAGGCTTTCTCAGCATCCAGGGAGACAACCACTTCAGGTGTCTCAACCCCGGGTGGGCATTGCATTCAGCAGGTGTCTGATGATCGCTATTAGCTGTCTGCCTTTGACAAACCCACTCTAATCTTCCACAGTCACTTCTGGCAGGCAACTTTCCCAGACACCTTGCCAGTTCTTTTGCCAGAACTTTTGCATCTATATTTAAAAGAGAGATGGGTCTATATGGTCCACACTCCATCGGGTATTTGTCTTTACTGGGATCAGTAATATCCAAGGCCTGTGCCAATCGTGACAGCAGGGCTCCCTTCGACAATGAATTGTTGAACATCTCCTGCAAGTGCAGGGCCAGTGCTGTTGCAAATTGTTTTGTAAAAGTTTACCGGGAACCCATCGGGCCCCAGCACCTTCCCTGACTGCACAGAATTAATGCATTCCATGATTTCATTGAGCACTCATGGTGCTAGCAGGCCCTGTTTCTTGTCTTCCCCACACCACTGGTATATCTACATCAAGAACTGTTTCACCCCGGGTCTCCCTCCGGGGGACGTGCATAGGCCTCGGTAAAAGTTTGCAAAGGCCTCGTTAACCTCTTTTGGGGCCGCAACCATCCAACTGTTTCTGTCCATGACTTGTACTACAACCTGGTTCCTTAGTTGGTGCGCCAACATGCGGTTGTCCTTGTCTCCATGTTCATAAAAGGCCATCCCGTGAGTGGCAGAGCTGATGGACTGTTTTCTCCATGAAGAGCAGATCAAATTCCATCTGCAGCTTTTTCCTCTCTGCCAGCAGTTCCACGGCTGGAGCTGTGGAGTAATACTAATCCTCCTTCAGTATGCCGTTGCATAGCCGCCTTTTCCTTCATGTCTCTCAGAGCCCTATCAGCTATTATTTTTCACAGAATTCCTTTTTGGTGAGGAGGGCTACGTGCAGTCTCCATGGGGTCCTGGCCCCTCTTCCTGCAATGTGGCACATGGTCGGAGATCACTATTGCGGAGTATTCCCCCCTCACTACTCCTCGTAGCACCATATTTCCTACGACAAAAAAGTCTATGTGCGAGTAAGCCTTGTGCAACTTGGAGAAGGAGAATTATTTTAACCTTGGGTGATTGAACCTCCATGCGTCCACTACCTCCCCCCCCCCCACCCAAACCCCACCTGCTCCTTAAAGACGTTTAGCTCTTGTGTCATACCTGTTATTGTTGCCATCCCAGGGATGGATCTGTCTATTTTATGGATCTTGCACGCAATTAAAGCCCCCTCACGCATGATGAGTTGGTGGGTATCCAGGTCAGGGATTTTGTCCATTGTTCCCTTGATGAACTCCGCTTCATCCCAATTTGGGGCGTATAAATTTACCAGAATAGTGGGGCCCCTTCCAGAGTCCTACTACCATAACAAATTGGCCCCCCTGGGTTCGTCACTATTATTTGAGCGCCTCAGCATGGACTTCAAAGGACCCCTCCCCTCCATCGACTGCAACGTGTACTTCCTCAATATCATTGATGAGTACTCCCATTTCCCATTCGCCATCCCATGCCCCGACATGACTTCTGCCATGGTCATCAAGGCCCTGCACAACATCTTCACCCTGTTCGGTTTCCCCATCTACATCCATAGCGATCGGGGATCCTCCTTCATGAGCGTTGAGCTTCGTCAGTTCCTGCTCAGCAAGGGCATCGCCTCGAGCAGGACGACCAGCTACAACCCCTGGGGAAACGTGTAGGTGGAGAGGGAGAATGGGACAGTCTGGAAGGCCATCCTGCTGGCCCTTCGGTCTTGGAATCTCCCAGTCTCCAGCTGACAGGAGGTCCTCCCCAACATGCTCCACTCCATCCGGTCGCTCCAGTACACTGTTACTAATGAGACCCCTCACAAACGTGGGTTTTCCTTCCCTACGAAGTCCACATCCGGGGTCTCGCTCCCAACATGGCTGACAGTTCCTGGGCCTGTCCTCCTCCTGAAGCATGTGAGGAAGCATGAGGATCCCCTGGTCGAGAAAGTCCACCTCCTCCATGCAAACCCACAGTACACCTACGTGGCACATCCCGATGAATGACAGGACAGTCTCCCTCCGGGACCTGTCACCCGCCGGGTCCCCACCCACAACCCCCAACATGGTACCATTTCTCCCCCCCCCCCCCCCCCCGGTTGTCTCCCTCGCCCCTGCGCCGCCCACCCACCCACCAGCGAACCTCACCGCAGCCCCCACCCCAGCAGCATCCGCCCTCTCACCGGATCCACTACAGGGTGACGAAGGAGAGGACAACACGCTTCCGGAGTCGCAGGTGACCACATCGCTGCCCACACCACCACCAGCGGAGGGTCAAAGCCCCCAACAGACTCAATCTATAACGTTGTTCTTCATCCCCGCCGGACTCTTTTTTAAACAGGGGGTGAATGTGGTAAACACCACTGGTAACACACTGCGTGTATTACGATACTGCCACTGTATTACAGGTATCATAGTAAATCCCAGCCTGCTGGCTCCTCCCAGCAGGCGCCGTATAAAAGTGTATGCTCTCCTGCGCTGCTCAAGTCTGTGAATCAAGTGTTCGCCAGGCACCTCCTGGCCACGAGACGTCAACTCCCGGGGGTGTCTCAGGACGATTTCTTGTAGGCTCTATGGATACTTGGTAGGAACTATAATTGCCAGGCAGTGTCGGCAGTCCAACACACCAAACTACTAATCAGAGACGCTTATGTCACGGGCATTAAGTCTAAAGGACGGTGTAAGTGTGGTTTGCACTCCGCGCGAAGTCCCTGGTCAATTCCTGACCTCCTCGATGGAGTAGGGCAGGTTGCTATTGATAAAATGGAAGAACCGGGTGGCAAAGGTCATTGTGGAGTGCCCAGAGTCAGTCCACTTGTGCGCTGGCACATGTACCTCGGGTTAGGGCTTCTGGGGGCTCATTGAGCTTCCCCGGGAAGATCTCATAGTTATAGATGGAGAGCTCGATCCTCCACTTCAAGACCTTGTCATTTTTGATATTGTCCCGCTGCGTTTTGCTAAACATGAAGGCAACCAAGTCAGTGAGGAGAGTGAATCTCCTGCCCGCCAGGTAATGCGCCAATGTCGCACAGCTTCCACAATGGCTTGGCCTTCCTTTTCGACGGAGGAGTGCCGAATTTCAGAGGCATGGAGGGTGCGGGAAAAGAAAGCCACTGGTCTGCCTGCCTGGTTGAGGGTGGCAGCCAGAGCTACATCCGATGCATCGCTCTCCACCTGAAAGGGGAGGGACTCGTCGACCGCGTGCATTGTGGCCTTGGCGATGTCCGCCTTGATGTGGTTGAAGGTCCGGTGGGCCTCAGCCGTCAGGGGAAAAACTGTGGACTTGATGAGTGGGTGGGCCTTGTCCGCAAATTAGGGACCCACTGGGCATAATATGAGAAAAACCCCAGTCATCATTTCAGGGCCTTGGGGCAGTGCGAGAGGGGGAGTTCCAGGAGGGGGAGCATGCGGTCGGGGCCGGGCCCTAGGACTCGATTTTCCACCACGTAGCCAAGGATGGCTAAGCGGTTGGTGCGGAACACACATTTTTCCTTGTAATTGAGGTTAAGGAGTTTGGTGGTATGGAGGATGTTTTGGAGGTTTGCGTTGTGGTCCTGCTGATCCTGGCCGCAGATGGTGACGTTATCTAGGTACGGCAAGGTGGCCCGCAGCCTGTACTGGTCAACGATTCGGTCCACCTCTCGCTGGAAGACTGAGACCCCATTGGTGAGGCCGAAGGGAACTCTAAGGAATGATAGAGGCGGCCATTTGCTTTGAACGCAGTGTATTGGTGGGCATCCGGACGGATGGGAAGCTGGTGGTAGGCGGACTTCAAGTCAACTGTGGAGACGACTCGATACTGTGCAATCTGATTGGCCATGTCAGATCTGCGTGGGAGAGGGTATGCGTCGAGCTGCGTGTACCGATTGATGGTCTAACTGTAGTTAACGACCATCCTGTGCTTCTCCCGTTTTCACTACCACCACTTGAGCTCGCCAGCGACTGTTACTGGCCTCAATGACCCCCTCCAACAGGAGCCGTTGGAACTCTGACCTGATAAAGATCCTGTCCTGTGCACTGTACCGTCTGCTCCTAGTGGCGACGGGCTTACAGTCCGGGGTGAGGTTTGCAAAAAGTGAAGACGGATCGACCTTCAGGTTTGTGAGGCCGCAGACGGTGAGGGGAGGCAGGGGTCCGCCGAATTTCAGAGTAAGGCTTTGGAGGTGACATTGCAAATCGTGACCTAGTAACAGGGCAGCACAGAGATGGGGGAGGATGTAGAGCCTGAAGTTGCTGTACTCTACACCCTGAACGGTGAGGGTCGCGACGAAGTACCCCTGGATTTGCATGCAATGGGATCTGGAGGCCAGGAGATATTCTGAGTGATGGAGCGTTCCAGGAGGGAGCAGCGCCTTACCATAGCAGGGTGGATGAAACTCTGTGCTCCCGGAGACAAAGAGGCAGGTCGTCTCGTACCCGTTGATCTTTACCGTCGTCATAGCGGTTACGAGGTTGCGGGGTCGAGACTGATCAAGGGTGATGGAGGCGAGCTATGGAAGATGTTGGGAGTTGCTGGGCTGATCAGCAGTGGCGGAGGTACCGGCTGGTACCGGAGGTACAGGTGAGCAGGGGTCCTGACTTCCGGTTGCGGCTATGTGGAGCTAAGCCGCACGTTCGGCAGCTCCCGCTTTAATAGGACTTGTGGACTCTTTTAAGGGCCCCAAACGGCGCTGATTCGATGATTCCCGGTGGATAAAGGGGTCTGGAGCAAAACGTCCCGGGATTTATGGTGCGGACTCGGAGTGTGGCGAGGAGAAAAACGGCAGCAGCTCCCCTGGAAAAGCGGGGGAAGGTGGACAAAATGGCGGCCGGTGGAGCCCCTGAGGAGTGGAGGCAGTGGGCGGAGGAGCAGCAGGCGGCCCTTCTGCACTATTTTACGGAGCTGAAAGGGGAGTTGTTGGAATCCCTGAAGGTAACGACTAGTAAGCAGCTGGAGACCCAGACAACTCAGGGTGCAGCGATACTTGAGTTGCAGCAGCAGGCCTCTGAGCGCGAAGATGAGGTTTCGGCCCTCGTGGGGAAGGTGGAGATGCATGAGGCGCTCCACAAAAAGTGGCAAGATCGTTTCGAGGAGATGGAGTTTCGATCAAGGCGGAAGAACTTGCATATCCTGGGCCTCGAGGAGGGGCTGGAGGGGTCGGAACTGCCGGCCTATGTGGCCTTGATTCTGAACTCGCTGGTGGGGGCAGGACCCTTCCATCTGCCCCTGGAGCTGGAGGGGGCTCACAGAGTACTGGCCAGGCGGCCTAAGGCGAATGAACCCCCGCGGGCGGTGCTGGTGGGGTTCCATCGGTTCAGTGACCGAGAGTGTGTGCTGCGATGGGCCAAGAAGGTGAGGAGCAGCAAGTGGGAGAATTCTGTAGTGCGCGTCTACCAGGACTGGAGTGCGGAGGTGGCTAAGCGGAGGGCCGGGTTCAACCGGACGAAGGCGGTGCTCCACGGCAAGCAGGTGAAGTTCAGCATGCTGCCGCCTGCGCGCCTGTGGGTCACCTACAAGGACCGGCATTACTATTTTGAGTCCCCAGAGGAGGCGTGGGCCTTTGTGCAGGCTGAAAAGTTGGACTTGAACTAGGGATTGGGGGCTGTGGGAGTTTTTTTCTGTATCACTGTTTATGCTGTTCTGTTTGTTTGTTTTTTTCTCTCGCGTTCGGATGATGTTGGTTATGGTTTTGTGTCTTAAGTGGGGTATTGGGGTTTGTGGTTGATCTGTTTTTGTTTGTACGGGGTTGGTGGATGGGTTGGGACTGCTGTTTGGGAGCTGCGTTGGGGGGGTGGGGTGGGGCAATGTGAAAGCGCGGGCTTTCCACTGGTTTCCCGCGCTGCGGGACGGGGGGGGTGGAGCTGGTGGCAAGGGGCGAGGATATCAGATCAGTTTTCCGGCGCTGAAGCGGTGCCAAGGAGCTGTCGCAGGGCGGGGGGGGGAGGGTGACCTCATATCGGGAGGGGTCGGAGTTAGGGCGGGAGCTGCCGGGGTCAGCAGAAGTCAGCTGGCTCACGGGAGTACTATGGAGGGAGCGTCGCGGCTAGGGGGGGTCCTAGCCTTGGAGGGGGGGGGGGGGGGGGAGATACCGGGTTGCTGCTGGATTGTCCAGGGAGGAGCTGATGTGGGTCGGGGGGGGGGGGGGGTCGGGGTGAGGTTCTATCGCCGTGGGAAACGGGACGAATGGGTGCTGGCCAGGGGTGAGCAGTCGATGGGCCATGGCTAGTCGACGGGGGAGGGGGCGGGGTGCCCCCTGATCCGGCTGATCACGTGGAACGTGACGGGGTTGAATGAGCCGGTTAAGCGGGCCCGGGTTTTTACGCATTTGAAGGGGCTGAAGGCGGACGTGGCCATGCTCCAGGAGACCCACCTGAAGGTGGCGGACCAGGTCCATCTGAGGAAGGGGTGGGTGGGGCAGATTTTCCATTCAGGGCTCGACTCGAAGAACTGGGGGATGGTGACCCTGGTGGGGAAGAGGGTGGCATTTGAGGCGTGTGAGGTGGTGGCTGATAGTGGCAGCAGATATGTGATGGTGAGCGGTAAGCTGCAGGGGGAGAGGGCGGTATTGGTAAATGTGTACACCCCAAATTGGGATGATGCTGGTTTCATGAGGCGTATGTTGGGCCGCATTCCTGGCCTGGAGGTGGGGGGCCTGATCATGGGGGGGGGACTTCAATACGGTGCTGGATCCCTACTGGATCGTTCTAGTTCAAGGACAGGAAGGAGGCCGGCAGCGGCCAAGGTGTTGAGGGGGTTTATGGACCAGATGGGAGGAGTGGATCCCTGGAGGTTTGGGAGGCCGAGGGCTCGGGAGTACTCTTTTTTCTCCCGTGTGCACAGGGTTTATTCCCGTATTGATTTATTTGTCCTGAGTAGGGGACTGGTCCCAAGGGTGGAGGAGGCCAAATATTCGGCTATTGCGATTTCGGACCATGCTCCGCATTGGGTGGATCTGGAGATGGGGGAGGTGCGGGACCAGCGCCCGCTTTGGCGTCTGGACATCGGGTTGTTGGCTGATGAGCAGGTGTGTAGGAGGGTCCGGGGATGTATCGAGAGGTACCTCGAGGTCAATGATACTGGGGAGGTCCGGGTGGGGATGGTGTGGGAGGCTCTGAAGGCAGTGATTAGGGGGGAGCTGATCTCCATCCAAGCCCATAGGGAGAAGAGGGAGAGGGAGAGACTGGTGGGGGAGCTGTTGAGTGTAGATGTTAGGTACGCGGAGGCCCCGGAGGAGGGATTGCTGGGGGAGTGGCGTAGCCTGCAGGCCAAGTTTGATTTATTGACCACCAGAAAGGCGGAGACACAGTGGAGGAAGGCGCAGGGAACGGTCTACGAGTATGGAGAGAAGGCGAGCAGGATGCTGGCGCATCAGCTTCGCAAGCGGGACGCGGCTAGTTAGATTGGTGGAGTGAAGGATAGGAGTGGGAATGTGGTGCGGCAGGGGGCAGAGGTCAATGGGGTCTTTAGGGACTTCTACAGGGAGCTGTACCGGTCGGAGCCGCCGGTGGTGGGAGGGGGAATGGAGAGCTTTTTGGGCAGGCTGCGATTTCCAAGGGTGCAGGAGGAGCAGGTGGAGGGACTGGGGGCGCCGATCGAGTTGGAGGAGCTGGTCAGAGGGATTGGCCACATGCAGTCGGGGAAGGCGCCGGGACCGGATGGGTTCCCGGTTGAATTTTATAAGAAATATGCGGACCTGTTGGGCCCCCTGTTGGTTCGGACCTTTAACGAGGCATGGGAGGGGGGTGTTTTGCCCCCGACGATGTCACGGACGCTGATTTCCCTGATCCTGAAGCGAGATAAGGACCCCTTGCAGTGCGGATCATATAGGCCAATTTCACTGCTGAATGTGGACACCAAGTTGCTGGCGAAGATCTTGGCTACTAGAATAGAGGACTGTGTGCCGGGAGTGATACATGAAGATCAGATGAGTTTTGTGAAGGGGAGGCAGCTGAACACTAATGTGCGAAGGCTGCTAAATGTGATAATGGTGCCGGCGGCAGAAGGAGAGGCGGAGATTGTGGTGGCATTGGATGCGGAGAAGGCCTTTGATAGGGTTGAGTGGGGGTACTTGTGGGAGGTGTTAGAGAGGTTCGGGTTTGGGATGGGGTTTATTAAATGGGTGAGGTTGCTGTACGAGACCCCGATGGCAAGTGTAGTGACAAATGGGAGGAGGTCCGAGTACTTCAGGCTCCACCGAGGGACGAGGCAGGGGTGCCCCCTGTCCCCCTTGCTTTTTGCATTGGCAATTGAGCCTCTTGCCATGGCTCCCAGGGAGTCGGGAGGTGGAGGGGTCTGGTGCGGGGCGGGGAGGAGCACCGAGTGTCGCTGTATGCAGATGACTTGCTGCTGTATGCAGCAGACCCGGTGGGGGGAATGCCGGAGGTGATGGAGGTTCTTGCTGAGTTTGGGAGTTTTTTGGGCTATAAATTGAACCTGGGCAAGAGTGAGCTGTTTGTTGTACACCCGGGAGATCAGGAGGAGGGGTGATGAACCATCAATTGAACGCGAGACGAGTTGCTGTACAAAAGTTAGGCTTTAATAAGCTAGAATTTAGCCCTGCGGTCGACTACAGTAAATGGATGACCGCCGGGAGTTCTGGGTATTTATACCTCGCTCTGGAGGCAAGGTTAACTCAGCCTCTCGACCAATCGGAGAGCAGTCAAATGACTGGTCTCAACCAATCGGTCGAGAGGCACATGACCGACCAGGGCCAATGGTAAGCCAGTGTTCTGCACCAATGGCAGACAGCTATGCAAATCATACCACCACATTCACCCCTTGCGGAGAAAGAAGCCGGGGGGGGGGGGGGGGGGGTAGGGTACCAACGAGAGCCCGGGGGGTGGGGGGGGGGGGGGGGGGGTGGGAGGGGGGGTGGGGAGGAGAACTGGTGGTATGAGTAGCAGCCAGAGAAGGGAGAAAAAACATTTTGGCTTCCCACTGGCCCAGACAATTAACAATAGTACATATTGTCCCAACAAGGGCCATGGAGTTGTTGTAAATTAAATAGACTCGATCAGCCTTTTCGTGGCCCGTGACGTCCTGGCAGACCACCACAGTGGAGTTGGTGACGTTGGTTCAGCCGATGGCGGTGGTTCCGCTGATGTCCTGGAGTCCGGGAGCGATGGTCCTTGAACAGTCTCCGTCACCCGGGCTGGTGGTGGAGACGCCATGGATGGGGAAGGGGTGGCCAGGGTGGGGCGCTGCGGGAAAAAAAACAGGGGGGTCTGCGGTGAAGGGGGGGAAGGCCACATGCCGGCGGGTGCCAGGTCCCGGAGGGAGACCGTGTCCTGCTGACCGTCGGGGTACTCCACATACGCATACTGCGGGTTAGCGTGGAGTAACTGGACTTAGAACATAGAACATTACAGCGCAGTACGGGCCCTTCGGCCCTCGATGTTGCGCCGACCTGTGAAACCATCTGAAGCCTATCTGACCTACACTATTCCATTTTCATCCATATGTCTATCCAGTGACCACTTAAATGCCCTTAAAGTTGGCGAGTATACTACTGTTGCAGGCAGGGCGTTCCACACCCCTACTACTCTCTGAGTAAAGAAACTGCCTCTGACATCTGTCCTATATCTACCACCCCTCAATTTAAAGCTATGTCCCCTCGTGTTGGTCATCACCATCCGAGGAAAAAGACTCTCACTGTCCACCCTATCTAACCCTCTGATTATCTTATATGTCTCTATTAAGTCAGCTCTCAGCCTTCTCCTCTCTAACGAAAACAACCTCAAGTCCCTGAGCCTTTCCTCGTAAGACCCTTCCCTCCATACCAGGCAACATCCTAGTAAATCTCCTCTGAACCCTTTCCAAAGCTTCCACATCCTTCCGATAATGTGGTGACCAGAACTGCACGCAGTACTCCAGGAGCGGCCGCACCAGAGTGATGTACAGCTGCAGCATGACCTTGTGGCTCCGAAACTCAATCCCCCAACTGATAAAGGCTAGCACACCATATGCCTTCTTAACAGCCCTATTAACCTGGGTGGCAACATTCAGGGATTTATGTACCTGGATGCCGAGATCTCTCTGTTCATCTACACTACCAAGAATCTTGCCATTAGCCCAGTACTCTGCATTCCTGTTACTCCTTCCAAAGTGAACCACCTCACACTTTTCCGCATTAAACTCTATCTGCCACCTCTCAGCCCAGCTCTGCAGTTTACCTATGTCCCTCTGTATCCTATAACATCCTTCAGCACTATCCACAACTCCACCGACCTTCGTGTCATCTGCAAATTTACTAACCCATCCTTCTACACCCTCTTCCAGGTCATTTATAAAAATGACAAACAGCAGTGGCCCCAAAACAGATCCTTACGGTACACCACTAGTAACTGAACTCCAGGATGAACATTTGCCATCAACCACCACCCTCTGTCTTCTTTCAGCTAGCCAATTATTGATCCAAACCGCTAAATCACCTTCAATGCCATACTTCCTTATTTTCTGCAATAGCCTACCGTGGGGAACCTTATCAAACGCCTTACTGAAATCCATATGCACCACATCAACCGCTTTACCCTCATCCACCTGTTTGGTCACCTTCTCAAAAAACTCAATAAGGTTTGTGAGGCATGACCTACCCTTCACAAAACCGTGTTGACTATCGCTAATCAACTATTTCTTTTCAAGATGATTATAAACCCTATCTCTTATAACATTTTACCCACAACCGAAGTAAGGCTCACAGGTTTATAATTACCACGTTTGTCTCTACTCCCCTTCTTGAACAAGGGGACAACATTTGCTATCCTCCAGTCTTCCGGCACTATTCCTGTCGACAAAGACGACATAAAGATCAAGGACAAAGGCTCTGCAATCTCCTCCCTGGCTTCCCAGAGAATCCTAGGATAAATCCCATCTGGCCCAGGGGACTTATCTATTTTGACATTTTCCAAAATTGATAACACCTCCTCCTTTTGAATCTCAATTCCATCTAGCCTGGTCGACTGAACCTGAGTATTCTCCTCGACAACATTGTCTTTCTCCAGTGTAAACACTGATGAAAAATATCCATTTAACGCTTCCCCTATCTCCTCTGATTCCACACACAACTTTCCACTACTATCCTTGATTGGCCCTAATTTTACTCTCGTCATTCTTTTGTTCCTGATATACCTATAGAAAGCCTTAGGGTTTTCCTTGATCCTATCCGCCAACGACTTTTCGTGTCCTCTCCTCGCTCTTCTTAACTCTCCCTTTAGGTCCTTCCTGGCTAACTTGTAACTCTCAAGTGCCCGAACTGAGCCTTCATGTCTCATCCTAACATAAGCCTTCTTCTTCCTCTTGACAAGTGCTTCAACTTCCTTAGTAAACCACGGTTCCCTTGCTCGACAACTTCCTCCCTGCCTGACAGGTACATACTTATCAAGGACACGCAGTAGCTGTTCCTTGAAAAAGCTCCACATTTCGATTGTACCCATCCCCTGCAGTTTCCTTCCCCATCCTATACATCCTAAATCTTACCGAATAGCATCATAATTGCCTTTCCCCCAGCTATAATTCTTGCCTTGCGGTATATACCTATCCCTGCCCATTGCTAAAGTAAACATAACCGAGTTGTGATCACTATCACCAAAGTGCTCACCTACATCTAAATTTAACACCTGGCCGGGTTCATTACCCAGAACCAAATCCAATGTGGCCTCGCCCCTTGTTGGCCTGTCTACATACTGTGTCAGAAAACCCTCCTGCACACACTGCACAAAAACTGACCCATCTATAGTACTCGAACTATAGTATTTCCAGTCAATATTTGGAAAGTTAAAGTCCCCCATAACAACTACCCTGTTACTCTCGCTCCTGTCAAGAATCATCTTTGCAATCCTTTCCTCTACATCTCTGGAACTATTCGGAGGTCTATAGACAACTCCCAACAGGCTGACCTCTCCTCTCCTTTTCCTAACCTCGGCCCATACTACCTCAGTAGACGAGTCCTCAAACGTCCTTTCTACCGCCGTAATACTTTCCTTGATTAACAATGCCACACCCCCCCTCATTTACCATCTTCTCTGTTCTTACAGAAACATCTAAATCCTGGAACCTGCAACAACCATTCCTGTCCCTGCTCTACCCATGTCTTCGAAATCACCACAACATCGAGATCCCAGATACCAACACATGCTGCAAGCTCACCCACCTTATTCCGGATGCTCCTGGCATTGAAGTACACACTTCAAACCAGCATCTTGCTTGCCAGTGCCCTCTTTCGAACTTTTAACCCTATGCCTGACCTCACTACTCTCAACATCCTGTACACTGGGACTACAATTTAGGTTCCCATCCCCCTGCTGAATTAGTTTAAACCCCCCCGAAGAGCACTAGCAAATCTCCCCCACAAGATATTGGTACTTGTTCCACCAACGGGTCGGACTTGTACACCCGCACATGCTTCCGGAGCAAGATGGGTCCGGGGGCGGCCAGCCACGTCGGGAGAGGGGATCCGGAGGACGACTTCCTGGGGAAAACAAGAAGACGTTCATGAGGTGTCTGATTTGTTGTGGTACAGAGGAGTGAGCGGATGGAATGTAGGGCATCGGGGATAACCTCTTGCCATCGGGAAATAGGGAGATCTCTGGACCGGAGGGCCAGTAGTATGGTCTTCCAGATGGTACCATTCTCCCGTTCGACCTGCCTGTTACCCCGAGGGTTATAGCTGGTCGTCCTGCTAGAGGCAATGCCCCTGTTGAGCAGGAATTGACGCAGCTCGTCGCTCATAAATGAGGACCCCCGATCGCTATGTATGTATGCGGGGTAGCCGAACAGGGAGAAGATGGAGAGGAGGGCCTTAATGACGGTCGAAGTGGTCATGTCGGGGCAGGGAATGGCGAAGGGGAAGCTGGAGTATTCGTCGATTACCGCCAGGAAGTAAATGTTGCGGTTGCTAGAGGGAAGGGGCCCCTTGAAGTCAATGCTGAGACGTTCGAAGGGACGGGATGCTTTGATCAGATGTGCGCGCTCGGGGCGGTAGAAGTGCGGTTTGCACTCTGCGCAGATGTGGCAGTCACGGGTTACTGTCCTGACTTCCTCGATGGAGAAAGGCAGGTTGCGGGCCTTTATGAAATGGTAGAAACGGGTCACCCCTGGATGGCAGAGGTCCGCGTGGAGGGAGCGGAGGCGGTCTATCTGCGCGCTGGCGCAGGTACCGCGGGACAGGGCATCAGGAGGCTCATTGAGCCTCCTAGGACGATACAAGATCTCATAATTGTTCGTGGACAACTCGATCCGCCACCGTAAGAACTTGTCATTCTTAATCTTGCCCCTCTGTGCATTATCAAACATGAAGGCCACTGAACGTTGGTCTGTGAGGAGGGTAAACTTCCTGCCGGCCAAATAGTGCCTCCAATGTCGCACAGCTTCGACTATGGCCTGGGCTTCCTTTTCCACAGAGGAGTGGCGGAGTTCGGAAGCCTGGAGGATTCTGGAGAAGAAGGCCATGGGTCTGCCCGCTTGGTTCAGGGTGGCCGCCAGAGCTACTTCTGATGCGTCGCTCTCGACCTGGAAGGGGAGGGACTCGTCGATGGCATGCACCGTGGCATTTGCGATGTCCGCTTTGATGCGGCTAAAGGCCTGGCAGGCCTCTGTCGACGGCGGGAAGGTCGTGGCTTGAATGAGGGGACAGGCCTTGTCAGCGTAATTGGGAACCCATTGGGCGTAGTAAGCGAAGAAACCCAGGCAGCGTTTGAGGGTATTGGGGAGAGGGAGTTCCATCAAGGGGCGCATGCGTTCGGGGTCGGGGCCTATCACTCTGTTACGCACTACGTAGCCGAGGATGGCTAGACGGTCGGTGCTAAACACGCACTTATCCTTATTGTATGTGAGGTTAAGGAGTTTTGCGGTTTGGAGAAATTTCCGGAGGTTGGCGTCATGGTCCTGCTGGTCGTGGCCGCAGATGGTGACATTATCGAGATACAGGAAGGTAGCCCGTAATCCGTACTTGCCGACCATTTGGTCCATTTCCTGTTGGAAGACCGAGACCCCATTTGTGACACCAAATGGAACCCTAAGGAAGTGGTAGAGGCGCCCATCAGTCTCGAACGCGGTGTACTTGCGGTCACTCGCGCGGAGGGGGAGCTGGTGATAAGCGGACTTAAGGTCCACAGTGGAGAAGACTTTGTATTTTGCAATATAGTTTACCATGGCGGAAATACGGGGGAGAGGATTCGCGTCCAGTTGCGTAAACCGGTTGATGGTCTGGCTTTTGTCGATGACCATCCGGTTTTTCTCCCCAGTCCGGACCACCAGCGCTTGGGCTCGCCAGGGACTGTTGCTGCTCTCGATGACCCCTTCCTTCAGTAACCTCTGGACCTCGGACCTGATGAAGGTCCAGTCCTGGGCGCTGTCTGCTCCGTGTCGCGACGTGTTTGCAATCGGGGGTGAGATTAGCAAACAAGGAGGGGGGGTCCACTTTGAGGGACGCAAGGCTGCAGACAGTGAGGGAGGGTATAGGGCCGCCGAATTGGAAGGTCAAGCTCTGCAGGTTGCACTGGAAGTCCAGTCCTAGGAGTGCCGGTGCGCAAAGGTCAGGGAGGACAAGGAGTTTGTAATTTTTTAAAACCTTCCCTTGGACCGTGAGGTCCGCGATGCAGCAGCCGGTGATGCGGACGGAGTGCGAACCTGAGGCTAACCCGATTTTGTGTTTAACAGGATGGACAGGGAGAGTGCAGCGTCTTGCAGTGGCAGGGTGAACGAAGCATTCCGTGCCCCCGGAGTCCAGCAGGCAGCCCGTCTCGTGGCCGTTGAGGTGGATCAGCGTCGTTGTTTTGGCGAGCGTGCGTGGCCGTGATTGGTCGAGTTGAATTGCCGCGAGCCATGGAGAAGAACCATCGTCGCAGTCGTCGTCGGCTGAGTAGTAGCTGGCAGAACCTTGCGTGCCAGTCCAGGGTGGTGGTGCCCAGGATCAGCACGTGGAGTCTGGGTCCCAAGATGGCAGCGCCCAGGACCCGCACGTGGAGTTGGGTCCCCAAGATGGCGGCGCCCAGGACCCGCACGTGGAGTCGGCGCCCCAAGATGGCGGCGCCCAGGACCCGCACGTGGAGTCGGTGCCCCAAGATGGCGGCGCCCAGGACCCGCACGTGGCGTCCAGGGCCCAAGATGGCGGCGCCCGCGGGGCCCTCGTGGTTGCTGGGGGCGGGGTTAGCGGTGCCGGCGGGCCGACCGGAGCGGCTGAGAGCGGGGGCAGAGAGGCGCGCAGGCCAGGCGCAGGGGCCCAGGGGCGGTGAGGAGAGAGTAGCGCGGCGCGCTGGAAGGGCCCGGAGGAGGGGGGGAGGCACGTAGGGCGGGCGCAGGGGCCCGGAGGCGGGGGGGGGGAGACTGGCGCGGTGTACTGGAAGGGCCCGCAAGGGCCCGGAGGGGGGGAATCCCTGGTCGCTGCGCAGTACAGCAGCGACCGATTTAGCCTGGCAGACGGATGAAAAGTGGCCCTTCTTCCCGCAGCCCTTACAGAGGGCGGAGCGGGCTGGGTAGCGCGGGCAAGGGTGTTCAGTGAACCCACAGAAATAGCAGCGGGGCCCCTCGGACTTGTCGGGGCGTCCCGCGGCGCAGGCCTGAGGGAGGTCGGGAGCGGCGGATGGCGGTGGGGAAGCGTGCCAGGAGGTCCAGGGTGCTGCAGCGCGGCTGGGGACATAGGCGCGGGCGTTTAAATCAGCGACCTCCAGGGAGGTGGAGAGAGTCCATGCCTCAGTTAGGCTGAGGTCGTCTTTCTCCAGCATCCGCTGGCGGATAGCGGCAGACTGCATCCCAGCCACTTAAGCATCTTTTATCAGAAGTTCCATGTGCTCCGTGGCTGAAACTTGGAGGCAGGAGCAATTCCTCCCCAGGACAGCGAGGGCCTGGTAAAAATGGTCTAATTTAGCAGATGTCGGGCGAATACTCTGTTTACCGGTTTAAGAAACTGTCCATTCAGCTTAAGCATGGCCGCATCGTAATCCTTTTCCTCCGCAATCATCGTGTAGGCTGCCGTGCCCACGCTGGAGTGGAGGATGTGAAGCTTTTGTGCTATGGTGGGGGGGGCTGTTTGCGGACGCCAGGTATCCCTCGAGACATGCCAGCCAATGTTGAAAGATTTCTGGCGTTCTGAGTTTGCGGGCTGATGCGGAGGCATTCGGGCTTTATCCGGAGCTCCATCTTCAAAATTTTAGCTTATTAAATTGATGAACCATCAATCGAACGTGAGACAAGTTGCTGTCCGAGCGTAGAGACCAGGATCAATGACATGGCGGGATTCATTAAGCTGGAGAAGGTCAAATTCGCCCTGAGGGGGTCGGTACAAGGGTTCTTTAGGAGGTGGCAGCCTTTCCTCGACTTTCTGGCTCAACGATAAGGAACTAGGTCAGCAGCAACCCGGGGGGGAAGGGGGGGGGGGGTTTCAGGGGGGTATTGTTTAAGTTAATTAGCTTATTGTTAATTTATTTTGTTGTTTATTGGGTTTGGGGGGGGGGGGGGGTTTGTTACAGGCGTTGTTACGGGAGCCGGGGGGTGTTTATTATTGTTATTATTATTATTGTTCTGTTGATATATATTTTTCAAAAAATTCCAATAAAAATTATTTAAAATAAAAAAAAGGCGAGCAGGGGTCCTGAGGCGTGGCCCAAGAATGGGGCGCCACTGGATCACACGTGGGGGCTGTAGCAATGCTGGGCCAGGAAACCACAGCGACTGAACGGGCTGGCAAACGGAGACAGAGTGGCCCTTTTTCCCGCACCCGTTGCAGGTCGTGCTCCGCACCGGTCAGCGCTGCCTGGGATGTTTGCTGTGGCCTCCTTTTTTTCAGATTTTTTTTTGTTTGGAGAAAAAAAAGTCACAGAAACAGGCGCCCTTCATCTATTAGTATTCGTATTCTCCTATTAATATTCGTAGTCTTACTCATGTTCCGAGATCTTGATAAACTACGTCCCCTCTCCCGCCTGGTATCTCATTCTGTACTGTTACTGCTTGATCTTTCTCTTCTGTTGTGGGATGTCCTTTCAATAGTTCTCGACCTTTTCCTGCGAACTTGTTCACTATCCGATGTACTGTCTGAATTGGCCCTGCGTTTCTGTGCCCTCCATTTTTGAACTTCGTTTTCCCAATCCATTGTCTTAACTCTCTCCCCTGAATGCTGTACATTCAACCAATGTTTATACTTTCCAGTGGCCTACCCTGCTCTACTAATAACAGTTGCATCTTTCCATTGACTAGACCCTTCAGGCAAGTATGTCACTTTTGTACCAACTTTTGGCAGTTGCCCTTTCGGAAAAATTACCTGTTCTAATTTATCAGAAGTGTCGTGTTCCGCGACAGAAACCCTGTCTATATCAGTTAACTGGTCCTCATAGTTCTGTAACACGTGCGTACCAGATGACTCTGGTTCCTCGTCATGTCTGTCTGCTCTGTCTAAAGTTGAAAATATACTTGATGAAAGTACCCTAAGAGTTTGATTACCATGTTGCAAAATAATTGTTTTACCATGTATGCCGATGATCTTCCCCGGGCCTTTCCATTCATTAGAATTGTCTCTCTTATAGTATACCATGTTACCTTGCTGAAAAATGGCATCTGATGGCCGTACATTATGTCTTAAAGCTCTACGAATTCTTTCAGAGACATCTGCTTCCAAAAAATCTTTTCTACTGCTATGTAATGCATTTAAATGTTCAGCAAAACCAGAGCTAATTGTAGTCCCCTCCCAAGCTGGAGGCTGGTCATCCAAAATGGACGGAATTTTAGGATTTCATCGGCATAGATGGTAAAACAATTATTTTGCAACATGGTAGTCAAACTGTTAGGGTACATTCATTAAGTATATTTTCAAATTTAGACAGAGCAGACAGGATTTCTACCAAACACTAATTGATAAGGACTATAGCCCCCAACCATCTGCAATGAATTCTTTGCATGTACCGCCCATGCTAAAGCTGAATTGAGCCTGCAGTTTGGTCGATCTGCCAAAAGTTTCCGAAGCATGTCATCGATGACAGCATGATTTATTTTGCAGACACCATTACAAAATGGTTTTCTGCAGCCGTGTTCATAGCTCTGATATTCATATTTTCACACATATCCCAAAACTCATCATTAGCAAATTCTCCCCCATTGTACGCAAGGAATTTTGCCGGTGGACCCATTCCTGTCCCGATCCATTTTTCCAGGATTTGATCCAGAATTACTCACTTTTCTTTACTTCGTACAATCGTTGATTGACTAAATCTGGTTGCTAAATCTACAAAATGCAAAATAAATATATTATTTGCTTTATCCCAGATCTTAAGGTCCATGGCCAAAGGTAGGGTTACTATCAGTCGTGCTGGTGTCCTTCTGTACTTCCTACAAACTTCACAGCGATCACTAACCTGTTCTATCAGTTTAGTATAGTCGTCATCCCTTATCCCTGCATCCTTTAATAAATTTTTCCGCCTCCGAGGAGACGAATGTGCAAATTGCCTATGCAGTTTTACTACAACAAGCTTTTTATCAGCTAAAGTCCTATTTTCAACTGCCATTAACACATCCTTAACCACTCTACTTGAAATATTAATTGTCAGTAATGGAATACAATACTGTGTAAATTGTAAGTCCACCGTCTTTCCAAAAACTGTTGCCTTATCCTGTTCCATATCCACTTTCATGTGTGCTTTCTTCATTGACGGTCTGCTCAGAAGCAAAGGTATCTTACTTGATACAACATCCGTGCTAATGAAATGATTCACTCCAGCAATATTGCAAGGGATCACCACTCTTTTCAGCGACTTCAGAGTATTATCATCCCCAAACCTGAAACTTGTGGAACTTTCAATTTCCTTAACCTTGTTACGATTTTCAGCATTCAAGGAGTCAGATAACATTTTAACCAGTCAATCCCACACACAGTAGATGTGATTCTACAACCAACACCCTCATTACCGTCTTAAAACTGCTTGTTAATAGGACAATGCCTTCTTTCTGGTCACTATCTTTTTCCTCTTCTGACTCTTCCATGTCATGTGTCGCTTTAAACACTCTATCATAACGAGTTGGACAGTTGAAAGCATAATGGTATTGAGTCACATCGAAAACATCGATTTATCATGCTCCGTTCATCTTCCTATTGTAGGTTCTAACTGGGTTTCTGTCTTCATAATTTCCTTGTCTCGGTCTCCTTTTATAGTCTTGAGGCCTGTTCGTAGCCATACTATTTAGCCATCCTGTTAGTAGTGTATCTTCCATATTCTGCCTTCTTGCAGGCTGACCTATTTGGGTCATCAGAGCCATCGGAATTGGATATTTTCCCAGAAACCTTTGTAAAGCTTTTGTCATCTGTTCGAATAAGGTATCCTTATCCGTAAACTGAACTCCTGTCAAAACCAGGAGTCTATCCATGTTGCTCACTCTAGCACAGTCAAGTAATTTAAAGGTCAACACAGACTGTGGAAATTCCAGATTGTATTTCTGCAGCCTTTTATATAGTCTGCTAAATTCCATTATATAGTCTTCCATGGATAAATCCTCCATTTTCCGGAACCTATCAAAATCCGACCATGCTTCATACGCACTTAACAAGTCATCTTTCTTATAAATCTTATCCATATAATGTAATAAAGTCGCCAGACCTTCTTCTGAGTCTAACTCTTCCAATTCCAGCTCAGAAAGCACTTTGTTTCGGATTTTACTGCCATATGGTAAATAATGAGCCAATGTGATACCTTGTTTTCTCTTTCCCAAAGCAGTTACCTTAGTCCACATAACTACTGCACTTCTCCATTGGTCGTATGATTCCCTTTCAGAAAATAAGAGAGGACAGTCATATCCAGTCATCTTTATCCTGGGTTCAGCCATATATTCCTGTTTTTTTTTCATTCACTCCTTGGTTTCATCTGGGAAAATTGTATCTTTCAACCCTTCACATTTACACAGCAACCATCCTCTGCTACCAATTGTTAGACGTATTAGATGCTGTGGTATGAAGAGACAAAAGGTCTGTTCCTTTTTCACCAACACACTTTTATTTCTTCCAACAGACTCTGCACAAAACTCTACACAACAGCAGACCCAGAGGCCACCTGAATCCATTTACATATCAGTGTCAATTATTGTACACTTAACATAAATGAGACAACTAATTGCAATGTCTCTTAATCAATTACTAAACATGCTCCAGGGAGTCAAAGTAGTACTTGTTACCCTGGTAGGTGATCCATAGTTTGACGGAGCACCTTGCTCTTGAATAGTGTGCATTTGACACCTTTAAATTCTGCCTGCCATTTAGCCAGGTCTGCTCCAATGTCCTTCCAACTTGCATGCGTTCGTATTTTTGGGGGGCAGCACGGTGGCACAGTGTTAGCACTGCTGCCTCACAGCACCAGGGACCCAGGTTCGATTCCAACGTCGGGTAACTTGTCTGTGTCGTGTTTGCACATTCTCCCGGTGTCTGTGTGGGTTTCCTCTGGGTGCTCTGGTTTCCTCCCACAGTCCAAAGTTGTGCAGGATTGGCCATGCTAAATTGCCCCTAGGGTGGGGTTGCAGGAATAGGACGGAGGATCGGGCCTGTGGTCATTCAAAGGATAGATGCAGACTTGATGGGCCTCTTCTGCACTGTAGGAATTCTATTCAATTCTATTCTATGTTCACTCATCTCAGGGTTTGCTCTTTGTCTTGGTATCTGTGGAACCTTACAATCATCGCCCGCAATGGTTCCCCTGCCTTGGGCCGCTGCCATGGCAACCTGTGTGCGCTGTCTATCTCTAGGGGCTTGTCAAAGCCCTCCTCACCAACCAGCTTTCTTTTTTTTTAAATAATTTTTATTCAAAATTTCACATTTTTACAAAAAAGAAAACAATAACAGAAAATTCTAAGAGCAAAAAAAATCAGAAACCACCCCTCCACGCCGTAAATACAAAAGAGAAACAATAAATTAATGCCCGTCGTTGGCAAAAAACAGATATTCAATCCAAAACAAAAACAAAGGGACAACCCCCCCCCCCCGGTTGCTGCTGCTGCTGACCTTTTGTTTTTACCGTTCTGCCAGGAGATCTAGGAATGGTTGCCATCTCCTGAAAACCCCTGCACTGATCCCCTTAGGGCAAATTTCACCCTCTCCAATTTAAGAAACCCCGCCATATTGTTGACCCAGGCCTCCACGCTTGGGGGCCTCGCATCCTTCCACTGAAGAAGAATCCTCCGCCGGGCTACTAGGGACACAAAGGCCAGAACACCAGCCTCTTTCGCCTCCTGCACTCCCGGCTCCACTGCAACCCCAAATATTGCGAGTCCCCAGCCTGGATTGACCCTGGATCCTACCACCCTCGATACCGTCCTTGCTACACACTTCCAAAATTCCCCCAGCGCTGGGCATGCCCAGAACATGGGGACATGGTTTGCTGGGCACCCTGAGAACCTAATACACCTGTCCTCGGTTCCAAAAAACCGGCTCATCCTTGTCCCGGTCATATGAGCCCTATGCAGTACCTTAAACTGTATGAGGCTAAGCCTCGCACACGAAGAGGAGGAGTTCACCCTTCTAGGGCATCCGCCCACATCCCCTCCTCAATCTCCTCACCCAGCTACTCCTCCCATTTATCTTTCAGCTCCTCCACCGAGGCCTCGTCTACCTCCTGCATCACCTGGTACACTTCCGAGATCCTCCCCTCTCCAACCCATACCCCCAAGAGCACCCTGTCCTGGACCCCACGCGGCGGCAGCAGGGTGAACCCCGCCACCTGACGCCTGACAAACGCCCTTACTTGCGTGTACCTAAAGGTGTTCCCCGGGGAGAGCCTGAACTTCCCTTCCAGCTCACCCAGGCTCGCAAACTTCCCGTCTATGAACAGGTCCCCCAGCCTCCTGACACCTGCCCTGTGCCAACTCAGGAACCCGCCATCAATTCTCCCCGGAACAAACAGGTGGTTCCCCCATATCGGGGACCCCATCGAGGCCCCCACCTCCCCCCTGTGCCGCCTCCATTGCCCCAAAATCTTGAGGGTAGCTGCCACCACCGGGCTCGTGGTATACCTTGTCGGAGGGAGCGGCAGCGGCGCCGTTGCAAGCGCTTCCAGGCTCGTGCCCACATAGGATGCCATCTCCAGCCTCTTCCATGGCGCCCCCTCCCCGTCCATTACCCACTTACACACCATCGCTGCGTTGGCAGCCCAATAATACCCACAGAGGTTGGGCAACGCCAGCCCCCCCCCCCCATCCCGGCCCCGCTCCAAGAACACCCGTCTCACCCTTGGAGTCCCGTGTGCCCACACAAACCCCGTAATGCTCCTGTTAACCCGCCTGAAAAAGGCCTTCGGGATAAGGATGGGGAGGCACTGGAACAGGAACCTCGGGAGCACCGTCATCTTGACTGACTGCACCCTACCCGCCAAAGACAGCGGCTGCATGTCCCACCTCTTAAACGCCTCCTCCATTTGCTCCACCAGCCTTGTGAGGTTTAGCTTATGCAAGGCCCCCCAGCTCCTGGCCACCTGAACCCCCAAGTACCTGAAGCTCCTCTCCGCCCTATTCAGTGGGAGCCTCCCAATCCCCCCCTCCTGGTCCCCCGGGTGTACCACAAACAGCTCGCTTTTCCCCAAGTTAAGCTTATACACTGAGAAATCCCCAAATTCTCGGAGAATCCCCATCACCACCGGCATTCCCCCCACCGGGTCCTCCACATACAACAATAGGTTATCTGCATAGAGCGACACTCGGTGCTCCTCCCCACCCTGGACCAGCCCCCTCCAATCCCCAACTCCCTCAGCGCCATAGTCAGGGGTTCAATTGCCAGCGCAAAAAGTAGGGGGGACAGGGGACACCTCTGCCTCGTCCCTCGGTATAGTCGAAAATACTCCAACCTCCTCTTACTCGTGGCCACACTCGCCATCGGGGCCTCATACAACAGCCTCACCCAACTGACAAACCCCTCCCCAAATCCGAACCTTTCCAGCACCTCCCTCGAGTACCCCCACTCGACCTTATCAAAGGCCTTCTCTGCATCTGGCGCCACGACTATTTCCGTCTCCCCTTCCACCGCCGGCATCATAATAACGTTCAAGAACCTCCGTATATTAGTGTTCAGCTGCCTCCCCTTCACAAACCCTGTTTGATCCTCGTGGATAACCTGCGGCACACAATCTTCTATCCTCGTGGCTAAGATCTTTGCCAACAACTTGGCGTCCAAATTCAGGAGTGAGATCGGCCTGTATGACCCACACCGCAGGGGATCCCTGTCTCGCTTTAAGGATCAAGGAGATCAGCACCCGAGACATCGTCAGGGGCAAAGCCTCCCCCCTCCCTCGCCTCGTTGAAGGTCCTAACCAACAGGGGGCCCAGCAGGTCTCCATACACCTTGTAAAATTCAACCGGGAACCCATCCGGCCCCGGCACCTTCCCCGACTGCATGTTCCCTATCCCTTTAACCAGCTCCTCAAGCTCAACTGGCGCCCCCAGACCCTCCACCCGTCTCTCCTCCACCCTCGGGAATCTCAGCCGGTCCAAAAAGCACCCCATCCCCCACTTCTCCGCCGGAGGTTCGGACCAATATAGTCTCTCATAAAAGTCCCTGAAGACCCCATTAATGTCTACCCCCCTCCGCACCAGATTTCCTCCCCGGTCCTTAACTCCACCAATCTCCCTAGCCGCATCCCGCTTACGGAACTGGTGTGACAGCATCCTACTCGCCTTCTCCCCATACTCGTACACCGCACCCTGAGCCTTTCTCCGTTGAGCCTCCGCCTTTCTGGTGGTCAACAAGTCGAACTCAGCACGAAGGCTGCGCCGCTCCCTCAGCCTCCGCGTACCTCCTGTCCACCCTCACCATCTCCCCCACCAATCTCTCCCTTTCTCTCTGCTCCCCTCGCTCCCTGTGGGCCCGAATGGAGATCAACTCCCCCCGAACCACCGCCTTCAGCTCCTCCCAGACCGTCCCCATTCGGACCTCCCCATTATCGTTGGCCTCCAGGTACCTCTCGATGCATCCTCGAACCCGCCCCCTCACATCACCGTGATCCAGCACCGTGTTGAAATCTCACCCCATTATCAGGCCCCCTGTGGTGATATGATTTGCATACCTGTCTGCCATTGGGGCAGAACACCGGCTTACCATTGGCCCTGGTCGGTCATGTGCCTCTCAACCGATTGGTCGAGAGGCTGAGTTAACCGCGCCTCCTTGCCGAGGTATAAATAGTCAAACGTCCGGCGGTCGTCCATTTTATTGTAGACGACCGCAGGGCTAAAGTTCTAGTTTATTAAAGCCTAACTTTTGTAAAGCAACTCGTCTCTCGTACAATTGATGGCACATCAATTTAATAAACTACAATTTTGAAGATGGAGTTCCGGTTCAAGCCCGAATGCCTCCGCATCAGTCCGCAAACTCCAAACTCTGCAGAACTTTTTCAACTTTGGCTGACATGCCTCGAAGGATACCTGGCATCTACAACCACCCCCCCCACCGTGGCACAGAAGCTGCACGTCCTCCACTCCAGCGTGGGTATCGACGCCTACGCAATAATCAAAGAAGAAACGGATTATGAGACAGCAATACTAAAGCTAAAGGGACAATTCATTAAACCAGTCAACAGGGTATTCGCCCGACATCTGCTGGCCACCAGACGGCAGCTCCCTGGTGAGTCACTAAACCAATTTTACCAGGCCCTCGCTATCCTGGGGAGGAATTGCTCCTGCGTCGCAGTCTCAGCTACGGAGCACATGGAACTACTGATCAGAGACGCTTGCGTGGCTGGGATGCAGTCCCCCGCTATCCGCCAGCGGATGCTGGAGAGAGACGACCTCAGCTTAACTGAGGCACGGACTCTCTCCTCCTCACTGGAGGTCGCCGATCAAAACGCCCGCGCCTATGACCCCAGCCAGGCCTCCTGGCACGCTTCCCCACCGCCATCCGCCGCTCCCCACCTCCCTCAGGCCTGTGCCGCGGGACTCCCCGACAAGTCCACGGGGCCCCTTTTGTGGGTTCTCGAAACACCCTCGCCCGCGCTGCCCAGCCCGCTCCGCCCTCTGTAAGAGCTGCGGGAAGAAGGGCCACTTCTCCACGGTCTGCCAGGCTAAAACGGTGGCTGCGGTTCTTCTGGACGCCACGCAACACTCTGCCCCCCGCCCCCGGGCCCCTGCGTCGGCCTGTGCGCCTCTCTCTCCCCTCCCCTCCTAGACGCAGCACAACTCCCTCCCCCCCGCCCCCGGGCCCCCGACCTGCATGCCTCTCCGGGCCCTCCCGGTCCCTTCCTGCCCGCCGCGCTAGTCTCTTCCCCCCGCCCCCGGGCCCCAGCGCCCGACCAGCATGCCTCTCCGGGCCCTCCTGGTCCCTTCCTGACCGCCGCGCGAGTCTCGTCCCCCTCCCCCCCGCCCCCCGCCCCCGCCGCCCGACCTGTACGCCTCTCCGGGCCCTCCCGGTCCCTTCCTACCCGCCGGGCGAAACTTCCCCCCCCCCCGCCCCGGGCTCCCGCGCCTGGCCTGCGCGCCTCACCGCCCCCGCTCGAAGCCGCTCCACTCGGCTCGCCGGCACCACTAGCTCCGCCCCCAGCAACCACGAGTGCCCCACGGGCGCCGCCATCTTGGGGCGCCGACTCCACTTCCAGGTCCTGGGCGCCGCCATCTTGGGGTGCCGACTCCATGTGCGGGTCCTGGGCGCCACCATCTTGGGGCGCCGACTCCACGTGCGGGTCCTGGGCGCCGCCATCTTGGGGCGCTGACTCCACGTGCGGGTTCTGGGCGCTGCCATCTTGGGGCCCCGACTCCACGTGCGGGTCCTGGGTGCCGCCATCTTGGGGCGCGGGCTCCACGTGCGGGTCCTGGGCGCCGCCATCTTGGGGCCCCGACTCCACGTGCGGGTCCTGGCCACCGCCTTCCGGGACTGGCAAGCAAGGTTCTTCCAGCATCTACTCAGACGGCGACGACGAATATGGATTTTCTCCACGGCTCGCGGCCATTCAGCTCGACCTTTGTGCACCGGCACTCCTAGGACTGGACTTCCAGTGCAACCTGCAGAGCTTGACCTTCCAGTTCAGCGGCCCTATACCCCACCTCACTGTCTGCAGCCTCGCATCCCTCAAAGTGGACCCCCCCTCCTTGTTTGCTAATCTCACCCCCGATTGCAAACACGTCGCGACACGGAGCAGACAGTACAGCGCCCAGGACCGGTCCTTCATCAGGTCCGAGGTCTAGAGGCTGCTGACGGAAGGGGTCATCGAGGCCAGCAACAGTCCCTGGCGAGCCCAAGTGCTGGTGGTCCGGACTGAGGAGAAAAACCGGATGGTCATCGACTATAGCCAGACCATCAACCGGTTTACGCAACTGGACGCGTATCCTCTCCCCTGTATTTCCACCATGGTAAACGATATCGCTAAATACAAGGTCTTCTCCACTGTGGACCTTAAGTCCGCTTATCACCAGCTCCCCATCCGCGCGAGTGACCGCAAATACACCGCGTTTTAGGCAGATGGGCGCCTCTACCACTTCCTTAGGGTTCCATTTGGTGTCACAAATGGGGTCTCGGTCTTCCAACTGGAGATGGGCCGAATGGTCGACAAGTACGGATTACGGGCTACCTTCCCGTATCTTGATAATGTCACCATCTGCGGTCACGATCAGCAGGACCATGACGCCAACCTCCAGCAATTCCTCCAAACCGCAAAACTCCTTAACCTCACATACAATAAGGATAAGTGCGTGTTTATCACCGAGCGTCTAGCTATCCTCGGCTACGTAGTGCGTAAAGGAGTGATAGGCCCCCGACCCCGAACGCATGCGCCCCCTAATGGAACTCCCTCTCCCCAGTACCCCAACATCAAACGCTGCCTGGGGTTCTTCGCATACTACGCCCAATGGGTTCCCAACTACGCTGACAAGGCCTGTCCCCTCATTCAAACCACGACCTTCCCGCCGTCGACAGAGGCTTGCTCTGGCGGCCACCCTGAACCAAGCGGGCAGACCCCGTGGCCTTCTTTTCCAGAACTCTCCAGGCTTCCGAACTCCGCCACCCCTCTGTGGAAAAGGAAGCCCAGGCCATAGTCGAAGCGGTGCGACATTGGAGGCACTATTTGGCCGGCAGGAGGTTTACCCTCCTCACAGACCAACGGTCAGTAGCCTTCATGTTTGATAATGCACAAAGGGGCAAGATCAAGAATGACAAGATCTTACGGTGGCGGATCGAGTTGTCCAAGTACAACTATGAGATCTTGTATCGTCCTGGGAAGCTCAATGAGCCTCCTGATGCCCTGTCCCGCGGTACCTGCGCCAGCGCGCAGATAGACCGCCTCCGCTCCCTCCACGCGGCCCTCTGCCATCCAGGGGTGACCCGCCTCTACCATTTCATTAGGGCCCACAACCTGCCTTTCTCCATCGCGGAAGTCAGGTCAGTAACCCGTGACTGCCACATCTGTGCAGAGTGCAAACCGCACTTCTACCGCCCCGAGCGTGCACACCTGATCAAAGCATCCCGCCCCTTCGAACGTCACAGCATTGACTTCAAGGGGCCCCTTCCCTCTAACAACCGCAACATTTATTTCCTGGCGGTAATTGACGAATTCTCCAGCTTCCCCTTCGCCATTCCCTGCCCCGACATGACCACATCGACCATCATTAAGGCACTCCTCTCCGTCTTCTCCCTGTTTGGCTACCCCACGTACATACACAGCGATCGGGGGTCCTCCTTTATGAGCGACGAGCTGCGTCAATTCCTACTCAACAGGGGCATTGCCTCTAGCAGGACGACCAGCTATAACCCCCGGGGTAACGGACAGGTCGAGCGGGAGAATGGTACCATCTGGAAGACCATACTACTGGCCCTCCGGTCCAGAGATCTCCTTATTTCCCGATGGCAAGAGGTGATCCCCGATGCCCTACATTCAATCCGCTCACTCCTCTGTACCGCAACTAATCAGACACCTCATGAACGTCTTCTTGTTTTCCCCAGGAAGTCATCCTCCGGATCCCCTCTCCCGACGTGGCTGGTCACCCCCGGACCCATCTTGCTCCGGAACCATGTGCGGGTGCACAAATCCGACCCGTTGGTGGAACAAGTCCAGTTACTCCACGCTAACCCGCAGTATGCGTATGTGGAGTACCCCGACGGTCGACAGGACACGGTCTCCATCCGGGACCTGGCACCCGCCGGCGTACGGCCTTCCCCCCCTCCACCACAGACCCCCCCCCCCTGTTTTTTTCCCCCCAGCGCTCCGCTCAGGTTACCCCTTCCCCATCCATGGCGTCTTCACAGCCAGCTCGGGTGATGGAGACTGTTCAAGGACCATCGCTCCCGGACGTCAGCGGAACCAACACCATCGGCCGACCTGGCGTCACCTCCTCCACTGCGGCGGTCTGCCAGAACGTCACGGGCCACAAAAAGACTGATCGAATCGTTCTAAATTTCGACAGCTCCATGGACTTTTGTGTAATATCGCTTATTGTCTGGGCCAGTGGGAAGCCCCCAAATTCGATACAAGAAAGGAGAGAAAATTTTTGTCCTCACGGCAGCTACTCATATCACCAGTTCTCTCTCTTCCTCCCCCCCCCCCACCCTGGCTCTCGTTCATACCCCCCCCCCCCCCCCCCGGCTTCTTTCTCCGCAAGGGGTGAATGTGGTGATATGATTTGCATACCTGTCTGCCATTGGGGCAGAACACCGGCTTACCATTGGCCCTGGTCGGTCATGTGCCTCTCGACCGATTGGTCGAGAGGCTGAGTTAACCGCGCCTCCTTGCCAAGGTATAAAGGTATAGTCAAACGTCCGGCGGTCGTCCATTTTATTGTAGACGACCGCAGGGCTAAAGTTCTAGTTTATTAAAGCCTAACTTTTGTAAAGCAACTCGTCTCTCGTACAATTGATGGCACATCATCCCCCACCTCCAAATCTGGAATCCGGCCCAACAAGCGTCGCATGAAACCCGCATTATCCCAATTCGGGGCATATACATTGACCAGCACCACCCGCTGCCCTTGCAGCTTGCCGCTCACAATCACGTACCTCCCGCCGCTGTCTGCCACCACACTCGACGCCTCAAACGACACCCTCTTCCCCACCAGGATCGCCATCCCCCCGTTTTTTTGCATCCAGCCCCGAATGAAACACTTGGCCCACCCACCCCTTCCTCAACCTAACCTAATCCGCCACCTTCAGGTGCGTCTCCTGAAGCATAGCCACGTCCGCCTTCAGCCCCCTCAGGTGCGCGAACACGCGGGACCATTTGACTGGCCCATTCAGTCCCCTCACATTCCAGGTGATCAGCCGGATCGGAGAGCCACCTGCCCCCCTCCCCCGTAGACTAGCCATCACCCTTCCGTAGTCCGTCACATGCCCGCGCCCCCCGCTCAGCCCATTCCCCACAGCGACAGACCACCATCCTGATCCCCTCTGCACGCTCCAGCTCCTTCTTGGCCATTCCAGCAGCAACCCGGTATCCCCCCCCTCTTCCACACCCCCCCTCCAACAACCCCCCCCCCCCCCCCCCCAAGCTAGGGCCCCCCTAGCTGCGTAACTCCGGTCATTGCATTTCCGTAAGTCAGCCGACTCCTGCTGATCCCGGCAGCTCCTGCCACCCCAATTACCCTCCCCAGTGTCCCCCAACCATTCCCCCAATGCCGACCCCGCCCCCTGCTTCTCCAGCGCGGGAGAGGCACGTGCCCCCCATCCGAAGCCCCGCTGCCCGACCCAAAACGCGGGAAGACAGGCACATGACCCAACAGGGCCGCGAACCTGTAACCAGTGAAATAATAAAATCCCAACATGAGATGATAAAACACCCAAGTAAATAGATAACAGTCCCGAAAAGCAGAAAAGAAAAGGCAAGACAGCAAAAAAAAACATCTTCCAATAGAACCAAAAAGAGTGAAAGGATATCAAGGAGGACAAAGCCTCCGGGATGCATACAACGTTCCCCAGCCCCCATACCTCAGTTCAAGTCCAGCTTCTCTGCCTGGACAAAAGTCCAGGCCTCCTCCGGAGAGTCAAAATAAAGTTGGCGGTCTTTATAAGTGACCCACAGGCGTGCCGGCTGTAACAGGCCAAACTTGACCCCCTTCTTGTGGAGCACTGCCTTCGCCTGGTTAAACCCAGCCCTTCTCTTCGCCACCTCCGCACTCCAGTCCTGGTAAATCCTGATCTCCGTATTCTCCCACTTACTACTCCTCTCCCTCTTTGCCCAACGAAGCACAAACTCACGGTCGACCAAGCATTGAAATCGGACCAGCACCGCCCTGGGTGGCTCGTTCGGCCAGGGCTTCCGCAGCCGCACCAGATGGGCACTCTCCAGCTCCAGGGGTTCCCGGAACGACCCCGCACCCATCAGCGAGTTCAGCATCAGGACCACGTAGGCCCCCAAATCCGAACCTTCCAGCCCCTCTGGGAGGCCCAAAATCCGCAGATTCATCCGGCGGGAGCGGTTCTCCATCTCCTCCATCCTTGCGAACCATTTCTTGTGAAGCACCTCGTGCGACTCCACCTTCACTGCCAGGCCGAGGAGTTTGTCCTCGTTCTCCGAAACCTTTTGCTGCAGCTCCCGAATCTCCGCAGCCTGAGCCGTCGGAGTCGCCCAGAGCCTGTCCAGCGATGCCCTCAACGGCTCCAGGATCTCAGCTTTTAGTTCCTGGAAGGAGCGCAGCAGCAGCTCCTGCTGCTCCCTCGCCCACTGCTGCCACACTGCCGGTTCCCCGCCCGCCGCCATCTTGTCCTTTTTGCCTAGCACCTTCTCCTCCTGCAAAGTAGATTTTCTGGTCGCTCCACTTCTAGTCCAGTCCATCCACCGGCCGCCAAGCGCCGAGGCTGCGTTCCCACCTGGGGAAAAATCAAATCAGCGCCGTTGCGGGCCCTTAAAAGAGCCCTTGTTGAGATCTTTTGCAGTTGTTCCCTCTGCTGCTAGAATCCAGCTTTCATAAGGGCCCTCAGGTCAGCTTGAAGCCTCTAACACAACCCTTCCCCCGCCTGCATGCTGAATAGGCTTTTGTCTCTCTGCTGCAGCCCCAGCCAAATCCAACACTGTTTCTACGGGACTGGAAACCAAGAAACATATAATCCCTGGGAGAAAGTACTCCTCCAACATTCACCTATACTTTTTCATAAAAATTCCACTCTATATTGCTTAAAAAAGCTGTTTTCTGTGATCTTAACAGGAGCTGCTGTGTGTGTGACCACTCACTCCATGGTGCACACCGGAAGTCACCAACCAGCTTTCTGAGCATCGCTGCTACACACTCCATGGGGTTCCTTCCTTCCGTACTCTCCGGCAGCCTCACGACCCGCTGGTTTTGCTGATGCAATCTATTTGCCTGGTCGTCGACCTTTTCTCTCAGCCCTTTCTGAGTCCTGATCAGCCTCGACACCTCGGCTTTGAGTGCTGCGATCTGGTCTCCTGGTCCGTGCCTCGCTTTGTTACCTCATAGGCCTCAAGCTGCTGCTCCATTTTGTCCATGGGGGCTGTTACGGCCTCGACTGCCACCCCCACAGCTGCTATGAGGTCCTCCTTCATTGCTTCTCTGAGTTTCTGGAGCTAGGAGGTTAAAAGCCATAATTTTCTCCATCAGCGCCTGGGTTTGAAGTTCTGGGAGGTCAGCCGTCGTCTGTTCCATGCCGCCACAATTCCCTTCTCTGAGACTGAGATTTCCTTCTCCTCACTTCTGCTGCTTTTACGGCTGGGTTGTTGGTTCCTCGGCATTCTGGCTGGCACTGTGGTTGATGGGAGAGTAGGTTCAGGGGATTTTCTGTCCTTTTGGTGCCCATTTGGTGGGGTAAAAGGACCTTCACCGAACTTCTTAGATGTGAGCCACCTATTGTGCGAATGCTTATAAAGGACCTTATAAAGGACCTGCAAAATCCAACTGTCCCCAGGCTCAGCCAAGCAACTTCCATGGATGTAAGTGAGCCGAAGATGGTGGGATTTGTTGCGACTGGTATTGATTACAATTCCTGTCTAGATGTTTGATACCTTGGGCGGAATTCTCCGACCCCCCGCAGGGTCGGGGAATCGCCCGGGGCCTTCGTAAGTCCCGCGCCCGCCGTGGCCGGAATGCTCCGCCACCCGGGAATCGGCGGGGGCGGGAATCGTGCCTCGCCAGTCGGCGGGCCCCCCGCATCGAATTCTCCGGCCCGCGATGGGCTGAAGTCCCGCCGATGTACAGTTTAGGTGGATTGGCCATGATAAATTGTCCTTAGTGTCCAAAATTGCCCTTAGTGTTGGGTTGGGTCACTGGGTTATGGGGATAGGGTGGAGGTGTTGACCTTGGGTAGGGTGCTCTTTCCAAGAGCCGGTGCAGACTCGATGGGCTGACTGGCCTCCTTCTGCACTGTAAATTCCATAATAATAATTCTACCACTACCTCAACTCTGCTGAAAGCCTGATCCACGCCTTTGTTTCCTCTGGATTTATTATTTGGACACATTCCTAACTGGCCTTCCATGCTCTACTCTCTGTAAAGTTGAGGGGCTGGATTCTCCACGGTCCGAGTCCGCCATGGAGCTCGGCGAGGCTGCTGGAGGCCTTCGCCGTGCGCATGCGTGGACTCCAAACCAAAAGTAATGGGGCCCGTATCCGCAGCTAAAGCTGCGAGATTTACTCCAAGTCCCTGTTAGCCCCCTGCACGGCATTGAATGAGTCCAACTTTTTAATGCCGGTGTGGGGACATATACCCATTTTGGAGGAATCCAGCCCGAGATCTTCCAAACTCTCCATCCCTGGTCTTGATCTGCATCATTCCATTCACCCATGTTCCTTCTTCTCATTGGTCTACAGTGGCCCCTAGTTAAGTAACGCCCATGGGGCGGGCTACATTGTCCGCATGCCTGACACAAAATCCCCAAAATACGTGCTCTACCAAGAGCTTCGACAAGGCAAGCAAGCCCCTGGAGGAAAGAGAAAACATTTCAATAATACTCTCAAAGCCTCCTTGAAAAAGTGTAACAACCCCACAGACACCTTGGAATCCCTACCCCGAGACTGTCCGAAGGGAAGGAAATGCATCCAGGAGGAATTGAACACCTAGGGCGCAATTCTCCCAAAGGGAGACAAACTGCCGACGCCGGAGTGAAACCCGGAGTGTTTCACTCCGGCGTCGGAGGCCATTCCTCGCCCCCTATTCTCCCCCCCCTCCACTCCGCCCGGGGGGCTAGGAGCGGCGGAGCGTGAATTCCGAGTGCCCGGCCTTGACGCTTGCGTCAAAGCGGTGCGCCGGGAATGACACGGCCGGCCTTGATGCTTGCGCCGGGAATGACGCGGCTGGAGGCGCCTAAGTGATGTCAGCCGCGCATGCGCAGGTTGGCCGGCGCCAACCCGCGCATGCACGGTTGCCGTCTTCTCCTCCGCTGCCCCGCAAGATGGCGGCTTGATATTGTGGGGCGGGGGCGGAGGGAAAAGAGTGCATCTTTTAGAGTCGACGGCCCGACGATCGGTGGGCACCGATCGCGGGCCAGACATCTCCTGAGCACGCCGGTGGTGCTCGATCCTCCCTCCGTCCCCACAGGCCCCACACACACTGGTCGCGCTATGTTCACGCTGGCAGCGACCAGGTGTGGTTGGCGCCGGCCTGAACCGGTCAGGTTCGGCAGGCCGCTCGGCCTATCCGGGCCAGAGAATCGCCAGTCGCCGTGAGAAACAGCGAGCAGCGATTCTCCGAGCGGCCTGTCGCAAAACGCGACACGCCATTGGGGGGGGGGGGGGGGGGGGAGAGAGAATCACGGGGGTATCAGAGCGGCGTTGCGTGATTCGCCCGGCCCTGTCGTGATTCTCCCACCCGGCGTGGGGTGCGGAGAATCGCGCCCCTAGAATTTTATCACCAAGAGCAAGCTGGAGCCAAGCGCCAACAGCAGGTAATCGAGGTACCCCAGGCACCCACTCCTCCACCCACCCACCCATTCCTCCACCCACCATCTGTCGCAGTCCTTAGTCATCTGATAATTCATGTCTAGTGTGGAAGCAAGACACCTTCAACCTTGAGAGATTTCCTCAGAAGAAGAAGAAGCAACTTCTCCAGTTTAAAACTTTCATCCTTATTTTCAAATCCTAATCTCCTCCAATTTTTCTGTATTCCTCCAATTCTGGCCTCTTCAGCAATCATAGCTAGGGTTTTCCTGAAAACCACAAAGTGCGGTACCGGGTGTAAAAAAACTGTGTTCAACCAGCCTGCTGAAATGGTAGGTTTCCACGCCATATTGTGTACTTCAAACATCAACAAATATTAATTCACGTGGAACATGATGTACCTCTGGTGGGTGGCCTGTGATTTGCCCACCCCGGCGCAATCTCGGTGTTCCTTACCTCCAGTCGCTGTATGTGGTGAATGTCACTTAGTAATTCACACTGTATTTACCAATACTATTGTAAGCGCAGTAGCGCTATCCGACCACTATGGGGAGTAGCTCTGGGAATGCTCAGGAGTTTGTACAGGGCTCCACCCTTGGCTCCGCCCATGACCCCTCCCCCTAGACTGCTGTATAAATAACCGTGTCCAGAGCCAGCCTGAGTTCATCGAGAGTTCAACGGGTAACAGGCTGGCTCTGAAGCAAGTAGATTAAAACCACTGTTCATATCTGAAAGCACGTGTCTCGTAAATTGATGGTTCCATCAATTTAATCTACTTAAGTACAGTCAGGATCGATCATGGAATCAGCCCTCAAGCCTGGACGCCAAGAACTCGACCTACAGGATGCAGAGGCTAAAGAAATCTTCTCCCACTGGCTGCGGTGCTTTAAGGCCTACCTGGCAGAAGCGAGCTCAGCCGAAACAACAGAAGAACAGAAGTTAAGTCTACTGCACGTGAGGGTGAGCCACAGAATCTCTACGCAACTAAACTCGGCCGGTTCATATAATGCAGCGCTAGCGATACTCGATAAGATGTATGTAAGGTCCATTAACGAAGTTTACGCACGCCATGTGTTCACGACTCGCCACCAGTGGCCTACAGAATCACTCGCCGAATTTCTAAGAGAGCTCAATAATATATCAAATGACTGTAACTATCAAGCGGTTGCCGCGGCTGAACATAGAGAACTTGCTTTACGCGACGTTTTTGTAGCGGGCCTCAGGTCTAATTATGTGCGCCAACGACTGCTGGAAAAGGGGGCCCCAAGACTTAGAAACAACTGCGGAAATTGCTACCACGATGGAGGTCTCCTTCCGCAGCCTCACCTCGTTCCCCGCGGACCCCGCAAGCCAATCATGGACCCCCGACCAGCGACTCCCCCAGGCCTGTGCCACGCGGCCACCCAGCCACCATGCTGCTCCAGCCAGCAACGATGCTGCTCCAGCCAGCCACTATGCTGCCCCAGGCTGCCATTTCTGCGGCCAGAATCAGCACCCGCGGCAGCACTGCCCGGCCCGCAACGCGACCTGCAGCAGCTGCAGACAGAAAGGCCACTACGCGAGAGTGTGCCTCGCTAAAAGGGCCCCAGCTTCCAATTCCCCAGCGGCACGAAGTAATCGCTCCCCACACCCGCAGGCCCGCAGGGCCCGAAACGCTGCGGCCTATGCCCCGACCCCGCCCCCTCCCGCCACATGCAATCCATGGGGGCCGCAATCTTGGAAAACCTCCATCACGCGGCCGGTCACGTGCGACTCATGGGGGCCGCCATCTTGGACGCCATCTTCCTCGCCACCCGCCACGTGCGATCCACGGGCCCGACCTGCATCTCCACGCTCGGACAACTCATCGGAAGAGTACGACTACAAACTCAGAGGGAAGTCATCACGGGGCCACTACAGCGCAGCTGATCGAGCCGCCGACTACCCGCAATTCAGTGCAATCACCCTGGACCAATCGCGCCCGAAACATCTGCGAAACTCAATGGCAGAGGTCCAAATCAACGGGTACAGCACGCCATGCCTTTTCGACTCCGGGAGTACTGAGAGCTTCATACACCCAGATCTGGTAAGACGCTCTTCGCTCCCCGTTGTCCCCATGCGGCAAACTATCTCCCACTCTGTCCAGATCCAGGGGCGCACCGCCGCGACACTCACAATCCGAGGCGCTAGCTATGCAAAATTTCAACTCTACGTCTTGACCGAACTCTGCGCGCCACTCTTATTAGGCCTAGATTTTCAATGTAATCTTAAGAGCCTCACCCTCAGCTTCGGCGGGCCCCTGCCCCCACTCACTATCTGCAGCCTCGCTATGCTGCGAATCTCCCCCCCCCCTCCTCTCTTCGCCAATCTCACAAAGGACTGTAAACCCGTAGCCACTCGTAGCAGGCAATACCGCCTGCAGGATAGGGTATTTATCAGATCAGAGGTCCGAAGGCTTCTCAGTGAGGGGATTATAGAGGCCAGCAATAGTCCCTGGAGAGCTCAGGTGGTGGTCGTTAAGACCGGGGGAAAATTCCGCATGGTTGTCGACTATAGTCAGCCAATGAATAGATTTACGCTCCTCGACGCATATCCCCTCCCCAGGATTGCAGACGTGGTAAATCAGATCGCCCAGCATCAGCTCTTTTCCACGGTGGATCTGAAGTCTGTATACCACCAGCTCCCAATCCGCCCGGAGGACCGCCACTACACGGCATTCGTGGATGATGGCCGCCTCTTCCATTTCCTCCTGGTCCCCTTCGGCGTCACTAATGGGGCCTTGGTGTTCAAACGAGCAATGGACCGAATGGTGGACCAGTACGGGCTGCGGGCCACGTTTCCGTACTTGGACAATGTCACCATCTGCGGCTATGACCAGCAGGACCACGACGCCAACATCCACCGTTTTTTCCAGACGGCACAGGAATTAAACATCACCTACAACAAAGAGAAATGCGTTTTCCGCACAAACAGACTGGCCATCCTCGGCTACGTCGTGGAAAACGGAGTCCTGAGCCCAGACACGGACCGTATGTCGGACTCTTAGAACTCCCCCTCCCCCATTGCCCCAAGGCCCTCAAACGGTGCTTGGGCTTCTTCTCCTACTACGCCCAGTGGGTCCCTCAATATGCGGACAAAGCCCGCCCATTCTTTAAGGCCGCACGATTTCCCCTGTCAGCTGAGGCACGCCAGGCCTTCAACTACATCAAGGAGGACATCGCCAAAGCGGCCATGCGGGCGGTGGATGAATCCACTCCATTCCAGGTTGAGAGCGATGCCTCAGAGGTAGCTCTAGCAGCCACACTAAATCAGGCAGGGAGACCAGTCGCATTTTTATCCTGTACCCTCTCCGCTTCAGAACTCCGACACTCCTCAGTCGAGAAAGAAGCACAAGCCATTGTGGAGGCTATTCGTTACTGGAGGCACTACCTCGCAGGTAGGATGTTCACCCTCATCACCGACCAACGATCGGTTGCCTTTATGTTTGATAACTCGCAAAGGGGCAAAATAAAAAATGATAAAATTCTTTGGTGGAGGATCGAACTCTCCACCTATAATTACGATATTAAGTATCGACCCGGGAAGCTCAACGAGCCTCTGGATGCCCTATCCCGCGGGACATGCGCCAGCGTGCAGATTGACCGACTGAAAGTCATCCACAACGACCTCTGCCAGCCTGGGGTCACCCGGCTCGCCCACTACATCAGAGCCCGAAACCTGCCTTTCTCCAACGAGGAGGTAAAAGCGGTCACCAGGGACTGCCCGATCTGTGCGGAGTGCAAACCGCACTTCTATAGACCAGACAGGGCCCACCTGACAAGGCTTCTAGGCCCTTTGAACACCTCGCGATTGATTTCAAAGGGCCATGCCCCTCAACTAACAAGAACGTTTACTTTCTAAACGTCGTAGATGAGTTCTCCCGTTTCCCTTTTGCTATCCCGTGCCCCGACATGACCTCCCACACAGTCATTAGGGCCCTGCATAGTATCTTCACCCTGTTTGGTTTCCCCAGCTACGTACACAGCGACCGGGGTTCGTCCTTCATGAGCGACGAGCTGCGTCAGTACCTGTTCGACAAGGGCATTGCCTCGAGCAGAACTACCAGCTGCAACCCCAGGGGGAACGGGCAGGTGGAGAGGGAGAACGCGACGGTCTGGAAGACCGACCTACTGACCCTCCGGTCTAGAAATCTCCAAGTCTCCCAGTGCCAGGAAGTCCTCCCAGACGCGTTCAACGCTATTAGGTCCCTCCTATGCACAGCGACCAATCGGAGCCCTCACAAGGGGCTCTTCATTTTTTCCAGGGGCACTACCACAGGGGTCTCACTTCCGGCATGGCTGAGGACACCGGGCCCGGTACTCCTGAGGAAACATGTCAGGGCACACAAAACCGACTCCCTTGTTGAGAAGGTGCGCCTGCTCCACTCCAACCCCCAGTACGCCTTCGTCGAGTTCCCTGATGGCTGCCAGGACACAGTATCCCTCCGGGATCTGGCACCCGCCGGATCCAGCGCCCCCTCTACCCCCACAGAAGGACCCCTCACCCTACACCCCATGCTGCCGCCCCCTCGCGCTCCCGAGCCCACGAGCTCGCTCCACCAGTTCCGTGCACCCGCGCCGGCCAGGCCCCAGCGCCCCCAGTCGAACCAGAAGAGTATGAAGCTCGGATACAACCCTCCCTGGAGTCCGCCATTGTACCCCAGCACACAACACCCATCCAGCCACCGCAAGAGGCTGCAACCCCGGTGCTCCGCAGATCACAGCGGACAGTTCGACCACCGGACAGACTTACTTTGTAGAGCACCACCCCCGCCGGACTTGATTTTTTTGCAGGGGGTGAATGTGGTGAATGTCACTTAGTAACTCACACTGTATTTACCAATACTATTGTAAGCGCAGGAGCGTTATCCGACCACTAGGGGGAGTAGCTCTGGGAATGTAGGGAGTTTGTGCAGGGCTCCACCCTTGGCTCCGCCCACGACTCCTCCCCCAGACTGCTGTATAAATAACCGTGTCCAGAGCTAGCCTGAGTTCATCGAGTGTTCAACAGGTGACAGGCTGGCTCTGAAGTAAGTAGATTAAAACCACTGTTCATATCTGAAAGCACGTGTCTCGTGAATTGATGGTTCCATCACTGTAGTTAAACGGCGCCTCTGCACTACGTTCGTGCTCCACAGAACATATTGCACCCAAAGCTAAAAAACACGTAGTGACAAAATTTAGTGATGCCTCATTAAGGCTCCTGTTGGATGCAGTCGAGGCCCACTGCGTTGTCGTCAATCCCCAACTCTGCCTGCAGGACTTCCAACAAAGTGAAGTATACAACTTGCAAGCTGGTTTCAGAAGTGGTCAGTGCTAATGCGCTTCAAAAGAGGTCAGTCACCCAGTACAGGAAGAAGATGGATGATGTCCTCCATTCTGCTGGAATAAATCAACCATCTCATTACACCAAACTCATATACTCAAAAGACAATCACCTATTTAGAAGGATCTCACTTGTTGCCGCCTCATAGAACATTGACAGGATGAAAGACTGTTTAAAGGTTTTCAAGGCTACAGAGGAAAGACATCACATCTCCATTTCGCCTCATCTCCTCTGGAGCGTATGTTCTTAACTTGTTCAGTGCTCCACTCGTCACCCACACAGGCATCCTTATAATTTGACCTCAAGGCCTGCCTGGCCCCATGGCAAGTCCTGCTCCCTAATATGGTGCCCAATGTAGGATGAGCATGAACTCTCTCTCTCTCTCCCCCCCCCCCCCCCCAACCTAATTATGTGTTTCTGTACCAATCATTGTCCTCAGTTAAGCCCAAGCCCTGTTACCCCTTCCATTCCTGTGGGCAGCACGGTAGCATTGTAGATAGCACAATCACTTAACAGCTCCAGTGTCCCAGGTTCGATTCCGGCCTAGGTCACTGTCTGTGCGGAGTCTGCACATCCTCTCCGTGTGTGCGTGGGTTTCCTCCGGGTGCTCCGGTTTCCTCCCACAGTCCAAAGATGTGCAGGTTTGGTGGATTGGCCATGATAAAACTGCCCTTAGTGTCCAAAATTACCCTTAGTGTTGGGTGGGGTTACTGGGTTATGGGGATAGGGTGGAGGTGTTAACCTTGGGTAGGGTGCTCTTTCCAGGAGCCGGTGCAGACTCGATGGGCCGAATGGCCTCCTTCTGCACTGTAAATTCAATTCAAAAAATAAAATTCCCTTCCCACAGCTCTGGGTGGAACCTTCCTTCGTGGAACCTGTGCCCTGCAGCTTCCTCCCTTCCCGCAGTCCTGTCAGGCCGCTTCCACTATGGATCCATCGCCCTCCAACATACCTAGAACCAACCCTGCCATAATCCTGGTGTGGACACAGCAGAGATTTGCCTGACAGACTCCCCCTGTACCAAATCTGTGCAAGAGCAACTCAGCCAGTCCTACTCCACCTTTTCCTTATAGCCCTGAAAATCTTTTCTTTTTAGATAATTTTTTTGAACGCCAAAATTGAATCTATCTCCATCACACTTGCACGCAATTCATACAAGATCCTAACCACTTGTTGCCTATTAATGCTATTCTTCATATGATGAATATAGGAAATTAATATATATATAGTATGTGTCTGCTGCAATAATGCTATTAAAATAACTTTGGTTGAAGTATCCAGATTATATCTGTTAAAGCTGTAATTGAGGTGTTAACAGCTAGGCACTCATGCGAAGGGCTAGGTATCTTTTTTTGTTTCATTTTCAGCTCCGTCCTGTGTCTGCTGCTTTTAGTTTCATTTTGGGAGTTCGGCTCTGGTTTCTGAGTAAAGAAGGTGGGCGGGATTTAACTACAGGGAACAAAGTTCCATAGCGAGCACCCAGAAACATAATGCTATAAAATGGCACCCAGGTTAGATAGGGAAACCCCAGGCCACATATAACCTGGTTTTGTGCACTGCTCACTGGAACTCCTCAGTGTAATGATAAATCGGGACACCATTCTTAAATGGCGTCCCAATCTTTGGAGCCCCCAAAGTGATCACCGATCCTCCCAAGCCCAAATGTACTATGGGAGGGTCCACATATTCCCCACAACACCCATGCAGGGCACCCCGGCCCGATCGCCACCGCACAGAAAATGCCAATTTGCACCTAGGCAGTGCCAACCTGGTATCACTGCCAGCTGACAGTGCCGCCTGGGTAGCTTTGCAGTGCCAGGCTGGCACCCAGAAACAGCAAGAACTCATTAACATTCATTTCAATCTCATTGGCAAGAATGAAGTGGAATGCTTCAGGCTCTCGGGATGCTTACAGTCCCCAGCTGTTAGTCCCAGGAGTGCAAATCACTACTGGCCTCTAAAAGCTGGGACAGACAGCAGAGACATTGAGGGGAGCAGGAGATGAGTACCCTCACTATACTTACTTCAAGGGTGCCAAGGAGGGTCCTTCAACGGGGGTGGAGGTTGAGTGGGTTGGGCTGGGCTGGAGGGGCTCAGGTTGTCAGTTTTTGCCAGGATTGGGGCTGTCTGGCATGTCTTTCCTCTGTGGCCTTGAAAACCTTTAAACGTTCTTTCAGCCTGTCAATATCAATAATCTGCCATATGAAGGTAAGAGTCTTCCCTTTGGAGACTTCAAACCTTTGCTGTCTCGGCATGTCAAGTTCAAAGATAGGTCTTCCCTTTGATGTGTTGGAAACCTTTGAAGATCTTTTTGCACATTAATTTTCATTCCCCGATAATGTTTTCAAACCTCCGGACATTCTGAGAAGCCTATAGGCTTTGAACTACATTGTTTACATTCAGTTTTATGGTCCATTACCTTTTTTAAGCCTCCTGATTAAGCCTCCAGGCTATTTCAAAGGAGGTTTAGCTTTGTTTGTTTTTACAGCTCTTCACTGTTTATTAACACTGAAATGCTTCCTCTTTTGAGCAGGCGTTGTTGCTAACCAGTTTTTCCATAGAGGTTTTTTGTTTATTCTGAAGTGTTTGCCAGAAAGACCAGGGTGGGATTCACCGTTCCCAACACCGATTTTGTAACCGGAGATCGGGTGGAGAATCACTTCTGATGCCCAAATCAGGGGCGGCGCTGATTTGACGCCGGTTTTCTATTCTCCGCCACTTCCGAAATAGCGTTATTGCGATGTGCGACGTTGGAATGCCATTGGCGTGTTACCTGAAGGCCCTACCCCAATGGGCCAAATTCCTGACTTGAGGGACGTGTGGTATCAGCGGTCTGGAACCTGGCGTGAAGACTGCAGAAGGTGTCCAGTACCGCCACTGTCGGCTGGAAGCCATGCTGCTGGCCGGAGGGGCTTCCCCGAGGGCTGGGTCAACTGGTGGGGGATGGCTAGTGGTCACCATTTGGCAAGTCAGGTCCGCACACAGCCGACGTCATGTTTTGCAGCGTGCTCGCTGCCAGTCATCGCCATGCGCATGCGCGTCCACAGACTCGACTATTCTCCGGCCATCTATATCATGGAAGCTGGGAGTTTTACCCGGTAGAGCTGCTAGCCCCTCACTGGTTGCAGGATCGGTGAGGCTTCAGCATGGATATTGGCGTCGTAAAACGTCACAGTTCCCACGCCGGTGTCGACACTTTGCCTGAAAAATGGTGAATCCAGCCCCAGGTGGTGTTTCTAACCAAAGTGTTTTTTAAGGAGGCTGTTTCTGAAGTGCTTCCTATAAAGAGCAAGTGTTTTTTATACCCACAGTATTATTCTGCTGGGGTTTCCTCTATCCTGAAGTCTGTCCTAGAAAGGCCAGTGCTCTGTCTGAGTTCTGCCCCCAGCACCCAGGCAGTGTCAACCTGGCAATGCCCTGGACACCCTGGCAGTGCCCACCTGGCCCTGAAATGGGGGGCCTTTAGGAAACCCATAGTGGGGTGCCCATCACTTGGGGGCTTGGGGGGGTGGGCAGACCTCGCCAGCGATTGGGATGGGGGGCGGCGCTGTGGTTTTACTCTGAGATTGGGGCGCTCTATAAAAATGGTGCCCCGATCCCTGAGGATCCGGATTTGCTAGTTTCTTCGGGTCCCACAGCATCAATCAGCCCTGGCTCAAAATAGAAATTTTGAACTGTGGGTAGATAACAATCTGGATTGCGCTGACCCACCTAGCCAGAATCACAGCTCGTTTCTTGACGGAGACCACACTTAAAAATCTTTTGGGAGAAGTTTGCCCTTTGTCAAAAAAAGTGGGGGGGCGGGAAGGGTGTATTTTGTGCTGTCATTCTTGAGGGATGAGGCCGAAAGATGCCTGGAAGCTCGGCTATATAGAGATCAGGGCACCCTTTTTAAAGTGTGCTCCAATCTCAACAGAAAGTGAAGGAAACCATAGCACCATTTCCGGCATTGGGGCTTCAGTTCCCCCGCGCCCCATCTCCACCAACATCGCATGCATCAGAGTTTCATCATCCCCCCACATTCCCATCTTTTCTGGCATCGGGCCTTCAGTTGGCACTGCCAAGTTTGCACCACCAGGGTGCCAGAAGCAGTGCAAACCTGCAGAGTCCCTGATCACATGGAGTCTACCCTCACATCCAAGCTCCTGATGTGATCATCATGACTGGTTTAGTAGTGATTCTTGCCAGTGTGACATCATGCGGGGGTGGGAGGGAGCAGTTTGTGATGTCCCGGGTGCAACGGAGTTGAGTCATTTAGCATATTTAATGATAATCAGGTTCACAACTTAACTGGTGTTATGGGAGCGGCGTTTTCAGAACCCCAAAATGTATCATGGAGTTCAACCAACCTCTCCCTTTAATGTATTGTTGCTTTTGAAGCACACAGTTTGGTCTCCAGGTGTAGTATTACAATTATGGACACAGGGGATTTTTAAACACAAAACAATGATTATTCCATGAATTCAACTTAACCTTTTTAAATAAACATTGGATCCTTTAACACCCCTTACTTCAAAGATAACCCCGAAAATAATACAACACTGAATAACCCCTCAAAATGTTCCTTCAAACCTCCAAAAGACTTAACACCTTTAAACAGAAACATATCAGGTTAAAGACATTACTATTATGAGTTTAAATCACCCAAATGATTCAGAGATAGTCTTTCATGGTAGAGATCACAGTAGATCCAGCTTACTGCAAACATAGACACACCCAAGCTCTTTTCCTGAAAACTGGCTTTTCCTTTCAAACAGCTCACAGCAAACCAGCCTGGCACTTTTTCAGCTGCTCTCTCAAACTGAAACTAAAACTCCCAAAAAGCAGAAGTGAGCTCAACTCAGCTACCTCCACACTCTGACATCACTTCAGTAATATGAGCTGCTCCATTTCTTAAAGGTACATTGCTTAAACATCCATTTCTTAAAGGTACTCTCACATGACAATGAGCATGAACCTGAGTACGTCAGCGGGGAGCGGTTCTGGGTTCTCAGTGGCGCAAAAAATACTTTTAACCACTCGCAAGAGTTATTGGCCGTTACGGGATTTGCGCCTGTGAAAAAAAATGAAAAAATGAAAATCGCTTATTGTCACGAGTAGGCTTCAATGAAGTTACTGTGAAAAGCCCCTAGTCGCCACATTCCAGCGCCTGTCCGGGGAGGCTGGTACGGGAATCAAACCGTGCTGCTGGCCTGCTTGGTCTGCTTTAAAAGCCAGTGATTATCCCTGTGAGCTAAACCCTGTTGGCCTGAAAAATTGCAGCCTATGCCTGAAGTGTACTTCTGCCAACTCTTTTCCGCTTCTTTCCAAGTTGGCCTTCAGTTCCATAGGGGGGATTTTCTGCTCCCATTTCCGTTGGGCGTGAGGGGCGACAGAAGTGGAAAATCCCACAGGAGGCCCAAATCAGGCAGGATTCTCCAATCGGAGAGGCCCAAATCGTGTTTGCCAATCGGCCGGAAAATCCTTTTTTACGGCAAAATCAGGGCTCCGTTTTTCCAATGCTCCACCCCCTCAAAAATCCACACGCCACTGGGATGGCCTGATGACGTCACCTGAGGCCCTCCCTGATGGGATGACTTCCCGACGGCATGGGTGGCATGTCCTCTCAACTTTTCTGCAGCTGGCATGGCAGCTGCGGACTGTGCCCAGCGCCGCCACAGTCAAAGGGAGAGCCGTTCCGCTGGCAGGGGGTCTTCTGCAAGGACTAGGGGGACTGGTGGGGGGTGGGTCCGGGGTGGTGAAGGGGTTACAAGGGGGCAGTTTATGGCATGCCGAGTGTTTGTGTTGCCGGCGCCATGTTGTATGACATGGCCACCGTAGGCCGCCGCCGCGTGCACGCGCAGCCACGGACCCGGCCATTCTGCGTTTATACTGGCAGGTGACGTGGGGCAGCTTCTAGCCCCTCACTGGACAAAGCATCGACGCGGGGACGGCGTCAACATTTGGTCGTAAGACCAGACGCATCCTCCGGACAGTCACAGAATCAGAGAATCCAGCCCCACATTTCAGAATGACGTAAAGGCAATTGTCCCCACCGCCTACCAAAAGCACTCCAATCTTAAAAAAACCAAGTTGCTGACTGGACGGGCCCTCAGCTTGTGTTACATTGTGAAACCTGGCCTTTTTCAACTATCAACAAACGATACGGTGGAGAAAGCTACCACTGGGGCCGGTGGATTCAATGCCTTTTTTCCCACCCGCTGCGCCACTCTTTTGCAAAATGAGAAAATTCTGCGATAAGAACTAGGAGCAGGAGTAGGCCATCTGGCCCTTCGGACATGCTCTGCCATTCAATGAGATTATGGCTGATCTTTTGTGGACTCAGCTCAATTTTCCCGCCCGAACACCATAACCCTTTATTCCTTTATTCTTCAAAAAAACTCTCTATCTTTATCTTGAAAACATTTAATGAAGGAGACTCAACTGAAAATGAAAATCACTTATTGTCACAAGTAGGCTTCAATTAAGTTACTGTGAAAAGCCCCTAGTCACCACATTCCGGCACCTGTCTGCGAAGGCTGGTACAGGAATCGAACCGTGCTGCTGGCCTGCTTGGTCTGCTTTAAAAGCCAGCGATTTAGCCGAGTGAGTTAAACCAGCTTCACTGCTTCACTGGGCAGGGGATTCCATAGATTCACAACATTCTGGGTGAAGAAGTTCCACATAAGCTCAATCCTAAATCTACTTCACCTTACTTTGAGGCTGTGCCCCCTAGTTCTGCTTTCACCTGCCAGTGGAAACAACCTCCCACATCTATCCTAGCCAATCTCTTCATAATTTTATGTTTCTATAAGATCCACCCGCATACTTCTAAACTCCAACGAGTACAGTCCCAGTCTACTCAACTTCTCCTCGTAATTCAACCCCCTCAACTCTGGGATTAACCTAGTGAATCTCCTCTGCACACCCTCCAGTGCCAGTAAGTCCTTTCTCCAGGTGTGGCCTCAATAACACCTTATAGATAGAGATATATATATATAGATAGATGCTGATCACCCTCCAGATCACATACAAATGCCCATGTATGATCCTTGAATAAACGTTGGAAAGCAGAAATAGCTATAACTGGGTAATAAATAGGAACGATAAACAAAAGCTTACACATTCTTCTTTTTCTTCAAGTTTGCTATCAGCCACTTCATCTTGTTGTTTTAATGTCTTCTCTAGAGCTTTAATTTCTTCTCTAAATATAAAATTACAAACTATCACAAATTTAAATTTGCAGGTTCAAAATCTGATGAAGTAATAGCACCGACCATATTCAAATCTCTGGTTTTTCCCACCCGCAACAGTGGGAAAAAAGGACAGCATGGTAGCACAAGTGGATAGCACTGGGGCTTCACAACGCAAGGGTCCCAGGTTTGATTCCCTGCTGGGTCACTGTCTGTGCGTAGTCTGCACGTTCTCCCCGTGTCAGTGTGGGTTTTTTCCGGGTGCTCTGGTTTCCTCCCACAGTCCAAACACTTACAGGTTAGGTGGACTGGCCATAATAAATTGCCCTTAGTGACCAAAAAGGGTAGGAGGGATTATTGGTTTACGGGGATAGGCTGGAAGTGGGGGCTTAAGTGGGTTGGTGCAGACTCGATGGGCCGAATGGCCTCCTTCTGCACTGTACGTTCTATATTTATAACAAAAAACGTTAGAACACCATTGGACTTTTAGTCCATTGAATTTGTTTGTAACAATAAAAGAAATGACTTGAGAAGTTAGCATTGTTGATTCACTTGTGAATCTTATGAAAGCTTGAACTTGGGACTTCCGGTGGCAACCATGGAGTGAGCAGTCGCACATTTGGCAGCTCCCGCTCATGTGGCATTTGTGGCCTTTACGCCGGATTGTTGCAGGAATTTTGCAGAGGAAAGGTGTAGAAGTAAGAACAGAAGAAAGGGACCCCTAGTTTATGGAGCTGTGATCCAGAAGTATTCGGAAAAGAACGAACCAGGTGGTGGTGGCGAGTGAGGAGCGGACAACGCGCATGGAGATGGCAGAAGAACAGGGTCGGACCCTGTCAGTTCAGTGGTCGATGGACCAGTTGGTGAGCTTCTTAAATGAGAAGTTCACCCAACAACGGAAGGAGAGTGCGGAGGGCCTGGCCCGGGTGGTGGACTCGATCAAGGCGGTGATTGACCGCGTGGAGACGAGACTGGCAGCCCAGGGATAGGCGATCCAGAGGTTAGAGGAGTTGGAGGGGGAGCATGAGGACAAGTCCACCTGGATGGCAGCAGAGATTGGAATGGTGTGTGACCAGCAGAAGAGGCTGCTGGAGAAAGTGGAGGACCTGGAAAATCGTTCTCGGAGGCAGAACATTTAGATTGTGACTCTGCTGGAGGGGATTGAAGGATCGGATGCTGATGCATACGTAAGGAAGATGCTGGAGAAGCTGCTTAAGGAATGTGCGTTTAATCAACCGTTGGAGATGGATTGGGCCCACAGGACACTGATGCGCAAGCCCCGGGGGGGGTGAGCCACCGAGGGAGATGGTGGTATGATTACATTGGTTCCTGGACAAGGAATGCATTATGATGTGGGCCAGGCAGACATGGCGATGTATGTGGGCAGATGTTGAGGTTCGGGTGTTCGTGAAGAGGAGGTCAAGTCGGCCCTGTACAAGAAGGACATAAAGTTTGGTGTACTGTACCCGGCGCGCCTATGGGTGACCTATGGGAGCCAGGCATTGTATTTTGGCTGGGCGGAGGAGACAGCGGACTTTATGAAGGAGAATAGACTGGCAAGAGAAGGAGGACTTGAACTTTGACTGAGGAGAAATTACTTATGTTTTGTAAAACCTTGGGTTTGCGTTGTTCGCACGTATTTTTTGGGGGGGGGGGGGGGGTTTGCTTGTTTCTTTCCATTTTTCCGGTTCTGTTTGGGGTTAGGCTGATATATAGAAATTTGTTGAGCGAGGGCGGGGGGGGGGACCGTGGGGGGTAAGATGCTAGGCGCCAAAGGTGGGGGCTGCCAGGCTAGCTGGGAGGGCTAGTTCCCTCGGAAGCAAAGTGAGGAGTGAGCTGAAGACCGATGTGGGGCAGAGGTGGGGAGGGGTTTGGTGGGGTGGGGGGATCTAGACTGCTGATGGGGAGGGGATTTTCAAGGTGGAGGAGGAGGAGTGTTAATGACGCTAGTTGCCGAGGGCGAAACAGGGGAGGTGCGGACATGGGCCGAATACTGGCCTAGGAGAGGTTATGGTTGATTGGCAGGGGAAGTGGGGGGGAGGCAGGATGCCCCCCGACCAGGCTGGTCAAGTGGAACATTCGGGGATTGAATTGGCCAGTCAAAAGGGCCCGTATGTTCGCGCACATGAGGCAACTGAAGGCGGACGTTGCCATGTTGCAGGAGACACATTTTGAAGGTGGGAGGTGACAATCCTGGTCCACAAGCAGGTGGTGTTTGAGGTGAGGAAGTTAGAGGCGGACCCTGGGGGTAGATATGTTATGGTTAGTGGGATGTTGGAGGGAATGACTGTGGTATTGGTAAATATATATTCCCCAAACAGGGATGATGTTGAGTTTGTTAGACGGGTGCTGGGGAAGATCCCGGATCTGGATTCACCTCGACGGATTTTGTGGGGAGATTTTTTTTTACACATTTCTTTATTCTTCTCCTTTTTCGCATTTTCTCCCAAATTTACACCCACCAACAATAATCAAAAATCAGTAATAAATAATAATCAGTAACAAATATGTCAATCCCCAAATCTATAACAACTATCCCATCCTCCCACCAAACCCAAACCATTCACACCAACATGTTCACATAAACAACTGACAAAAAGGAATCAGGAATCACCCATGGCCCCCATTAACACCCATCACCTCCCCTCCCCCCCAACCCTCCCACCCAGCCCCCCCCCCCAACTAATGTTCAATGTTATCCAGTTCTTGAAAGTGCATAATGAATAATGCCCATGAATTGTAGAACCCCTACATCCTCCCCCTCAGTTCAAACTTAACCTTCTCAAGAGTCAAGAATTCGAATAGATCCCCCCGCCACGCCAGGGCACAGGGTGGAGAGGCTGCACTCCAACCCATCAGGATCCGCCTTCGGGCGATCAACAAGGCGAAGGTTACAACATCTGCCTCCGCACCCGTTTCCAACCCTGGCTGCGACACACCGAATATGGCCTCCCGGGGGTCCGGGTCCAGTTTCACGTGCACCACTTTAGAAAGTATCCTAAAAACCTCCTTCCAGTAATCCTCTAGCTTTGGACAGGACAAAACATATGAACCTGGTTAGCAGGGGGCCCCCCGCAACGTTCACACACATCTTCTACTCCTTCAAAGAATTGGCTCATCCTCGCCCTCGTGAGGTGTGCTCTGTATACCACTTTCAGCTGTATCAGCCCCAACCTCACGCACAAGGTGGAGGCATTCACTCTCCGGAGCACCTCACACCAGAACCCCTCCTCCATAAGAACCCCTCCTCCATAGTGGGGAGATTTGGGAGGCCAAGGAGTAAGGAGTTTTAATTCTACTCCCATGTGCACAAGGTGTATTCCTGGATAGACTTCTTTGTGTTGGACAAAACGCTGCTGTCTGAGGTGATAGATGCTGAATACTCAGTAATTGTGGTGTCAGGCAACGCCCCACATTGGGTGGTCATACAAACTGACAAAGGGAAGGCACTGCGGCCGCAATGGAGGTTAGATATGGGGCTGTTAGCGGATGAGGAGGTGTGCGAGTGGGTGAGGAAGGTCATTCGGGGATATATAAAGATCAATGACATAGTGAGGTCTCGGCTGGATTGCGGAAGGCACTGAAGATGGTTATTAGGGGGAAATTCATCTCAATTCGGGCCAATAAGGAGAAGGCTGGGCATGCCAGTAGGGGAAATTTTACAGGTGGACAGGAGGTATGCGGAGTCTCGGGATGACGGCTTTTGAAGGAGCATCAGAGACTGCAGCTGTAATTTGGGCTACTGCCCACAGGTAAGGCGGAGGGACAGCTAAGGAGGGTAAAGGGCGCTGTCTATGAATATGGGGAAAAAGCCAGCAGGATGCTGGCACATTAGCTGAAGAAACAGGAGCGGCGAGAGAGATTGGGAAAGTAAAGGATACTGGGGGGAAGGTGGTTTTGGATCCGGCGGGGGTGAATGATGTGTTTCAGGAATTTTAGATTAGATTGTATAAATCGGAACCCCCCATCTGGGGAGGAGGCTATGAAGCAATTCCTGGGAGTGCTGGATATCCCGAGGATAGATGAGGAGTTGGTGGAGGATCTGGGAGCCCCAATTGGGCTGGGGAGGTTACAGATAGGTTGGGGGCGACACAATCGGCTAAGGCCCCGGGATCTGATGGATACCTGGTTGAGTTTTATAAAAAGTTTTCCAAGCTTCTGGGACAACTCCTGGTAAAGGCTTATAATGAGTCCAAGGAGCTAGGAGTGCTCTACCCGACGTTATCGCAGGCATCGATTTCCCTGATTTTGAAGTGGGTTATGGATCCCGAGAGTTGTGGGTGTATTTGGAGTGTCAGAGGTGGCAATATTTGGAGTGTCAGAAGATCTGGGAGCCCAGGGTGGGGGAAAGGCCGACATTTTGGCCTTTGCCTCCCTGGTGGCCCGGAGACGAATTTTGTTGGGATGGAGGGACTCGGAGCTCCAAAGTCAGGGGTGTGGTCAGTGACATGCCAGGGTTTCTCAGGCTGGAGAAGATTAAGTTTCCTTCAATACAGGCGTTCGCTTGGAGGTGGCAGTCATTCATTGACTTCTTTAAGGAAAACTAACCGTCAGCCGGAGGGGGGGGGGGGGGGGGGGGTCAGTGAAGAATGAGGGCAAGGAATATAATATATGGGTAGTTAGGCGTTAGGGTGGGGGGAAGTTGGGTATGTTCCTGAGGGGTTTTTGTATATGTCGTATCGCTCTGTTGTTTAGAATGTTAAAATTATAACTGCCTCAATAAAATGTTTTCTAAAACAAATTAAAGCTTCAACTTATTAATTATTCCAATGAGATCTTTCTTACTTTAGCTGATTATTTTGTTTTTTAAGTACTTTTAATTCTTCTATTGCTGATCCCTCTTTATGTTCAAAAATCTAATGCAAAAAAATAAAATGGTACAGAATATTAGCAACATACAAAATAAGGTAACACCTTTCAGCAACAAAGCACGTAATTCATAATATAAGATATCATGCACTTCAAAAGTGGAAAAAGAGATATAAGGATGAAATGAATGGACAGGAAACGGGAGCTGTGCAAGAACTATACAGTACAAAGATACCAGGAAGATCCATGACTGGATTGTGACAGAGGAAGTGATGATGAAGATGAACACAATTCTGAGTCCTGCCAGCATGTCCTCCAAGCATAGAACAGTGATGACAGAATGATGCCATTTGTTATATCTATTGGTCGTCTAGGAAGAGATGATGGGGTGTTTTGGACATCCAGGAGAGTATACATTGGACATCTTAAGGCTTAATAGCAAAACTTATTTCCATCATAAAAAAACTTTTCAACATAATGGGGTGGCTTTTAACTGTTATAAGCAGAAAGCATTTTTTTCTGCTTATAGAGTCTGGAGCATGAAATTTAACACCCTGAACTTTGGGTATAGGGACCACAGTTCATAGAAATGGAGTTGATCAGACATAAAATACATGTGCCAGGATACTCCGATATCGCGGCCAAGTGTTGACGCCTGCGTCAAAACCTGCGCAAGAGGTGCCGGCGTCGACCCGATCATTCTGCGCAATGGAAGGGGCTAGCATGGGCGTCCCAGGAAGCGCGACAGCGGCGCCCACAACGGCGTCACAGACGTGCGCCGAGGTTCCAGGACTGTGATATGGAGATGCTCTTGGACGCCGTGGAGCAGAGGAGGGAGGCCCTGTACCTCGGACACGGCCATAACAACCGGGAGCGTGCCAGGACCGGAGGGGGTCTACCTGAATTGCACCCTCTCACCGTGCATGAACATAGGGCACTGGACCTCTCAGGTGGATCCGAGGACCAGGGTGTTGCCGATGTCGAGAACGGGGGCGCGCCACCAAGTGAGACCCCCCCCCGGGCCTGGCCCCCACCTCCTCCTCCATCCCGTTCCGCACCTCCTCCTCTCCCCCCCCATCCCCCTTCCCCCACCTCCTCCCAGCACCCCGAGCCCTGTCTGCATGTCTAACCATGCATGCTGTATTATGTCTTGCAGGACCACACGGCGATCAACCCGTCCCAGCGGATGCAGCCCGCCCCCAGCCAATGCCAGGGCAGCAACAAGCCAGGGATCAACCGGAGCCATCAGGCCTAGCCCGCCCACATCCAGTGTCAGTGCTCGGCCCCGACCCTCCTGACGCTCCCTCCCCCTCACCAACACCGCCTTTCCCCCAGGCTCTGAGGGGCCTCCGTCTCCGACAACGTCACCCCCCGCAGCCATGGCCATGCCATAGCAATATCTCTGGTTTCCCGCCACGCTGACCCCGACCTCCTCCTTCACCGGCGTCAGCCAGCATGACTGGTTGATGCCATTCCAAAGGATTTTTGATTCACGCTTCAGCCCATCCGGCCCGCAGATTCGCTGCAGCCCTGGGGGCCAGCACATCGCGCCATTTCTGCCGATTCTCCAGCGAGTGCGGTCCGCGTTGGCGTAGTTCTGACCGGGTCGGCGGGAATCTCGCGCCCCTCCGCCGATTCTCTGACCCAGCACCAGAATTCGACCATGGACTCATTTATTTCCATAATGGTGGCATCAAAGGTAATGGCTCCTGCAGAGCTGCAATTATGCGTGATTCTGAAATGCTCCCCCAACACGCAGTGAGAGTCCATCCAGTATTCACCGGCCACATGGAGACCATAGATGGGATTCTGTGGTCCACAATGCTGAAACGGCGTGCGGCACCACTTTTGCGCCCCCTCCAAAACTGGGTACACCATCGGGACGGCCTCAGGACGTCGCCTGAGGCCCTCCCTTGATGTGGCGAATTCCCAACGACATGGGACACGTGTGCTATTTTTTTTCAGGAACCCGGCGTGGCGGCTGTGGACTGAATCCAGCGCCGCCAGTCGGGTGGGAGCCATTCCATGGGCAGGGGGACTTTGGCGGGGGCTGGTGTCAATGGTGGGGGGAGGTGAGCCTGGTGAAAGGGGGACATTATTTGGCAGACCGGGTCCGCATTGGGCCTGCGCTATGTTACACAGCATGGCCGCTGCAGGCCACTACCGTGCGCATGCGCAGCCACAGACCCGGCAATTCTCCGTCCGTATCCGCAGCTAAAGCAGGGGCTTTACGCTGCGTGCCCGCTAACCCCCCACTAGACGGAGGATCGGTGGAGGTTTTGCTCCATTTCTTGGGGGGTAAAATGCCCCTGTTCCCACGCTGGCGTCAGCACTTAAGTCATCAAATCGTAAAATCCAGCCCAATGACAGTGAGTGACCTATGGTAGATTATCTTACCTTGTCAATCATTAATTATCTCTTTTTTCTATTCCGACTACCATCACGAAAAGGTTGAAGAAGTGCATCAGCCCTCTGAGCACTCCAGATGAGGAGGCACAGGAAAAATCAGATGCAGACCTGTCACTGTGTTCATTGGTGCTCTCCAGCAGCGCAGTTACACGCATCTCAGTGAGTCCTAGTTCTAAATTAGGTTTGGTGATCACCTCAACGATCAGGTCCACAGCAGGCAGAGGTAATGGAACCGAGGTCTCTGGCATTTGGAGGACTGGTCATTGCAGAGTCCCAGTCCAAAGACAAGCCTCTGTAATCATCCCTGGCAGCAACATTGAGTTATAAAGACACAATGTTTTCGGAGGCCATCACCAGATGCGAACAAGAGATGGAGGAGTCCATCTGCGTTCTGTTTAATGTGTTGGCTCCAGCATGCAAGCGCATCGAAGTCTCTATGGGAAGGTTGCCGGTCGTCTTGGAGACCCAGTGTGGTGAATGTAATATATGAATGTATATATACTAATTCACACTTATTGTAAGCGCAGTAGCGCCATCCTACCACTAGGGGGAGTAGTGCTGGGAGCACTTAGGAACTTGTACTGGGCTCCACCCTTGGTTCCGCCCACGACTCCTCCCCCTAGTGCAGCTGTATAAGTATCCGTGTCCAGAGTCAGCCTGGGTCACTTCGAGTTCATCAACGGGTAACAGGCTGGCTCTGAAGTAAGTCGATTAAAGCCTAGATTCACATCGGAAACACGTGTCTGGTGAATTGATGGTTCCATCACCCAGGTTCAGCCGTATCTGGATATTCGCTCGGACCTGCACACCTGCTCTAGATATAGGTGTGTCCTAACAGTGGCTAGATGAGAGGGGCTGCGCACCTCGACCTCCCACCAGATGCCCCTTCTCTTCAAAGAGTTGGAGAGGCCATCGGGCACCCAAAGGGAGCAGGAGCACCAGCCACACACCGTGGGGGGATCTACCCAGGACACTGGAAGAGTGTCCTGTCGCTCCAAATTCCTCTGCCTGTGATCCCATAGGCTCCAGTAAGTTAGGGCGAGGAGGGTACAGATTTCCCAGAGCATGAGACCATTAGCAGGCTGGGGCTGCCCAGGTCATCAGAGGGAACCTAATAGAGTAACCTTAGACAACAGCTCATGGCAGTCAACAGGTTGTTACAACCTGGCTGCAGATATCAGGGCTGCACCTCGTAGCGGTTAAGTTAAGAAAATTAAGTTTTGAATGCACAATGGTGGCACAGACATTTATTAATTGTCCATAATCTCCACTTTTGTATATATATTGTGCATTTATCCCTCTCCAGGCCTCAGGTATTGAATGGCTAACTGATGTGTTGGAAGGTGCCACGTTCATTCAGCGGTATAAAATTAGACCTTCTCCCCAATTATCTCTCATCTTGACCCCCAGTTCCATTGAGCCTTACTCAATCGCATCACAATGAATAGCCTTTAGTTCTACACCTGCGACATGAACAAAGGCACTTTGCATGAAAATCATGGCTGGACAAGACATATAACCCTTGCAGCTCAGGCAGATGTTATATGACCTTATGAGAATTGTGCATCAGGGTTAGTGATTAGGGCAGCACTGTGGCGCAGTGGTTAGCACTGCTGTCTCAGCGTCGAGGACCTAGGTTCGATCCCAGCCCTGGGACACCTGTCCATGTGGAGTTTCGCCCCCACAACCCAAAAACGTGCAGGATAGGTGGATTGGCCACACTAAAATTGCCACTTAATTGTGAAAAAACGAATTAGGTACTCTAAATTTCAGTGGGTAGCACTTTTGCTTCACAGCTCCAGGGTCCCAGGTTTGATTCCTGGCTTGGGCCACTGTCTGTGTGGAGTCTGCACGTTCTCCCCGTGTCTGTGTGGGTTTCCTCCGGATGCTCCAGTTTCCTCCCACAAGTCCAAAAAAGCCTTGCTACTAGGTAATTTGGACATTCTGAATTCTCCCTCTGTATACCCGAACAGGCGACGGAATGTGGTGACTAGGAGCTTTTCGCAGTAACTTCATTGTAGTGTTCATGTGAGCCTACTTGTGACAATGAAGATATTTATTATTTAAAAAATTAAAGGATAAAAAGGGTCAGTGATTATCCTGGTTCTGTTGCACTGAAGGCGGATGTTTGTGGATGCTGTAAGTATTTATTGTGACCAACAGTGGAGTCTTTTCACCAAAGATTAATTTGCAATGCTGTTTATTTTATGACTGTGAGGTTTTGGTTGAAGTAGTATTGAGCACCATAGCCTTTTATGCCTTGCTGCTGCATTTAAGGCTGAGCATTATTACTTTAGTAGTGCCCACTCCCCCCCATGCATGATGCCGGCCAATGGAAGTTGGTTCCACCTGGTGACATTTTAAATGTCTGCTGGATGGAAATGTGTGCGCTGTCAGCAGTGTGTGCTTATTGTGGTGAACATGTCTGCTTACCTGTGAGGATCATAGTTTGCTGCTGAACAGCTGTCGAGCCCTTTCCTCCACTGAATCTCTCTGTGAAATCACAGAACGCACATCGATATGTAATTCATAATATGATTGTGTTCTCATTGACATTAAGTTTGCAGAAATGACAGGCCTTTTTGAGATGAACAATGTTGAGAACTGTAATGGTATGAAAGTGATGCTCCAGTACATCTCCTGTAGTATCTATGAAGGCAATAAGTTATCGCTGACAGCTTTGTATGGATCTCAGAAAGTTTTGACATATTTCAAGATAGATGGATGGCATGGTGGGTCACACTGCTGCCTCACAGCACCAGAGACCCATTTGATTCTGACCTCGGGTGACTATCTGTGTGGAGTTTGCACATTCCCCCCGTGTTTGCAAGTATTTTTTCAAGGTGTTTCGGTTTCCTCCCACAGTTCAGAGAAGTACAGGTTTGGTGGATTGGCCCTGTTAAATGGCTCCTTAAGTGTCGAAAGGTTAAGTGGGGTTACGATTATAGGGTGGGGATTGGGCCTGGATTGGGTGCTCTTTTGGAGGGTCGGTGCAGACTCGATGGGCCAAATGGTCTCCTTCAGCACTGAAGGGATTCTAGAGTAGAAAGCAACAGGTTTCATCCTCCACAGGATTGTGATTGTCTATTTGTTGTACATCCTGGCTAGCTAGAATTTCTTCATTGCCTTGATGGATCTTTGGTTTCTGCTAAAGAAATAAGCTTATAAAGTTTCAAATAGCATTTTCCTTCCTTTCAATATTCTTTTTTTTAAGGGGACCATGACACCCCCAGATGTGAAGTTTCATGAGCAACATGCCTGGGCATGTCTCCAGAAGAATCCATGTAGTAACTCTCCAGAAAAGGTCAACTAGCAATGCCAGACATCAGGTAACCTGTGGCAGCCATCATTATTCATTCTCTTTTCTTGCTTAAAAAAAGGTCCTCTTCAAACAATTGGGAATACACAAGGGTGACTTGTGTTTTTGTTTGTATTATTGGTGCATTGTTGCATAAAGTTGCTGTGTGAAGGTTATTGTTACTGGCCTTTACTGAATGATGTAGGCCAAGGGTCCAGGAGAATCCAGACCCATTTTCAGTACATTAACTGGCCAGTCACTATATTTCCAAGCCCGCGTGATCCTCCGGTCTTCTGGGTCCCTGGCACGGTGGACCTCACGATGGGCCAAAGGAGTAACTTTTCAAGGGAGTTGGCCATTAAAGTCCATTGGAGGGCCTCCCTCACTTCCACAATGCAAATCCTGCCGTTCCCACACCAAATTTCCCCCCAAACCACACCCCACCACCAAGGACCACCCATGAGAGAGAAACACCCACCAGAGACCCCCCTAATTCCACAGACCCACACGACAGACCTGGCTGTCTGCATTATTTAATTCATCTCCCTTCATCCCTGAGTGGCTTTCAAGGAGTCAGCTATGAAACTAACCAGTTAAGTGTTTTAAGTACTCTCACTTCCTCTTTACTCCACTGAAAACGCTGAACTGTCATTGTTGTGGTCCTGGATCTGTCAATCATTGCTAGATGTTGATTTTCCGGTGAGGACGATTTGCTGAGCAGTCGCACATCAGGTGGCTCTCCTCCCGCGAACCCAGAAAATACTCACTTTTCAGCAAAAACTCGTCAGAAACGCAGCAACACATTCCCCAACCTTAGTAAGTCAGAGGAAGAAAGAAAGAGAGCCTGCATATAAGAAAAGATGACCGGCAAAAGCCAAACTAGGAGCCGAGCAGAGGCCAGAAGTAGAAGGGGCCAGGAACGGCCACACTCGGATGAGCCAACCAGCGCACAAGGCAACGGAATGCAAGTTTCGCAGGAGCAAAAGGAGCAAGGCAGACATGATCAAACTTCCCCGTACCGGGGGCAGCTGGAAGGCATCCTTCACCGAAGCACTAAGGGAGCACCAGCAGGAGATAAAAGCGGACATTAAGGCCGTGATGAAAGACGCGGTAGCAGCTGGAACAGCGACAGCAGGGAAGAGATAAGGAGCCACTAGCAAGGGGCAACTGCACAGCGACGAGCCGACAAGGGGTTGTGGGGGGAGGGGAAGCACATCTGTTGATACAACTGAGGCTTTATTGCTCTAAGATGTGTGGCCTCCCACAGCAACTGGCAAAATGGCTGCTGCATGGAGGATACACATTATTTATACTCCGCCTACTGGGTGGAGCCAGCAGGCAGGGGCTACCGGCGAACCTGGAGTACAGGTCCTACCACACATCACCTAATAAAGGTGTAAAAGTGCTTTACCATACTGGGTACTGGACAGCCTTCTTCGAGGCAATGTTCAAAGTGGTGGGGATGATGGTGGAGCCATGCTTGAAAGTGGTGGTCTTTGGGGTACAGACCAGCCAGATCTCTTGACGTGTAGGAGGCCTTAAGCCCTTGCCTTTGACTCCCTGATCATCCATCGTAAAATCCTGTTCAGCTGGCGGTCAGCAGCACCACCTAAAGTTGCAGACTGGCTATTCAACCTATCGAAATAGTGAGCAGCAACCGGACTTCGCTTTCGGGCTGCCCACTCAAAATGGCAGCTCGATTGCGAGATTTGCAACGGAATCCCTCACAGTCCACGCCAGCAAAATCTGCATGGAAGGGATTGTGAATTGCTTGAGGATTTGTGCTCCCAGCGTGAGAGCAAATCAATTGCGATTCATACCTGGAGGTGTCATAATATACACACAAGTATATGATGTGCACAGACAGGCAGCGATTGACACACAGGATGACCAATAAAAACAGAACACAGCAGCCAATCACCAGACAGGACACGACCACTATAAAGCCAGAGGGCACTAGTTTTCCCGCTCTCTTGGGATCCAGCCTCTGAGACAGTCAGAGCCCATGAGCAACAACGAGAACATACACCATGTGGTAGTAAGATTGTGTGGTGTTGCACGTTTTACTTGAGTGTAATACGCGTTTATTGGAGTGTATTAACACGCCTCCATTTAAAGGCCGTGTGCTTAACACTGCTAGGCTCTATATGTGTATTTTCAGCTCGGGAGTCGCCAGGTGTCGTATAAACACCTCACAAATATTCCAAGGTCAGGTTCAAAGTAATAAAACGATACACCGATTAGTAAGTTCCAAACGATTAGTATTTATTATTACAAATATAATAAATACGCATGCACACGCTAAGGGACTAAGCTACAACTAAACTAAGCGATCAGAATACTTAACTAAACAGGAACAGGCAAGGTCAGGGAGCGAGGCCTTCGTTTCGATCTTGGTCTGTAACCTTCAGAGAGTGTGCTGGTCGCTGGGGGTCTAGTGGGGCTGGTTCGCGTAGCGAGCGTCGTATTGCCACTTACGGTTCGGCGGCTGGTGCTCAACGGCTGGAGTCAGGATACAAGTCGAAGTTCTGGGTCGAAGTCAAAGCCGGAGCACAAAAACAGACCGGACCATGTGTGGGGGTCTATCTTTTATAGGGCCCCAATGTCCGTGCCTTTTTTGGGGCGGGCTTTTACCTTCAGGTATCGATTGGATCCGCTCCCAATCGATATCTTTCGAATCCCCCAATGTGAGGGTCTCTCCTCGATGGAGGGGGCGGTCTCTTGTGGTGGATACCTCTGGTGCCGCTCTGTCTGGACATCCACTTAAAGTATCTATTCAAACCCAAATGTTGCCATTGTGTGTGCCCAGATCTGGATTGCCTCATTAATATGCAAAGCGTTTTGCTATTAACACCTTTGGTTGAGATCTTCCACCTGGCCAGAAACTAGTTTTGCTGCGTGCAAAATGCACGTCTTTGCAGACTGCTTGTCTTGGCTAAACTGCTTTTTCCCTGCAGTCTTAGCAGTTCTCCATCTTGTTAGCCCAGTGTCCATCTTAGGTGGCTACACTTGGTCAGGTTAGCCTCGGGTCTCCAGTCAAGTCAGCATAGTGTCAACCCACAGTTAAAGTATGTATGATAGTTAAGAGTTCAATAAAATCGAGTTGCATTTCTTCAAGTGTTGGAAGCCTGTCTCTCTCACTGCTGCAGTAAACGCAGTCCTCGCAGACCCAGCTTACCCAACACATCATGGTACCAGTGAGTCATGCTCGAGTTTGACGGATCTACCTTGAGATAGTCTGCCTTTGACCAGCGATCAGCCATCCGGTAACATGGACAGCGTCCGCCCTCCCCCGCAGCTCCGCATCACCGGCAACCTCGGTGCAAACTGGCAGATTTTCAAGCAAAAGTTCCAGCTGTATCTTGAAGCCACCGACCTCAAAGCCGCATTGGATGCCAGGAAGATTGTTCTCGTCCTCTCTACAGCCGGGGACCACGCTATCCACATCTTTAACTCCCTCACCTTTGCTGAAGGCGAGGACAAGACAAAGTTTAAAACAGTCCTGCTGAAGTTCGACGGCCACTGTGACTTCGAAGTCAACGAGAGCTTTGAATGCTATGTGGTCCAGCAGAGGCTTCAGGGTAAGGATGAACCTTTTCAGTCCTTCTTAACCCATCTCCGTATCCTCGCGCAGTCCTGGAACTATAGCTCCACTTCCGACACCATAATCCGCGACCAGATCGTTTTCGGGGTCCACTCCGCTCCCCTTCGCCAGCAGCTCCTTAAAGTTAAGCAGCTCACTCTTACCATCGAGACCTGCGTCCTACACGAGCACGCTAACTGCCGGCACTCTCATATCAAGGCGGCTGAGATGGAGCGGCAAGGCCCTCACGATGCGGAGCGGGTGCAGGCCGTAAAACAGCTCCAGGGCCAGAGTCTGGATGAGGGCGGCCATTTGGCTTTTCCCGGGCTCCTGCGCATGCACGTCACGACCAAGGTGATGGCGAGGCCAACGACCGAACTGTGCAGGTGTGTACATCGTTCGACCCCACCGCGCATGCGCGGTGGCGCACGGAGCGTCCTGACATCGGCGCCATGATGTGCAACAGCTGTGGCTCCGCCCATTTAAAGCGGCAATGTCCCACGAAATCTCGACGCTGTCTCCACTGTGGAAAGCTTGGCCACTACGCAGCCCTGTGCAGATCTGCTCAACTGCCCAACACACAGCGATCCCAGTCGCAGCGCAGGAACGTCCGATCAGTACAGCAACCCGTTGCAGACTCCGACATGTTTCCGGATCCCGACACCGAGGGCCTCACATCCCCATTCCGGGTGGGCATCATCACCAAGCATACGATGCTTTCAGCCAAGACGGTGAAACAACTCCCAGTGATGAGCATTGATGCGGACGATGACTGGTGTGCCACTCTTATGGTCAACAAGGCTCGCATACGCTTCAGGCTGGACACCGGCGCTTCAGCGACCTCATTTCAAAGTCTGGCCTTGACACCATCCGCGTCAAGCCAAGCATTCTTCTACCGGCCTGCCAGCTCATCGGCTACAATTGCAATGCCATTGCTGCCAGTGGCTCATGCCAGCTTGCGGTATCCCATCGTTCTTCAAAAGCAACCCTGCGTTTTGAAATTGTAGGAAACAACAGAGCTTCCTTGCTCGGTGCTCAGGCCTGCAAAATCTTGAATCTTGTGCAGCGGGTTCACACCATGTCGTCCGCTGAGGCAACGGCCTCGCCAGATGTCAACTTCCAAACCCAATTAAATGACATCATAGCACAATACCGCAGCGTCTTCGAAGGTATGGGCACACTCCCCTACCGATACAAGATAGTACTGAAGCCGAATACCATGCCTGTGGTTAATGCACCGTGTCGGGTGCCGGGACCCCTTAAGGACCACTTCAAGCAGCAGCTGCAAGACCTCCAGAACCAGGGCGTCATTTCTAAGGTCACGGAACCCACGGACTGGGTTAGCTCCATGGTTTGTGTCAAAAAAAACGTCAGGGGAACTTCGCATTTGTGTCAACCCCAAAGATTTGAACTGTAACATCATGAGGGAACACTACCCTATTCCTAAACGAGAAGAGCTCACCAGCGAAATGGCTCACGCCAAGTTTTTCACGAAGCTGGATGCCTCCAAGGGGTTTTGGCAAATACAGCTGGACGCGTCCAGTCGAAAGTTGTGCACATTTAACACCCCGTTTGGCCGTTACTGTTACAACCGGATGCCCTTTGGCATCATCTCCGCCTCGGAGGTGTTCCACCGAATAATGGAGCAAATGATGGAGGGCATTGAGGGGGTGCGAGTGTACGTCGATTATGTCATTGTCTGGTGCACAACTCCTCAGGAGCACATCGATCGCCTCAAACGAGTGTTCCATAGGATCCACGAGCATGGCCTCCAACTCAATAGAGCCAAATGCTCATTTGGTCAAGCAGAAATAAAGTTCCTTGGCGACCATATTTCGCAGTTCGGTGTTCAGCCCGATGCAGAAAAGATGTCGGCGATCAATGCCATGAAGACACCAGAGGACAAGAAGGCGGTCCTCCGCTTCCCAGGGATGGTCAACTTCCTTGGGAAGTTTATCCCCAACCTTGCATCACACACCACAGCTCTCCGCAATCTCGTTAAAAAAACTTCCACTGGCTCCCCGCTCATGAGCGAGAGTGGCGTGAGCTCAGGGAGAAACTCACCAAGGCCCCGATACTGGCGTTTTTCGACCCCGTCAAGGAGACGAAGATCTCCACCGACACGAGCCAGGCTGGCATTGGGGCAGTACTCCTCCAGTGGGATGAATCCTCCTCCTGGGCCCCAGTCGCAAATGCATCTAGAGCCATGACACCTACTGAGCAATGTTATGCTCAGATTGAAAAAGAATGCCTGGGCGTCCTCACAGGGATTGACAAATTCCATGATTATGTGTATGGACTCCCCAAATTCACGGTCGAGACAGACCACAGGCCATTGGTTCACATCATCCAAAAAGACCTCAATGACATGACGCCACGGCTACAACGTATCCTCCTCAAACACCGCCGCTACGATTTTGACCTGGTCTACACCCCGGGAAAGGAGCTCATTGTGGCCGACGCGCTCTTGAGATCCATCACCACGCCGTGTGAGCAGTCGGACTTTGTCTGTCAGAAAGACACTCAGGTGACGTTTTGTGCATCCAACTTTCCGGCCACTGATGAAAGGGTCGTGCAAATACGTCAGGAGACGGCCAGGGATCCTTTACTCCAGCGGGTCATGCGACATCTCACAGATGGTTGGCAAAAGGGGCAGTGCCCACAGTTCTATAATGTAAAGGACGATCTATCAGTAGTGGGCGGCATACTGATGAAACTGGACAGGATAGTGATACCACAGAGCATGCGAGAGCTGGTCCTCGGCCAAATCCACGAGGGTCACCTGGGGGTCGAAAAGTGTCACCGTCGAGCCCGAGAGGCAGTATATTGGCCCGGCATCAGTCAAGATATCGCCAACACGGTCCTCAATTGCCCAACGTGCCAAAGGTTCCAGCCGGCTCAGCCGAAAGAGACTTGGCAGCCGCATGAACTGGTTTCCTCCCCATGGTCCAAAGTTGGTACTGACCTCTTTTATGCGAAGGGCCGAGACTATGTCCTCCTCATGGACTACTTTTCTAACTACCCCGAGGTGGTCAGACTGACTGACCTCACACCAGCAACAGTCATCAAGGCATGCAAAGAGACCTTTGCCCGTCATGGCATTCCACTTACAGTTATGACTGATAATGGCCCGTGCTTCTTCAGCCAGGAGTGGACGGATTTTGCCCGGCAGTACAATTTTAAGCACGTCACTACAAGTCCCCACTACCCCCAGTCGAATGGGAAGGCTGAAAAGGGGGTCCACATTGTAAAAAGACTGTTGTGCAAAGCTGCTGACTCGGGTTCGGATTTTAACCTGGCGCTGTTAGCCTACAGGACAACTCCTTTGTCCGTTGGCCTGTCCCCAGCACAGCTGCTAATGAACCGCACACTACGGATGACGGTGCTGGCTATCTACATCCCGGACCTTGACAATTTTCCGGTCCTGCAGAGGATGCAACAGTCTCGGGCCCAATGCAATTTGCCCACGCCACAGATCTCCCTGCTCTGGTCACTGCTGACCGAGTTCGTGTTCAGCTACCTGACGATGGCTGGTCTACCACAGCTGTGGTGGTTAAGCAAGTGGCCCCCGAGATCGTTCCTTGTTCGCATGCCTGATGGCTCCTTTCTTCGGCGTAATAGGCGGGCACTGCGGCTACTTCCATGCTCGCCACCTGAACATGATGTCCCGCCTCGCATGCTGGTTCCTCAGGATGCGCCCTTCCACGAGGCCACCGATCTGCCAGTTCTTTTACCGACCTCTACATTGGAGGCCGTTCCGCCCGTTCCAGTGCAGGCTGCCCCTGACCCACCCTTGAGGCGGTCAACTAGAATTTGTCGCCCGCCACAGAGACTGAATTTATAGAATGAATATTGCATTGCCTTGTGATCCGTTTACACATCTGTACATATTGTTTCTTCCTAATTTGTTATCTGCCCTCTATGTGCACTAGACACCTTCCCATGTAAATATATTCACATACTTTGTATATAGTCAGGCTCCTACACACACACACTCACTATTTATTGACCAATGCACATTTTCTAAAAGTAAAAAAAAGGGGCGGAGATGTCATAACATACTCACGAGTATATGATGGTGCACAGTCAGGCAGTGACACACAGGATGACCAATGAACACACAGAACACAGCCAATCACCAGACAGGACACGACCACTATAAAGCCAGAGGGCACTAGTTTTCCCGCTCTCTTGGGATTCAGCCTCTGAGACAGTCAGAGCCCATGAGCAATAACTAGAACATACTGCGGTGATATGAGTGGGAGCACTGCCATTGGTGCAGAGCATTGATTTCCCATTGGCTCTGGCTGGTCATGTGCCTCTCGTCTGATTGGCTGGGTCCAGTCATGTGACTGCAATCTTTAAATATTGGCAGGCGTGTTTCAACAGTTACCTGACAACTGCAGTCAGCAAACCCACCAAGGAGCAGAAACTCCATACCCTCCACTCGTGCGTGGGCACGGCGGTATATTCAATGATTGAGGACGAAAGCGATTATGATGCGGCCATGGATATCCTGAAAGGACACTTTCTCCGGCCGGTCAACGAAGTATACGCATGGCATCTCCTGACGACTAGACAGCAGTTCCCTGGTGAGTCACTCGACGAATTCTACCAGGCCCTCACAGCTCTAGGGAGAATGTGCGCCTGTCCCCAAGTTTCGGCGACTGAGCACATGGAACTTTTAATTAGAGACGCTTATGTTGCCGGCATGCAATCTTCCTCTATCCGCCAACGATTGCTGGAGAAGAACGCCCTCAGCCTAGCTGAGACACGGACCATTGCAACCTCCCTGGAGGCCGCCGACCTGAACGCCCGCGCATACGCCCCCGGCCGCGCAGCAACCCCCTGGACTTCATGGCACGCGCCAACCCCGTCATCCGCTGACCCCGACCCCTCCCCAGGCCTGCATTGCGGGACGCTCCGACAAGCTATCGGGGCCCCGCTACTATTTTTGTGGCCTATCTAAACAACCCCGCCCGCGCTGCCCGGCCCGCTCCGCTCTGTGTAAAAGCTGCGGTGGTGTTCCAGACCAAGTCGGTCGCTGCTGTTCCGCGCAGCGACCGCGGATCGCCCCCCGGGCCCCTCCCAGGGCCCCGCGCACCGACATCTCCGGCCCGCCTCCCGGCCCCCGCAGCAGACCCACGGTCCTCCCGACTCCCGCCTGCCCCGACCGGCCCGCAGACGCCACTGACACTGCCCCCAGCTGCCACGAGGTCCCCACGGACGCCGCCATCTTGGGTCCCGGACGCCACGTGCGGGTCCTGGGCTCCGCCATCTTGGGCCAACACGGAAGGCCCTGCCAGCGATTACTCTGCCAACGAGGATAACCTGGCACTCTCGCCACGACTTGCTTCCATCACACTCGACCAGTCGCGACCACGCTCGTTCACAGGACGAAATGCCTACTGGACTCCGAGAGCACGGAAAGTTTCATCCACCCCGACACGGTAAGACGCTGCGCGCTCCCCATCCACCCAGTTAAGCATAAAATCGAATTGGCCTCGGGTTCGCACTCCGTCCAAATCACCGGGTGCTGCATAGCGAACCTCACGGTCCAGGGGAGGGTTTTCAAAAACTTCAAACTCCTCATTCTCCCCCGTCTATGCGCTCCAGCACTCTTGTGCCTGGATTTCCAGTGCAACCTGCAGAGCTTAACCTTCCAATTCGGCGGTCCTATTCACCCCCTTACTGTCTGCAGCCTCGCGTCCCTCAAAGTGGACCCCCCTTCCTTGTTTGCTAATCTCACCACAGATTGTAAAACTGTCGCCACTCGGAGCAGACGATACAGTGCCCAGGACCCGGACCTTCATCGGGTCCGAGGTCCAGAGGCTCCTTAAGGAAGGATTAATCGAGGCCAGCAACAGTCCCTGGCGAACCCAAGTGCTGGTAGTTCGGACTGGGGAGAAAAACCGGATGGTCATTGATTACAGTCAGACCATCAACAGGTTTACGCAGCTGGACGCGTACCCTCTCACCTGTATTTCCGACCTGGTTAACAGGATCGCGAAATACAAAGTCTTTTCCACGGTGGACCTTAAGTCGGTCTACCACCAGCTCCCCATCCGCGCGAGTGGCCGCAAGTACACCGCGTTTGAGGCAGATGGGCGCCTCTACCACTTCCTCAGGGTTCCATTCGGTGTCACAAATGGGGTCTCGGTCTTCCAATGGGAGATGGACCGAATGGTCGACAAGCATGGGTTACGGGCTACCTTCCCGTACCTCGATAACGTCACATCTGCGGCCACGACCAGCAGGACCATGACATCAACCTTCAAAAATTCCTCTGAACCGCGAAACTCCTTAATTTAACCTACAATAAGGATAAGTGTGTATTTAGCACCGACCGTCTAGCCATCCTCGGCTACGTAGTGCGGTTAGGCCCCGACCCCGAACCCATGCGCCCCCTAATGGAACTCCCTCTCCCCAACTCCCTCAAATCCCTCAAACGCTGCCTGGGCTTCTTCTCTTATTACGCCCAGTGGGTCCCCAATTACGCCGACAAAGCCCGCCCCCTCATCCAGTCCACCTCTTTTCCCCGGTCGATGGAGGCCCGCCAGGCCTTTAGCCGCATCAAAGCGGATATCGCAAAGGCCACGATGCGCGCTATCGACGAGTCGCCCCCATTCCAGGTCGAGAGCAACTCGTCTGACGTAGCTCTGGCGGCCACCCTGAACCAAGCAGGCAGACCCGTGGCCTTTTTCTCACGAACCCTCCACGCTTCCGAAATCCGCCACTCCTCGGTGGAAAAGGAGGCACAGGCCATAGTTGAAGCTGTGCGATATTGGAGGCACTATCTGGCCGGCAGGAGGTTTACCCTCCTCACAGACCAATGGTCAGTAGCTTTCATGTTCGATAATGCACAGAGGGGCAAGATCAAGAACGACAAGATCTTGCGGTGGCGGATCAAGTTGTCCATGTACAACTACGATATTTTGTATCGTCCTGGGAAGCTCAACGAGCCTTCCGATGCATTATCCCGCGGTACCTGCGCCAGCGCACAGATTGACCGCCTCCGCTCTCTCAACACGGACCTCTGCCATCCAGGGGTCACCCGTTTTTACCATTTTATTAAGACCCGCAACCTGCCCTACTCCGTTGAGGAAGTCAGGACCGTCACCAGGGACTGCCACGTCTGCGCTGAGTGCAAACCGCACTTCTACCGCCCCGAACGAGCGCATCTGATCAAGGCATCCCGCCCTTTTGAACGTCTCAGTATAGACTTCAAGGGTCCCCTCCCCTCCAACAACCGTAACACATATTTCTTGAGTGTTATCGACGAGTACTCCCGCTTCCCTTTCGCCATTCCCTGTCACGATATGACCACCACAACTACCGTCATAAAGGCCCTCCTATCCATCTTCTCCCTGTTCGGTTACCCTGCGTACATCCACAGCGACCAGGGGTCCTCCTTTATGAGTGACGAACTGCGTCAATTCCTGCTCAGCAGGGGCATAGCCTCTAGCCGGACGACCAGTTATAACGGTCAGGTCGAGCGGGAGAATGGCACCATTTGGAAGACCATCCTGCTTGTCCTACGGTCCAGAGATCTCCCTATCCCCCGTTGGCAAGAGGTCATCCCCTACACCCTTCATTCAATCCGGTCTCTCCTCTGTACTACCACTAATCAAACACCTCATGAACGTCTTCTTGTTTTCCCTAGGAAGTCGTCCTCAGGATCCCCTCTCCCGACCTGGCTGGCCACTCCCGGGCCCATCTTGCTCCGGAAGCATGTGCGGGTGCACAAGTCCGACCTGTTGGTTGAGCAAGTCCAGTTACTCCACGCCAACCCGCAGTATGCGTACGTGGAGTATCCAGACAGTCGGCAGGATACGGTCTCGCTTCGGGACCTGGCACCCGCCGGCGTGCCGTCTTCTCCTCTTCCATCAACACCCCCCCCCAACCTCAATTCCCCCCAGCGCCCCCACGGCCCAGCGCATATACCTCCCCTTCCCCGATTACAGCGTCTCCACCACCGGCCCGGGGTACCGAGACACATCTACGACCGACGCTCCCGGAGGGAGGCAAGGACGACCATCAGCTCAACGTCACCGGCTCCACTGCGACGGTCCACCAGAACATCACGGGCACCCGACAGGCTGATCGTGACCATCTGATGCAACCATGCAACCTTATTGGACTCTATTGTAATTTCTTTTGCATCCTAATGTAGTATTGTTTATTTTTGCCACGAGCCAGCCCATATCTTTAATTATCTCTACTCATACCACCAGTCCTCGGACCCCCCCCTCTCTCTCTTCCCCTCACAACCCCCCCCCCCCGCCTTCTTTCTCCACAAGGGGTGAATGTGGTGATATGAGTGGGAGCACTGCAATTGGTGCAGAGCATTGGTTTCCCATTGGCTCTGGCTGGTCATGTGCCTCTCGTCTGATTGGCTGGGACTAGTCATGTGACTGCTCACCAATTGGTCGAGAGGCAAGCAGACCCCGCCTCAGAGGCGGGGTATAAGTACCCAGGTTTCCCGGCGGTCTGCCTTTCTCTGTAGTCGACCACTGGGCTAACAACTAGCTGATTAAAGCCACAGTTTGGATCTTCATCGTGTCTCGCGTCCAATTGATGGTACATCACATACACCATGTGGTATTAAGATAGTCTGGTCAGGTTACCCTCAGGTCTCCAGTCAAGTCAGCATAGTGTCAACCCACAGTTAAAGTATGTGTGATAGTTAAGAGTTCAATAAAATCGAGTTGCATTTCTTTAGGTGTTGGAAGCCTGTCTCTCTCACTGCTGCAGTAAACGCAGTCCTCGCAGGCCCAGCTTACCCAACACAACAAGAGGGAGAACATCAGGCGAGATGTTCCCTTGGCTGATGGCGGATTCGGGAAATCCAATTGGGCAGAAAACGGGTTCAGACGACAAAATTTTGCAGGCGTCGATTTGATGCCAAATCGCAATTCTTCATCACCTCGTTAATGCATTCCAGTATGCATAGAACATTACAGGGCAGTACAGGCCCTTCAGCCCTCGATGTTGCACCGACCTGTGAAACCCCTCGAAAGCCCATCTACACTATTCCTTTATCGTCCATATGTCTATCCAATGACCATTTGAATGCACTTAGTGTTGGCGAGTCCACTACTGTTGCAGGCAGGGCATTCCACGCCCTTACTACTCTCTGAGTGAAGAACCTACCTCTGACATCTGTCCTATATCTATCGCCCCTCAATTTAAAGCTATGTCTCCTCGTGCTAGACATCACCATTCGAGGAAAAAGGCTCTCACTGTCCACCCTATCTAATACTCTGATCATCTTGTATGCCTCAATTAAGTCACCTCTTAACCTTCTTCTCTCTAACGAAAACAGCCTCAAGTCCCTCAGCCTTCCCTCATACAATCTTCCCTCCATACCAGGCAACATTCTTGTAAATCTCCTCTGTACCCTTTCCAATGCTTCCACATCCTTCCTATGATGCGGCGACCAGAACTGCACGCAATACTCCAAATGCGGCCGCACCAGAGTTTTGTACAACTGCAACATGACCTCATGGCTCCAAAACTCAATTCCTCTACCAATAAAAGCTAACCCACCGTACGCCTTCTTAACAACCCTCTCAACCAGGGTGGCAACTTTCAGGGATCTATGTACATGGACACCGAGATCTCTCTGCTCGCCCATACTACCAAGAATCTTACCATTAGCCCAGTACTCTGTCTTCTTGTTATTCCTTCTAAAATGAATCACCTCACACTTTTCTGCATTAAACTCCATTTGCCACCTGTCAGCCCAGCTCTGCAGCTTATCTATGTCCCTCTGAAACTTGTAACATCCTTCCGCAGTGTCCACAACTCCACCGACTTTAGTGTCATCTGCAAATTTATTCACCCATCCTTCTACGCCCTCCTCCAGGTCATTTATAAAAATGACAAACAGCAGTGGCCCCAAAACAGATCCTTGTGGTACACCACTAGTAACTGGACTCCAGTCTGAACATTTCCCATCAACCACCACCCTTTATCTTCTTCCAGCTAGCCAATTTATGATCCAAACTGCTAAATCACCCTGAATGCCTCCGTATTTTCTGCAATAGCCTACCGTGGGGAACCTTATCAAACGCTTTACTGAAATCCATATACATCACATCAACTGCTTTACCCTCATCCACCTGTTTGGTCACCTTCTCAAAGAACTCAATAAGGTTTGTGAGGCATGACCTACCCTTCACAAAACCATGTTGACTATCTCTAATCAAATTATTCCTTTTCAGATGATTATACATCCTATCTCTTATAAACCTTTCCAATACTTTGCCCACAACAGAAGTAAGGCTCACTTGTCTATAGTTACCAGCGTTGTCTCTACTCCCCTTCTTGAACAAAGGGACAACATTTGCTATCCGCCAGTCTTCTGGCACTATTCCTGTAGACAAAGATGACTTAAAGATCAAAAATGCATGTACAGTAAACACAGTTTGCAGATCATTAGCAGGCCCAATCTCGGCAATTCTCCTCCCCGATGAGCCAAGTTTCAATGGCGTGGTTCACTTGTGCTTTTAAAAATCGTGAAACCGACGTCGTGGCTAATGAGGGTGCGAGAGGAGCGGCTGTGAGCTGCCAGGGTGGCCACTGCGGTGGGTGGGCCCTGCCAGGGCCGGGGGAGGAGGGAGTGATGGGGGAACAGGACGAGTGGCCGAGGTGACCCCCCCACAGAACTGGGGCAGTGTCCAGTTCCGGACTGCCACCATTGCGGCCTGCAAAATAGCCAACTTGCTGCGCACCCACTGATCACTCACCTTGGCCCCTGGTTCTGCAGAGTGACACCAGCCGTATGGGTGCCCCCATCCCCCTCACACCCGCACCCAGCCCACTGCCATACCAAACCCTCCCCGGGCGCCACCTGCCGGCAGCCTACCCAGGGCATGCACACAGTAGCCCCTATGGGGGCACTGAGCAGGGGCCGTAGAACGTACTCCATAGAAGGGCAGTGGCAGACGATGGGGCATCGGGGACAGGCACCAGGGCCAAAGGCTCCCGCAGTGCCAGCCACTGACGGGGCCTGGAGTGCAGGTATGTGGGGGCAGAGCCCGCAGTGCCAACCGGGGTCACAATGTAGCCTGTCAGACCTGGTTGGGCAAGAGAGTACGCACTATGCTAACAGGTTGGTCTTTCGCCCTCTGCAGACAATGGATATTGGAATTCAACCAGCAATGGTGGCCTTCCTGATATTCGCCGCAGCCCGGGGGATGCCCTGCGGCTATACGAGATGAGGAGGAAGAGGCAGCAGCAGAGTGTGCAGTAGTGGAACGTGCCACAGAAGAACAGGTGGCAGCTGCCCAGAATGGAGAGCCGGCCACCCAACAGGCCAAAGAGGAGGAAGCACCAAGGAGATACCATATGTGGCCTTGTGTGTACCGCCACTGCCTGTCATTCGAGGATCTGCCGGACTGGGCATGCAATCAAAGACTCCGGCTGAGCAGTGCAACATATCTGTCAGATAATGGAACACCTGGTACTGCGGTGTATGGGGGAAGACACCCGCTCCCGGTGGCCGTCAAGGTGATGGTCGCCCTGAACCTTTAAGCGACAGGGTGCTTCCAGGCCTCGAGTGGGGACCTGTCCGGATTTTACAGACCTCGGTGCACAGTTGCATCTGCGCCATCATGGAGGCCATGTATGCCAGGCGGCTCAATCCAGCTACTTCAATATGAATCAAGCCCACCAGGGTGCCCGGGCATCGGGCTTCGCCGCCATCGACGGAATGCTCGTATCCAGGGGGTATCAACGGGATGCATGACCCCCTGCTGATGACAGGTCACTCTACACTAATTGAAAAGGGTACCACTCAATGAATGTGCAGCTGATATGTGACCATCAGTTGCACATCATTCATGTCTGCACCCGATACCCGGGCAGTGTGCACGATGCCTTCATCCTGGCACTCTGGATGATTCCCGACATGGTTCAGACATGCCCTGGACGGGGGGTTGGCTCCTAGGCCACAGGTGTTATCCACTGTGGTCGTGGCTGATGACACATATCGGGAGACCGCAGGCCAACGTGGAGACTCACTACGACTACCATACAGAACCAGGATCGTGATCAAGCATGCTTCAGTCTCCTGAAGATGCGGTTCAGGTGCCTGGACTGCTCTGGAGAGGCCCCCCAGTATGACGCCAAAGGGTTACTCGCATTATAGAAGCCTGCCGCACCCTCCACAAAATCGCACAGCAGAGGGGCGATGTGCTAGAGTAGGAGAAGGAACGCCAGGTCTCGTCCGATGAGGAGGACGCGTGGGATGGCGAGGAGGGCAGGACATGGGGCCCAGGCAAACACGGGACGCTCTGACCCAGGCAAGCATGGGACGCACAGAGCCAACGCCCAAGGGACACTCTGGTCGCCTCCAGGTTCATCAACTGGAGGGGGAGTGATTACACGAACATCGCATTATCCCCCCACATCCCACCTGCAACCCCCTCCATGATACATAGCTGCCGCACTATGGGGTGTGGGCCCTGGGTTGGCAGTAACAGCGGGTCTGGTCCAGGGGACTCGCTCTGCAATTAACTCTGGTGCTCCACATCATCTGACAACGTCTCACTTCTGCTCACTGTAGTACTTTCCACTGTCCACCTGGGCAATCCCCGCACGCGAGCTTGCCATTTCATCATACGGTCCCATTGATTCCCTGGGGTGCTGGTGGTGGAGCCAAGCCCTGGCCACCAACAATGTCCGACCATCCCCCCCTCCTCTGGCCAGCCCAGATCAGCCCGCCCCTCACACCCATTTGACAGAGTACCAAGACAGGTTGTAACAGTGATAGCAGGTGTTTAATGCGAACAAATATTTACAGATTTGTGCCCTAGCCCCTGTAACAAAACCGTGCCCTGCACCCATGTCAACTTAACTAGTGTCCAGCTTTCTGGCCTTACCGGTCCTAACGTTATGTCTAGGCGGTTCCCCAGATGGTACAGCAGGAGCGGAGGCTGCCTGTTGTGATTCCTGCCTGTGAGCTGGGTCCCCATTGGCGGGCATCTTCTGGGGCGACCAGGCCTGGATGGGCGCAGCTGCTGCTTGGGTATCCCAGGTGGCGTGGAGCCGCATGTGGGTGGGGGTTGGTGAGTATGGGGATGGTATAGGGTGACGGTCGTTTGGGGGTGAGGGTGGGTGTCAAGTTTGGGGTGAGTTGGTATGGGGGTGGTGTTGGTGGGGGTTGACAGAAGTGTGATGGGAAACCGCAACTCAGCAGGGTCTCATTTACTCCCACAAACTCCATCTTGGCGACCTCCCTTTCCTCTGGGCCACCGACGACATTCAGGGCCCTCTGTTCTGCCACAGTGAGTGGCTGCAGGTCCGGTGGTCCCCTCCTGTCTTCTGCCGCTCCCGGAGGTTATGCGCAGCCTTCTCCTGTGGGGGGTGAAATGGAAAAAGAGTGTTAGACAGTCCGACGCATGCAGCCCAGTAGGTGGGTGGCTGGTGGCCTGTGGCCAGGGCACCCGACCATGGCGGTCGGTTTGGGTACTGCCATGTGGTGCAGCATGGGGATTTGACCACCCCCCGGGTGGGTGGCGGTTGGGTCATGGGTGTGCGGGACGGGGTTGGTGGTAGGGACGTCGTGCTGCCTACTCGCCCAGGCCGCCCTGAGAAGGTTGTGCAGTTTATACAGCACTGCTCGTTATTCCGGACGACGGTGCCCACAGTGTTGATTGCCATTGCCACCTTAGCAGTAGCAGAATCGATCCAAGTGTGGCGCCAGTTTTGCTGTTGTGAGAGTCCACCGATTCTGTGCGACGTCAACACTTAATTTCAGAAACAGGAAACCCCACCCATAGTGTCCCAAACGGAGAATTCCGGCCGCTGTTTTTCTCCCTCATTTGCGCCTTATAGGCTTACTAGTCTGCCTTTTGGAAGCAAAAGGAAGAGAAAAATGGCCCGTGATATGAGGAGCAACTCCACTGAAACTCACCTCTCTGACCGGGATTTTGAAAACTGATGTGGGTGCAATTTCGAGAGCTGCAGCTCCACGGGCTGTACTTTGGACAATCTGTTTTAAAGGGGTAATGGGGAACAGCTCTCTGCGGTAAAGAATTCCATAGATTCACTCCCTTCTTAGAGAAGAAATTCCTCCTCATCTACATCTTCAATAGGCCACCCACACTCTGAGATTATGCCCTCTGGTCCAAGACTCTCCCACAAGGAAAAACAACCTCTCAACATCTAGCCTGTCAAGCACTGAGAATCCTAAATGTCTCAATAAGGTTGCCTCTCATTCCTCTGAACTGTAATGAGTACAGGTCCAACCCACTTAACCTCACCTCATAAGAAAATCCCCCCATAACCAGGATCAACCTTGTGAACATTCTCTGGACTGCCTCCAATGCCAGGGTGGCACGTGGCACAGTGGTTAGCATTGCAGCCTCACAGTGCCAAGGACCTCTGTTCAATTCCGGCCTTGGATGTGTAGTATGTACGTTCTCCCCATGTCTCTTTGGGTTTCCTTCGGGTTCGCCGGTTTCCTCCCACAGTCCAAAGAAATGCAGGTGAGGTGGATTGGCCATGCTAAACTTCCCTTCAATGTCCAAAGATGTGCAGTTTAGGTGGGGTAAAGTGAAAAGTGTGGGTTAGTGGGCTTAGGTAGGGAGCTCCTTCAGAGGGCGATGGAGACTCGAAGGGCTGAATGCCCTCCTTCTGAACTGTAAGAATTCTATGGTTCTAGATCTTTTCTTAGACAAGGGGACCAAAACTATTCACAGTATTCCAGTGCCATGTATAGTTTTAGCAAGACTTCCTTATTTTTATACTCCATTCCCTTTGAAATAAAGGCCAACATTTCATTTTCCTTCCCAATTACCTGCTAAAATTACATGCTAGATTTTTGTGATTTATGCATGAGGAACCACAAATCCCTCCATACTGTAGTTTCCTGCAGTCTGTCAGTATTTAAATAATATCCAGCTCCTTTATTCATCCTACCAGAGTGTAGAACTTCACGTTTACCTACAATATATTCCATCTATAGACTCGAAGATTTTTAGAATCCCTACCGTGCAGAAGGAGGTCATTTGGCCCATTGAGTTTGCATGGACCCTTTGAAAGAGCACCTTACCTAGGCCCAATCCCCCACTATATCCCCATTACCCCTCCTAACCTATACGTCTTTGGACACTGAAGGGAAATTTAACATTCATGAAGCCCTTCATGAAGTCATGCTGACTCTGCTTGACGACATTATGTATTTTCTAAATACTCTGCTATTAATGAAATGAAAATGAAAATCGCTTATTGTCACAAGTAGGCTTCAAAGAAGTTACTGTGAAAAGCCCCTAGTCCGCCACATTCCGGTGCCTGTTCGGGGAGGCTGGTACAGGAATTGAACCATGCTTCTGGCCTGCCTTGGTCTGCTTTCAAAACCAGTGATTTAGCCCTGTGCTAAACCAGCCTCTTACATCCTTTATAATGGACTCTAATATTTTCCTCTTTAACTGTGTCATCACCAACTTTGAAGGATTTTAACACTTTCAGTTGGTTGAACCCACGTGAATTCTAACCCTCAGTGGACTGACATTCTGGATTCTAACAATAACATGGTTTAATAATCCTATCTTGTCTTTTTTTTGTTTAAAGTCATCCTAGTTGTCAGCTCTCTCTTTCCTTTCCTATCTTCTTGTCTGGTTATGTGGGAAAATGTAGTTGCGGCAACATAAATGTATGAATAAGCAATACTTCTGATTTAACCTGAAGGATTTCGCTGCAAGTCATTTTAAAATTGACTTCATAGAGAGTTGGGGAAATCATGGTCTGGATTATCTGTTTGAGGGATTAAGTCCCCACACCGGCGTGAAAACGGTGGTGTTTTACGCCAGGAAAACTGGCGCAAAATGACCACCGATTCCCTGCTCCAGCGGGGTGGGGGCGAGCAGCCAGGCAGCGTAGAGATCCCAGCTCTAGCTGCCGGTAGGGCCCAGAGCCTTGTTGGGTCCGTGGCCGTGCATGGCAGCAGCCTACAGCAGCTGCCCCGTGCTTCATGGCGGATGCAGCCCGGGGACCCGGACCGCAAAATTAGTCCCCCCCCTTCGGCCACAAGTGAGCCCCGGACCATCCCCCACAGTTCCCCAGCCCCGAATAAAGACCCCCTGCCCGCGGATCGAGTTCATGATGGGTGAGACCATGAGATTTTTGATTTGATTTATTATTGTCACATGTATTAGTATACAGTGAAAAGTATTGTTTCTTGCATGCTGTACAAACAATGCATACCGTCCATGGGGAAGGAAGGAGAGACTGCAGAATATAATGTTACAGTTATAGCAAGGTGTAGAGAAAAGATCAACTTAATTCGAGGTAGGTCCATTCAAAAGTCTGATGGCAGTAGGGAGGAAGCTGTTCTTGAATCGGTTGGTACATGACCTCAAACTTTGCTATCTTTTTCCTGACGGAAGAAGGTAGAAGAGAGTGTGTCCTGGGTGCTTGGGGTCCTTAATTATGCTGGCTGCCTTTCCGAGGCCACGGGAATTGTAGACAGTTGATGGATTGGAGGCTGGTTTGCATGATGGATCGGGCTACATTCACGATCTTTTGTAATTTCTTGCAGTCTTGGGCAGAGCAGGATCCATACCAAGCTGTGATACAACCAGATAGAATGTTTTCCATGGTGCAGCTGTAGAAGTTGGTGAGAGTCATAGGTGACATGCCAAATTTCCTTAGTCTTCGGAGAAAGTAGAGTCGTTGGTGGGGAGTTCTTAACTATTGTGTCGGCATGGGGGACCAGGACAGGTTGTTGGTGATCTGGACACCTAAGAACTTGAAGCTATCGACCCTTTCTACTTAGTTTCTATTGATGTAGACAGGGGCATGTTCTCTACTACGCTTCCTGAAGTCAATGACAATCTCCTTTGTTTTGTTGACATTGAGGGGGAGATTATTGTCGTTGCACCAGTTCACCAGATTCTCACGCCGTCGGGAACTCGGCTGGTCAGGGACGGAGCATCGCGGGACATGGATACAGCGTGCGTCGTACTCCTAGAGTATGCCGCTTTTCAGGGGGCGGAGCATCCCAAAAGCAGCGTCACCCTCCCCCCTGATTTAGGCATCATCGGGAATTCTCCGCCGCCTTGTTGAATGCGATTTCAGTGTCGGGGATTGGAGAATCCAGCCCCATGTCAAAGTCTATGTCAAAAATTAAAACAATCCTGCTTAAGGACAGACAGCGCAAATAATAAAGGAGTTCAGTTTAGTTCTCTTCCCCATGTCATAAAAGTTAGAATCCATTATTAAGGAGGCAGGGTATTTAGTAAATCTTAACACTATCAGGAAGAGTCATCATGGCTTTGTGAAATGGAAATCAAGTTTGACAAATTCATGAGACTTCTTTCAGGATGTAACATGTCAAGAGGATGAAGGGGAACCAGTAGATGTAGAAGATTTGGATTTTTTAAAGGCATTGGATAAAGTGTCAAATGAAAGATTACAATACAAGATAAGAGCTAATGGTGTTGGTGATGATAAATTAGCATAGGTATAGGAATTAACAGGATGCAGTGAATTGGAATAAATGGGTAATTTTCAGATTGACAAATTATGAGTTTGTGCCACAGGAGCCAATACTGGGGTCTCAATATTTATGAACTAAATTCATTATTTGGATGAAAATACTAACTGTATTATAGTTAAATTTACTGATGATATAAAGATAGGTAGGCAAGCAAGATGTGAGAAGGATACAAAGAGTCTGCAAAGGGATGTAGGCAGGTAACTGAGTAGACAAAAAGTGGCAAATAGAATAGAATGTGGGAAATTGTGAGGTTGCCCACTTTGGCAGGAAGAATATGAAAACATTATATTATTTAAATGGAGAGAAAGTGCAGAATGAGGCAGTAAAGAGGGATTTCATTGTCTTTATACATTGTTATGGGCCAGGGTTTAGGGAATACCAAAGTATATCATGGAGGTCACCTGACCTACAACTGTTATAGATTTTGGTTATGAGGAGCAGAAGGGCCTAAGATTCAGGTGTTATGCAACAGAGGCCTTAAGCACTTTAAATCAAAAACAAAGTTTATTCTACAAATTCAGTTAACATTTTATAAACACACACAATAAGCATTTTTATCAACTACAAACATAACAAACCCCACACAGCTACAATACTCTATATTTAAACCCTTAATAACTTCCCTTTTACTGATTCACTCAAGTAACAACATTCATAAATCAGACAATCCCTTTTCACAAAACAGTAGGTTTGAATTCTTTACAGAAAACAGGTACCACTTTTTCATCATAAAGTGATCTGGACACCTTTTAACAGATGGAGAGAGGGACCAAAATAAACCTTCTTTGTCTGAATGCAGCTCCCAGCTGTCTAAACCAAAAGTAAAGTACAGAGCCACAAACAGCTCCCAACTCAAAACGAAAGTAAAAGTCAGAACTACAGTCCAGCTCCACCCACACAATGGCATCACTGAAGCTATTTGATCAACACACATTTCTTAAAGGGACATTCCCATGACAACATGAATCACAAAAAAACTAGCATTCATCAATCTTGACTATTCATGATCAATGAGGTCACTTGAACCGTTCGCAGTACTGCATGCAGATCGATGAGACTGGACTTGTGGCATTGACTACTGCAGTTGGCTGGTCCCATTGCCTTCTTAAGACTTTGGCTGGAGGAATCCAGCCCCCTTGTTGATAAAGTACATCTTCTACTCAGCACTTGCTCAACCAAGGTTTCCAGTGCTGTGTTCGAAATCTTAGAGCCTGTTCTCCCCTGAACTGCATCATTATTAAGCAGTTTTCCACATCAAAAAAAGTTCCAAAACAAACCTCACGAGCTGCTCCAGTCACGGTTTACCTCTCCTTTAAAGATGCAGGCTGGCTTTAAGGGGTTTTAGTTTCTCTCAGGCCCTCCTGAGGCATGCTTACAAAAATTAAATGTCAATAGCATACTGGAGCTCATTATATTAGTTTAAAATGCCACAAAAGCTTGCTATAAATTACTTGATAAATTATGTCACCTACTTCTAGTTTCTTTTGGAGGTCTTCAATTTCTGCATTTCTGGCATGTAGGTCATGTGAAAAAGTTTCTTTCTCTGCTAATAGGATATTGCAATCTGAAGAGAGATTTTCATGCCTTTTTCTGTGAGAAATAAACACAGATGTAAAAGCTGTGTCCTATAGTTTAGTTTCTTAATAACATAATAGAATTAGCATTGTTGATCAGAGAACAATTCTCCTGCTTGAAATCGGTTCACAGCCAAACAAGTCATTTGAATTGTGGCAATCCTTTGAAACTGATTTGATTTGAAATGTAAGGATGAAACAAGAGTATTATTCTGATATCAAGACATGAACCAGCTGCATAGAAGTGACACAGTAGCACAGTGGCTAACACTGTTACTTCACAGCACCAGAGACTTGGGTTCAATTCCCGGCTTGGGTCACTGTCTGTGCAGAGTCAGCACATTGTTTGCATGTGTTTCCTCCGGTTTCCCCCAAGTCCCGAAAGACGTGCTTGTTAGGTGAATTGAACATTCTGAATTCTCCCTCAGTATACCCAAACAGGTACTGGAATGGGGCAACTAGGGGATTTTCACAGTAACTTCATTGCAGTGTTAATGTAAGCCTACTTGTGACACTAATAAAGATTATTATTGTACATACATATGCTCCTGGGCACTATCTGCCATCATACACCATAAGGTTCATTCTCCTCATTCATCCAGCAGAGCGGGCAGAGAGGGGGGCGATTTTTAGAGGGAAGAGCTGGAAGGTAAGCTGAGTTTTTGATTTTTAACTTACTTTTTTGGAGCAGGAAACCGGAAGTCGGCCATGGGGTGTGTCATAATATACACCAGTATATCATGGTGCAGACACACACTGATGGACACACACAGGGACCAATCAACATGTACAAACACCGCAGCCAATCACCAGTTAGAATACACACACTATAAAGGCAGAGGGCACCACGGTTCCCGCTCATTCTGGGTGCTGCCTCTCAGTGTAACAAGAAATCATCCAGCCCAGCACAGACTCACACAACGTGCTGAGAGAATCAACTGGTTCGGACAAGGCTTAGGTCTCTAGTTTAAGTTAGCATCATTTAGAATGCATCCCAGAGTGCTAAAAGAGATGGCTAGGGAAATTGCAGATGCACTAGTGATAATTTACCGAAATTCACTAGACTCTGGGGTGGTCCCGGTGGATTGGAAATTAGCAAACGTGACGCCACTGTTTAAAAAGGAGGTAGGCAGAAAGCAGGAAATTATAGGCCAGTGAGTTTAACTTCGGTAATAGGGAAGATGCTGGAATCTATCATCAAGGAAGAAATTGCGAGGCATCTGGATAGAAATTGTCCCATTGGGCAGATGCAGCATGGGTTCGTAAAAGGCAGGTCATGCCTAACTAATTTAGTGGAATTTTTTGAGGACATTACCAGTGCAGTAGATAACGGGGAGCCGATGGATGTGGTATATCTGGATTTCCAGAAAGCCTTTGACAAGGTGCCACACAAAAGGTTGCTGCATAAGATAAAGATGCATGGCATTAAGGGTAAAGTAGTAGCATGGATAGAGGATTGGTTAATTAATAGAAAGCAAAGAGTTGGGATAAATGGGTGTTTCTCTGGTTGGCAATCAGTAGCTAGTGGTGTCCCTCAGGGATCTGTGTTGGGCCCACAATTGTTCACAATTTACATTGATGATTTGGAGTTGGGGACCAAGTGGAATGTATCCAAGTTTGCAGATGACACTAAGATGAGTGGTAAAGCGAAAAGTGCAGAGGATACTGGAAGTCTGCAGAGGGATTTGGATAGGTTAAGTGAATGGGCTCGGGTCTGGCAGATGGAATACAATGTTGACAAATGTGAGGTTATCCATTTTGGTAGGAATAACAGCAAACGGGATTATTATTTAAACGATAAAATATTAAAGCATGCCGCTGTTCAGAGAGACTTGGGTGTGCTAGTGCATGAGTCACAGAAGGTTGGTTTACAAGTGCAACAGGTGATTAAGAAGGCAAATGGAATTTTGTCCTTCATTGCTAGAGGGATGGAGTTTAAGACTAGGGAGGTTATGTTGCAATTGTATAAGGTGTTGGTGCGGCCACACCTGGAGTATTGTGTTCAGTTTTGGTCTCCTTACTTGAGAAAGGACGTACTGGCGCTGGAGGGTGTGCAGAGGAGATTCACTAGGTTAATCCCAGAGCTGAAGGGGTTGGATTATGAGGAGAGGTTGAGTAGACTGGGACTGTACTCGTTGGAATTTAGAAGGATGAGGGGGGATCTTATAGAAACATTTAAAATTATGAAGGGAATAGATAGGATAGATGCGGGCAGGTTGTTTCCACTGGCGGGTGACAGCAGAACTAGGGGGCATAGCCTAAAAATAAGGGGAAGTAGATTTAGGACTGAGTTTAGGAGGAACTTCTTCACCCAAAGGGTTGTGAATCTATGGAATTCCTTGCCCAGTGAAGCAGTTGAGGCTCCTTCATTACATGTTTTTAAGGTAAAGATAGATAGTTTTTTGAAGAATAAAGGGATTAAGGGTTATGGTGTTCGGGCCGGAAAGTGGAGCTGAGTCCACAAAAGATCAGCCATGATCTAATTGAATGGCGGAGCAGGCTCGAGGGGCCAGATGGCCTACTCCGGCTCCTAGTTCTTATGTTCTTATGTTCTTATGACCCACAGTCATCGTGTGTTAGTTAGTTAGAAGTAGTTAATAAAATTGAGTTGAACCTTCATCAGTGTTGGAAGTGTCTGTTCATCTCTCAAGTCTACACTAGCCAACACTTCAGGGTGACCTGGGAAGGTTGTATTACCCAGTAAATTTGAACGGTGAGGAAACCTGAGACACTACACGTGTAGTGTTTCCCACCGTCCCTCCTCCTCTAACCTAAAAAAAGACTCAGTGCTGTGAGCAGGTAAGCTATTTACTTTTTTTTTCTTTTTTACAGGGAGACTAATTAGAGGTGATGGCAGCGAGGGCAGTGGAATGTTCCTCCTGCAGAATGTTCGAGGTAAGGGAGACCACCAGTGTCCTTACTGACTTCACCTGCGGAAAGTGTAGCCATCTCCCGCTCCTCACAGACTGTGTTAGGGAGCTGGAGCTGGATGAATTGAGGATTATTCGGGAAACTGAGCGGGTGATAGATAGAAGCTACAGGGACATAGTTACACCTGAGAACAAAGGTAGCTGGGTAACAATTAGAGGTGGGAAGAGGAGGAAGCAGTCAGTGTAGGGATCCCCTGTGGTTGTTCCTCTCAACAATAAGTATACTGCTTTGGATACTGTTGGGGGGATTACCTCGCAGGGGAAGGCTGCAGTGACTGGGTCTCTGGCACGAGGTCCGGCTCTGGGGCTCAGAAGGGAAGGGGGAAGATTAGGAGAGCACTAGTTATAGGGGATTCAATAGTTAGAGGTACAGGCAGGCGGTTCTGTGGGCACAGGCGAGACTCTTGGATGGTTTGTTGCCTCCCGGGTGCCAGGATCCATGACGTCTCGGATCGTGTCTTCAGAATCCTTAAGGGGGAGGGTGGGCAGCCAGAAGTCGTGGTGTACATTGGTACCAACACGCAGGTAGGAAAAGGGGTGTGGATGTAATAAACGAGTTTAGGGAGTTAGGCTGGAAGCTAAAAGCCAGGACAGACAGAGTTGTCATCTCTGGTCTGTTGCCGGTGCCATGTGATAGCAAGGCGAGGAATAGGGAGAGAGTGCAGTTGAACGGCAGGAATGGTGTAGGAGGGAGGGCTTCAGGTATTTGGATAGTTGGAGCGCATTCTGAGGAAGGTGAGACCTGTACAAGCAGGACAGGTTGCATCTGAACCAGCGGAGCACCAATATCCTGGGAGGGAGGTTTTCTAGTACTCTTCGGGAGGGTTTAAGCTAAATTGGCTGGGGGATGGGAACCGGATTTGTAGTCCAGCAACTAAGGCAGCCGATGTTCAGGACGCCAAAGCATGTAGTGACGCAGTGGGGAAGGTAACACTGACAAAGGAGAGTACTTGCAGGCAAGGAGATGGGTTGAAGTGTGTATACTTCAACACAAGAAGCATCAGGAATAAGGTGGGTGAACTGAAGGCATGTATCGGTACTTGGGACTACGATATGGTGGCCATCCCGGAAATTTGGATAGAAGGGCAGAAATGGTTGTTGGAGGTTCCTGGTTATAGATGTTTCAATAAGATTAGGGAGGGTGGTACAAGAGGTGGGGGTGTGGCATTGTTAATTAGAGATAGTATAAAAGCTGCAGAAAGGCAGTTCAAGGAGGATCTGCCTACTGAGGTAATATGGGTTGAAGTCAGAAATAGGAAAGGAGCAGTCACCTTGTTGGGAGTTTTCTATAGGGCCCCCAATAGCAGCAGAGATGTGGAGGAACAGATTGGGAAACAGATTTTGGGAAGGTGCAAAAGTCACAGGATAGTAATCATGGGTGACTTCAACTTCTCGAATATTGAGTCAAAACTCTTTAGATCAAATAGTTTGTATGGGGTGGTGTTTGTGCAGTGTGTCCAGGAAGCTTTTCTAACACAGTATGTAGATTGTCCGACCAAAGGGGAGGCCATATTAGATTTGGTACTTGGTAATGAACCAGGGCAAGTGATAGATTTGTTTGTGGGGGAGCATTTTGGAGATAGTGAATACAATTCTGTGACTTTCACTTTAGTAATGGAGAGGGATAGGTGCGTGCAGCAGGGCAAGGTTCACAGTTGGGGGAAGGGTAAATATGATGCTGTCAGACAAGAATTGAAGTGCATAAATTGGGAACACAGGCTGTCAGGGAAGGACACAATTGAAATGTGGAATTTGTTCAAGGAACAGATACAACGTGTTCTTGATATGTATGTCCCTGTCAGGCAGAGAAGAGATGGTCGCGTGAGGGAACCATGGTTGACAAGAGAGGTTGAATGTCTTGTTAAGAGGAAGAAGGATACTTATGTAAGGCTGAGGAAACAAGGTTTAGACAGGGCGCTGGACGGATACAAGATAACCAGGAGGGAACTGAAGAAAGAGATTAGGAGAGCTAAAAGAGGGCATGAAAAATCTTTGGCGGAGAGGATCAAGGAAAACCCCAAGGCCTTTTACACATATGTGAGAAATATGAGAATGACTAGAGCGAGGGTGGGTCCGATCAAGGACAGTAGCGGGAGATTATGTATTGAGTCTGAAGAGATAGGACTTCCGGTGGCGGCCATGTGCGGGTAGGTCGCATTTTCGGCATCTCCCGCCGCTAATGGACCAACAGACCCTTTCAAGGAGCTATGACGGCCCCTTTTCGGCGCAAATCGCCAGGCAAATGGCACTAGAAAGCTCCCCACAGTAGTTTATGGAGGGGACCAGGAGCAGGATGGCTAAACAAATGAGCAACGAGAAGCGGCAAGAACGGGCGCGGAAACAGAAAATGGCAGCCGGCTCGGATCAGGCAGCGTGGGCTCAGTGGTCGCCGGCAGCAGGAGTTCCTTAGAAGTTGATTTGCTGACCTGAAAATGGAGATGCTGGCTCCAATGGAGAAAATGGTTGAGACCCAGAAAATGCAGGAGAAGGCGATCAAGGAGATTGAGAAAAAGGTCTCGGATAATGAGGACGAAATACTGGGCTTGGCCGTCAGAGTGGAGGTGCACAACGTTCTACATAAGAGGTGGCAGGAGAGGCTGGAAGACCTTGAAAACAGGTCCAGGGAAACCTGCGCATTCTCGGCCTATCTGAGGGTGCGGAGGGGTCGGACATGAGCGCGTTCGTGACCACGTTACTGGGGACCCTGATGGGGCCAAGAGCATTCCCTCGACCTCTGGAACTGGATGGGGCGCACAGAGTCCTTGCAAGGAGGCCCAAAACAAATGAACCGCCGAGGGCTATGGTGGTACAGTTCCACCGCTTCTCGGATAAGGAACGAGTCCTGCGATGGGCTAAAAAGGAGCGGAGCAGCAGGTGGGAGAACAGCGCAATCCGCATCTTCCAGGACCTGGGAGCAGAACTGGCCAAGAGGCGCACTGGATTCAACCGGGCTAAGGCAGCCCTCCACAGCAAAGAGTTCGGGCTGTTGCATCCGGCGAGGCTGTGGGTCACGTATCACGATCGCCACCATTACTTTGATACACCGGACGAGGCGTGGAACTTTATCAAGCAAGAAAAGTTGGACTCAACCTAAAGGACAGCCACACTGGGACGTTACTCTGGTGGGGATGTTAATTGGCAAGTAGCCGGAGGCAGCGACACTATGTTATTCCCTCTTATTTTTGTTTGTTCTGTGTCTTCGGCCATGTTTTCGGCTTTTGTAGAGCTCGGCCGCAGAGGGAGGAGAGGGGCCCTACACGTAGGGCTGCCCACCTGGCAGCTGGAGTCGTTTCTTTTCTGGGTTTGTGCTCAGCATTTGTTGTTTGTTTTGTGGGGAGAGGGAAATGTTCTTTGGGGGTCGTTGAAGCAGATAAGCTGGGCCTTCCACAGGGAGGGAGGGGCCCGAAAAAACGAGGCATCTGTATAATCGGTGACAGAGATGGGAGCGGCTGGGGTCAGCATGGGTCAGCTGACTCATGGAAGCGTAATGGGGGGAGAGCCAGTGTCAAGCGGGTGCTTGACTTGGGGGTTTGAGATCACGGGGCTGCTAAGGGCGGTGGGTGAGATGGGATGCTGCTTTGCTGACAGAAAAGGAACCAACATGGGGGAACAAAGGGACAGTCGGGGGGGGCCCAATGGGAGAGCTCGAGTAAGTGGGAGACGCGGGCTCGTGGCTGGCCGAAAAAGGGAGATGGCTAATCGGCAGGGGAGGGGGATGGGTTAGCCCCCCATCCAGGCTGATCACGTGGAATGTGCGGGACGTAAATCGGCCGGTCAAGAGGGCTCGCGAGTTCTCGCACCTAAAGGCGTTAAAGGCAGACGAAGCCATGCTACAGGAGACGCACCTAAAACTTGCGGACCAAACAAGAGTGAGAAAAGGGTGGGTGGGCCAGGTGTTCCATTCGGGGCTGGATTCAAAGACCAGAAGAGTAGCAATCCTGGTCAGCAAACGGGTGGCTTCTGAGGCAGGAAATATTGTGGCAGACAAGGGGGGCAGATACATAATGGTTAGCAGAAAGCTGCAAGGGACTCGGGCGGTGCTAGTGAACGTTTACGCCCAGAACTGGGACGACGTGGAATTTATGAGACATGCGTTGGGTAAAATTCCGGAATTAGACTCACACAATTTGATTATGGGGGGTGATTTCAACACAATCATAGACCCTGGGCGAAATTCTCCGCACCCGCGGAAAGTCGTAAAACCGTCGTAAAAATCGGGAGCGTTTTACGACGGTCGCGAAGGCTTCATTTCCCGACGGATTCACTTCCTGGAAATGGGCTAGTAGCGCGGCCGCGTCAATTACGTGCGTGATGACGACGGAACGCGACGACGACACAATCACGGCCACGTGACGCCGCCCGACGCCGTAAAAAGGCGCGGGCGACCACAGAATCTGTCGGGCAGGATGTCGGAGCCGAGGAGAGCTGCTCCTCGCTTTGTTGATGCTGACGTCGAGGCGCTGCTCGATGCCGTGGAGCAGAGGAGGGGCATCATCCGCCCGCGGAGAGGGCATCGCCAACCTGCCAGCGCGGTACGCCAGGCCTGGCGTGACGTGGCTGCTGCCGTCAGTGCTGTGGGGCAGACCCCTCGCTCAGCTGAGCAATGTAGGAAGAAGCTACACGACCTCACCAGGTCTGCCAGGGTAAGTGCCATGAGGGTGCCCCCTAGTCACAACCATCCCTCCCCCTTAACTTAAGCACCCCCCCCCTCCCCCCCGGCACGGGAGGGGGGGGAGGGGGATTGGGGCAGAGTTATTTGACGATGGTTCACAAAGTTGTCGCAGACCCAGCGCTCTGGCCCCGAGGAGAGATGCAATCGTCTTATGACAACTTGCCCCCCCCAAACTGTGCCAGTATCTGAACGGACTGCTGATACCTACCGTTTTGTAATGATCTACCTATGTTCCCTCCCCCAACAGGCCAAGGCCGCTCATAACCACCGTGAGCGGCACAAGACTGGAGGGGGTTCGCCCAACCTGCACCCCCTCAGCACCTTTGAACAGAGGGCCCTGGACCTTGTTGGGGGGTCTGCCACCCGCGATATCGCGCAATGCGAGGTTGGCGGAACTGCAAGTGAGACAACCCTCCCTGACAAACACTCACCCCTCCCCCATCCTCTGTCCCTTCACACACCCTGCCCACTGGGACACCTCCCCCATCCTCTGTCCCTTCACACACCCTGCCCACTGGGACATCTCCCCCATCCTCTGTCCCTTCACACACCCTGCCCACTGGGACACCTCCCCCATCCTCTGTCCCTTCACACACCCTGCCCACTGGGACATCTCCCCCATCCTCTGTCCCTTCACACACCCTGCCCACTGGGACACCTCCCCCATCCTCTGTCCCTTCACAAACCCTGCCCACTGGGACCGTCCAGCGGCCTGCCAAGCAAATCGAAATATCCCGTCTCATTCTCTTCCCTAGGACGTGATGCCGAACGACCAGGGCCGTCTGCCTCCAGACGGACACAGGAATCTGCCGCCACCTCACCCGGGGCCTCACAACAGAGGGTGCCCGATCAGCGGGCAGCCCTATCCGCCCCAACCCAATCTGCGGACCAGGACGCACAGAGGGTTCGAAGTCCACCACCACCAGAAATGGCCAGGGACAACCCTCCTGTCGCTGAGCAGCCCCACACCCTGGAGGAGGCCCTAAACATTGAGAGCGTCGGGCTTGCGGCACTGCTTTCTCCCACCACATCCATCATCCCAGAGACACACACCCCGGCGGGCCTATTTAGTGATGAGTCTCCTGGGGCACAGTCTGGTTGGCACATCACAGCTGAGCAGGTACAGCAGGTGGAGGTCGGAGCAACAGAGGGCCCGGACTCGCGGAGGCCAGACCAGGCCCAGGATGCAGCTGGCTCCCAGACGTTTTCTGAGTTCCTGGAGTTTATCAACCCACCCGCACAGCCGATGCCTCAGGAAACCCAGGGAAACAATGGCGGGAGGAGGGCTGCCTTCCTGGCTCTGCAGACGCTGTTAGAGGAGTCGAACCGCGTCCAAGAGCAGGGAGTGGTGCCGCTCATGGCAGAGACCCAGTCCGACACCGCACGGGTGGCATCCGCGGTGGAGGCAATGGGTCAGGTTATGCAAGACGTTGGGGTTAATGTGCACGCGTCATCCTCGGCCCTGGACAGGGTTGCCCTCTCACAGGCAGCAATGTGCCAGAGCCTAAACGACATTGCCGGCGCCCTGCGGGCCATGGCCGAGTCTCAGCAGGTCATGGCCCAGTCCCAGCACGCCATGGCACAGTACCAGCAGTCGATAGCACAGTCGCAGCAGTCGATAGCACAGTCGCAGCAGTCGGTCGCGGAGACCATCAACCGCCTGACACATGTGCTGGATGGCGTCGTGCACACACAGGTTGAGGTCGCACAGTCCCTGGTGGGAATGTTTAACTCCCTGGACTCCGTCTCTGCAAACCTTCGGATCCTGGTGGATACCGTTGCAGGCCTCCAGGACTGGCAGCGCCAGGTGTCGGTGGTGCGACGGGGCACCTCCCCGCTCGCACCTCTGTCCCAAAGTGAGGCCCGGGGGCCACCGGGCTCCCCGAGGGAGGAGGAGGTTTCGGGGCCCGTCCCATTAACTCCATCACGGGACGTCCCGGAATTCTCGGCCTCCCCCCGTCCCATCCCTGGTGCATCGGGTGGGCAGCAGGCAGAGCAGGGTGGCACAATGTCACCCGAGACGCCCGCAGAGCAGCCTGGCCCATCAAGGCCTGGTCGCCCCAGGAAACGCTTAGCCAAGGAGAAACGAGTCGAGGGGGGCGATTCGCAGCAATCCTCCTCCACTCCTGCTGTATCATCTGGGGAGTCACTTAGACGTAGTGGTAGGGCCCGTAAGGCAACTAAGATAGACACTGAGTAAGTTGGCACGGGTGAAGGGCACAGTTTAGTTGTTGGGGCTAGGGCACCTGTAAATAATTGTTAATATTAAACGCACTGTTCCACCTTACTTGTAATACCGTGTGATTGTTCCACAGCCACAGGAATCGTGATGGTGACCGAGTGTCGCTGGGGGTGACGGGTGGTGAAACCTCGGTGCCGGGTGTGCAGTCCCTGCCCCTACCCCCTCCCACAGCTAGCCCACGCGGGCACGTGATGGAGTGTCAGTGACGAACTCAGCGGCCACCAAGGTGGATGGTTCAGCTATTGCCATGGGTCAGACTCTCTCTAACGATTCTGAGCTCACAGCTCTTCGCAGAGCGGGCTGTCATCATTCCACATGGCACTGATCACATCCGCTGACACAGCCATCAATGTTGTGCCATTCCGTCTGTACCCAGTGATAAGCGTCATGTCGAAGTGGAGCAGTGTACACTGAGGGGGGGGGGGGGGGGGGGTTGTGGTGGTGGCAGTTGTGTTGTGACCCTCTGCATGACTAGCGATGCAGGTGGTGGTTTGGTGTTCATCGGGGACGTCACATGCGATGCGTGAACCGTGCTGCCACCAGGGCGTCGCGTGCCCGCCGTCCTTGCCGGGTCCGTCGTGCCGCCTCCTGGACATCACCAGCACCTGGGTCGTGTCTGCGTTCTGCGCCCGCCACTCCGCCAGCCTCCTCCTCCTCCTCCTCCTCCTCCCTCGCCTCCTCCTCCTCCTCCTCCTCTGTGCTGGCACCACTGCCACTAGCTTCTCCCTCCGCCTCCTGCAGCAGGTCATCTCCCCTCTGCATCGCGATGTTGTGCAGCGCACAGCAGACCACTACAATGCGAGCGACCCTGTCGGCCTGGTACTGCAGGGCCCCTCCGGAGCGGTCCAGGCACATGAATCTCATCTTCAGGAGGCCAAGGCAGCGCTCCACCACACCCCTGGTTGCTGCATGGGCCTCGTTGTATCGTGTTTCCGCATTGGTCTGAGGCGTCCGTATAGGCGTCATCAGCCAAGACCTCAGCGGATAACCCCTGTCGCCTAGCAACCAGCCCCTCAGCCGGGGGGGACGTCCCTCAAACATCGCAGGGATGAACGACTGCGCTAGTATGTAGGAGTCATGCACACTCCCTGGGAACCTTGCACAGACGTTCATGAACCTCATGTGGGGGTCGCATACCACCTGGACATTAATGGAGTATGTCCCCCTCCTGTTTGTGAACACTTCCTTGTCCACAGCAGGCGGGCGCATGGGGACGTGAACAGTCGATTGACCCCTGAACCCTCGGTATCCCGGCCACATTGGCAAATCCACGGGCTCGTGAGTCTTGACTTGCTTGGTCCTCGGGAAAGGTGATGTAGCGGTCCGCGATTGCATAGAGGGCGTCGGTCCAGCAGGGTAGCATGGTGGTTAGCATAAATGCTTCACAGCTCCAGGGTCCCAGGTTCGATTCCCGGCTGGGTCACTGTCTGTGTGGAGTCTGCACGTCCTCCCCCTGTGTGCGTGGGTTTCCTCCGGGTGCTCCGGTTTCCTCCCACAGTCCAAAGATGTGCAGGTTAGGTGGATTGGCCATGCTAAATTGCCCGTAGTGTCCTAATACAAAAGTAAGGTTAAGGGGGGGGGGGGTTGTTGGGTTACGGGTATAGGGTGGATACGTGGGTTTGAGTAGGGTGATCATGGCTCGGCACAACATTGAGGGCCGAAGGGCCTGTTCTGTGCTGTACTGTTCTATGTTCTATGTTTGGTCACATCCCGGATGCACCTGTGCACCGATGACTGGGAGATCCCGGAGACGTCCCCGCTCGGAGACTGGAAGGAGCCGGTAGCATAGAAGTTCAGAGCGACCGTCACCTTGATGGCAACCGGGATCGCGTGTCCTCCCCCCGTTCCACGTGGGGCGAGGTGCGACAGGAGTTGACAGATATGTATCACCGTCTGCCTACTCAGCCGGAGTCTTCTCCTGCAGGTGATGTCCGGCATTGTTAGGAAAGAGACCCGGACACGGTACACCCTCGGCTTTGGTCGTCGCCTCTGGCGCCGTGGCTGCACCCTCACTCTCTCCTCTTCCTCTTCCTCCTCCTCCTCCTCCACCCCCCCCCCCCCCCCCATGCTGCTCGACGACTGGCAACTCCTCGGCCCTTCCCTCTGCTGCTGCAGCTGGCCCTGCAGCCACTGCGGGTTGTGGGTGTGGATGCTGCTGCATCTCCAAATCCAGTAGAGCGGCCCCAACCACTGCGCAGAACATCGCCGTTCTGTTCCCATACATCGTGCTAACCTACAGAAGGGTGGTGGGAGGCAGAGAAACGGGACATGTTAGACGGAGGTTAGTCGACACCTCGGCAGCCGCCAGCCATGGGATACCAGTGTGTCCCGGTGGCCTGGTCGCGCTGCTGACACGCGGTCAGCCTAACCCCTGGTCACTTTCTGCATCCAACGGCCAGTAAACTATGGCCTCCTCACGGGTGCGTCAGTGGCCTGTGTCCGGAAGCCACAGGGGAACCAGCGGCCGTGTCCTCGTGACCGGCACACCATGGCATGCTGGCAGACATTTTGCTACGGGGTTGGACGGCTCACTCTCTACCTAACCCCCCCCCTTCGTCGCCCCCCACTGCCTCCCCCGTCGCCCCCCACTGCCTCCCCCGTCGCCCCCCACTGCCACCCCGTCGCCCCCCACTGCCTCCCCCGTCGCCCCCTACTGCCTCCCCCGTCGCCCCCCACTGCCTCCCCCGTCTCCCCCACTGCCTCCCCTGTCGCCACCCACTGCCTCCCCCGTCGCCCCCCACTGCCTCCCCCGTCGCCCCACACTCCCCCGCTCTGGACCCCCTCCCGTTCTCAGGGATGCCTTCCCCGTTGTGGCCAGACTCGAGCGGTGCGCTGAGCGGTGCGCTGAGCGGTGCGCAGAGTGGTGCCCTGACCTCCTCCAAGCTGTCGTCAGCCAGGCCGACTGGTTGACGAATTTAAAAAGCAGGTGTGTTTCACGACGTGCAAACAGGGCGCCATGACGTCGGGACTTCGGCCCATCCGGGCCGGTGAATAGCGGGGGGGGCTATCAGTGGCGATTCTGGTCGTGTCAGGGGCGGGAAGGAGGCGTTTGTCGGGAATGGCGACTCCGACATTTTGCGGGGTTCGGAGAATAGCGGGAGGGCATCGGAACAGCGTCGCCGTAAAAATTTCCGACGCCCGCTATTCTCCGAACCGTCGTGAGTCCGGAGAATCTCGCCCCCTGTATTGGACCGGTCAAACCAGAGGTCGGGGAAGCGACCAGCAGCGTCTAAAGAACTGAGGGGATTCATGGAACAGGTGGGGGGCAAGAGACACGTGGAGATTCGCCTGACCGAGGGCGAAGGAGTTCTCTTTCTTTTCCCATATCCACAGGTTTACTCCAGTATAGATTTGTTTGTGATGAGCAGGGCACTAATCCCTCGGGTGGAGGGGACAGAATATTCGGCCATTGCAGTCTCCGATTATGCTCCACACTGGATGGATTTGCATCTTGGGCTGGAGAGAGGTCAGCCCCCACTATGAAGGCTAGATGTGGGGCTGCTGGCAGACGACGAGGTTTGTGGGTGGATAAGGAGGAACATTAAAAACTACCTGGAAACTAATGATACGGGGGAGGTAGCGGCGTCTACGGTGTGGGAGGCCCTGAAGGCAGTGATCAGAGGGGAGTTGATCTCTATCAGACCCCATAGAGAGAAGAAAGAAAGAGCGGAGAGAGAAAGATAGAAAGAGAGAGATAGAGATAGGGTTTATAATCATCTTGAAAAGAACAAGTTGATTAGCGATAGTCAACACGGTTTTGTGAAGGGTAGGTCATGCCTCACAAACCTTATTGAGTTTTTTGAGAAGGTGACCAAACAGGTGGATCAGGGTAAAGCGGTTGATCTGGTGTATATGGATTTCAGTAAGGCGTTTGATAAGGTTCCCCACGGTAGGCTACTGCAGAAAATAAGGAAGTATGGGATTGAAGGTGATTTAGCGGTTTGGATCAGTAATTGGCTAGCTGAAAGAAGACAGAGGGTGGTGGTTGATGGCAAATGTTCATCCTGGAGTTCAGTTACTAGTGGTGTACCGCAAGGATCTGTTTTGGGGCCACTGCTGTTTGTCATTTTTATAAATGACCTGGAAGAGGGTGTAGAAGGATGGGTTAGTAAATTTGCAGATGACACGAAGGTCGGTGGAGTTGTGGATAGTGCTGAAGGATGTTATAGGATACAGAGGGACATAGATAAACTGCAGAGCTGGGCTGAGAGGTGGCAGATAGAGTTTAATGCGGAAAAGTGTGAGGTGGTTCACTTTGGAAGGAGTAACAGGAATGCAGAGTACTGGGCTAATGGCAAGATTCTTGGTAGTGTAGATGAACAGAGAGATCTCGGCATCCAGGTACATAAATCCCTGAAAGTTACCAACCAGGTTAATGGGGCTGTTAAGAAGGCATATGGTGTGCTAGCCTTTATCAGCAGGGGGATTGAGTTTCGGAGCCACAAGGTCATGCTGCAGCTGTACATAACTCTGGTGCGGCCGCACCTGGAGTACTGCGTGCAGTTCTGGTCACCACATTATAGGAAGGATGTGGAAGCTTTGGAAAGGGTTCAGAGGAGATTTACTAGGATGTTGCCTGGTATGGAGGGAGGGTGTTACGAGGAAAGGTTGAGGGACTTGAGGTTGTTTTCGTTAGAGAGGAGAAGGCTGAGAGGTGACTTAATAGAGACATATAAGATAGTCAGAGGGTTAGATAGGGTGGACAGTGAGAGTCTTTTTCCTCGGTTGGTGATGACCAACACGAGGGGACATAGCCTTAAATTGAGGAGTGATAGATATAGGACAGATGTCAGAGGCAGTTTCTTTACTCGGAGAGTAGTAGGGGTGTGGAACGCCCTGCCTGCAACAGTAGTATACTCGCCAACTTTAAGGGCATTTAAGTGGTCACTGGATAGACATATGGATGAAAATGGAATAGTGTAGGTCAGATAGGTCGGCGCAACATCGAGGGCCGAAGGGCCCGTACTGCGCTGTAGTGTTCTATGTTCTAAAGGCTAGTTGAGGAGATACTCAGAGTAGACAGGAGTTACGCGGAGACCCCCGTGACGGGGCTATTGAAAGAGTGCCGACGGCTGCAGGCGGAATTCGACCTGTTGACCACGGGGAAGGCGGTAGCACAGCTGAGGAAGGCCAAAGGGGCTGTCTACGAGTACGGGGAGAAAGCAAGTAGAATGCTGGCGCACCAACTTTGCAAGAGGGTGGCGGCCAAGGAAATTGGAGAAATACGGGACAAGGAGGGCAACACGGTCATAGACTCAGAGGGGGTGAACAGAGTTTTTAGGGCGTTCTACCGTAAATTGTATGAGTCAGAGCCCCCGCCGGGAGGGGAGGGGATGAAGCAATTCATGGACCAACTGAGGTTTCCAAAGGTGGAAGAGGATCTGGTGGAGGGACTGGGGGCCCCGATAGAGCTGGGTAAAGGGGCTAGGGAATATGCAGTCGGGCAAGGCCCCGGGGCCGTATGGCTACCCTGTAGAATTCTACAAGAAATTTTCGGAACTGCTGTGCCCACTCCTACTAAGGACCTTTAATGAGGCCAAAGAGAGGGGGACCCTCCCCCCAACAATGTCACAGGCTTCGATTTCACTCATCCTCAAACGAAAGAAAGACCCGCTACAGTGTGGATCTTATAGACTGATATCGCTCCTGATCGCCAAACTGCTGGCCAAGATCTTGGCTGCTAGAATTGCGGTCTGTGTCCCTGGGGTGATAGGAGAGGATCAGACAGGCTTCGTCAAGGGCAGGCAATTGAACTCTAATGTACGGAAGCTCCTAAACATCATCATGCTGCCCTCAGAGGGAGGGGAGGCAGAAATAGTGACAGCGATGAACGCAGAGAAAGCCTTTGACCGGGTGGAATGGGAGTACTTGTGGGAGGCGTTAAGAAAGTTCGGGTTCGGTAAGGGGCTCATGGGTTGGGTCCAGCTACTCTACCAGGCCACCTTGGCAAGTGTGTGCACGAACAGGGTGAGGTCGGAATACTTTCGGCTCCATCGGGGACGAGGCAGGGGTGCCCCCTCTCCCCGTTACTATTCGCCCTTGCGATAGAGCCATTGGCTATAGCGCTGCGGATTTCAAGGAACTGGCGGGGGCTGGTTCGAGGTGGGGGGGGGGGAGCATCAGGTCTCGCTTTACGCGGATAACCTGCTCCTGTACATCTCGGACCCACGAGAGGGGATGGGGGAGGTCATGCAGATTCTGAGGGACTTTGGCAATTTCTTGGGGTACAAGCTAAACGAGAAGAAAAGCGAGATGTTTGTGATCCAAGCTAAGGGGCAGGAAAAGAGACTGTGAGAGCTTCCGCTGAACATGGTGGAGAAGAGCTTCCGGTACCTAGGGATACAGGTGGCTCGAAAGTGGGATGCCCTCCACAAGCTTAATCTATCTCGGCTGGTAGAGCAGTTGGAGGGGGACTTCAAAAGGTGGGACATGCTCCCGCTATCTTTAGCGGGGAGGGTGCAAACCGTTAAGATGACGGTTCTCCCCAGATTCATGTTCGTCTTCCAGTGCCTTCCCATCTTCATCCCTAAGTCCTTCTTTCAGCGGGTGAACAAGATCATCTCGGGATTCGTATGGGCAAACAAGGCCCCGCGGGTAAAGAGACTATCTGGAGTGCAGTCAGGGAGGAGGTGGGCTGGCGCTGCCGAACGTTTGCAGCTACTATTGGGCGGCTAATATAGCCATGATTAGGAAATAGGTATTGGGGGAGGGTCGACGTGGGAGCGGTTAGAGGCGGTTTCATGCAAAGGTACCAGCCTAGGGGCACTTGTAACAGCACCTCTGCCGTTTTCGCCGGCCCGCTACACCTCCAGTCCGGTGGTGGTGGCGGCATTAAAGATCTGGGATCAGTGGAGAAGGCACAGGGGGGTGGAGGGAGCTTTAGTCTGGACCCCGACGCAACAATCACTGATTTGTCCCGGGTAAGATAGACGGAGGATTTCAAAGCTGGCATAGGGCAGGCATTAAAAGGATGGGGGACCTGTTCATAGACGGGACCTTTTCCAGCCTGAAAGCGCTGGAGGAGAAATTCAGTTCGCCCCCTGGAAATGCTTTCAGATACCTTCAGGTACGCGCCGTTCTGAAAAAACAGGTGGTGTCATTTCCGCTGCTACCCCACGCAGGATACAGGATAGGGTGGTCTCCGGCATCTGGGTCATTGAGGGGAAGGTGTCGGACATCTGCCAGGACCTTCAGGAGGCGGAGAAGCCCCAATGGAGGAACTTAAGGGCAAATGGGAGGAGGAGCTAGGCGGGGAGCTAGATGTGGGTCTGTGGGCGGATGCCCTAAACAGGGTCAATTCCTTCTCATCATGTGCCAGGCTTAGCTTAGTCCAGTTTGAGGTGGTCCACCGGGCACACATGACGGCAATCAGGATGAGCAAGCTCTTTGGGGTCGAGGATAAATGTGCGAGGTGTGCGGGAAGCACTGCAGACCACGTCCATATGTTCTGGGAATGCCCAGTTCTTAAGGGATTCTGGCAGTTTTGCTGAGGCAATATCCAAGACCTTAGACACGTGGGTTGTGCCGTGTCCAGAGATCGCGATCTTTGGTGTGTCAGACGATCCGGGAGTTCAGGAAGCGAACGAGTCCGACGTATTGGCCTTTGCCTTCCTGGTAGCCCGGAGACGGATCCTTTTAATGTGGAGGGACTCGAAGCCCCCGAGTGTTAGTGATATGGTTGGGTTTCTCAGTCTTAAGAAAATAAAGTTTGCCTTGAGAGGGTCCATGACGGGGTTCTCTCGGAGGTGGCAGCCGTTCCTCGACTTTCTAGGAGAGCAATAATATTCAGCAGCAGCAGCAGCATCCCGGGGGCAGGGGGGGGGAATTGTGACATTGTATTGTTCTTTTCTTTGTATATCTGGTTAACTTTTATTTCATTTTGTTATGTTAATGGCTGCGCACGGTTATACAAAAATTATGTTTTTGACAAAAATATTGAATAAAAATAATTTTTTAAAAAAGAGTCTGAAGAGATAGGAGAGGTCTTGAACGAGTACTTTTCTTCAGTATTTACGAATGAGGGGCCATATTGTTGTAGAGGACAGTGTGAAACAGACTGGTAAGCTCGAGGAGATACTTGTTAGGAAGGAAGATGTGTTGGGCATTTTGAAAAACTTGAGGATAGACAAGTCCCCCGGGCCTGACGGGATATAGCCAAGGATTCTATGGGAAGCAAGAGATGAAATTGCAGAGTCATTGGCAATGATCTTTTCGTCCTCACTGTCAACAGGGATGGTACCAGGGGATTGGAGAGTGGCGAATGTCGTGCCCCCTGTTCAAAAAAGGGAAAAGGGATAACCCTGGGAATTACAGGCTAGTTAGTCTTACTTCGGTGCTAGGCAAAGTAATGGAAAGGGTACTGAGTGATAGGATTCCTGAGCATCTGGAAAGACACTGCTTGATTAGGGAAAGTCAGCATGGATTTGTGAGGGATAGGTCTTGCCTCAAGTCTTATTGGATTCTTTGAGGAGATGACTAAGCACGTGGATGAAAGTAAAGCAGTGGATGTAGTGTACATGGATTTTAGTAAGGCATTTGATAAGGTTCCCCATGGTAGGCTTATGCAGAAAGTAAGGAGGCATGGGATAGTGGGAAATTTGGCCAGTTGGATAACGAACTGGCTAACCGATAAAAGTCAGAGAGGGGTAGTGGATGGTAAATATTCAGCCTGGAGCCCAGTTACCAGTGGCGTACCGCAGGGATCAGTTCTGGGTCCTCTGCTGTTTGTGATTTTCATTAATGACTTGGATGAGGGAGTTGAAGGGTGGGTCAGTAAATTTGCAGACGATACGAAGATTGGTGGAGTTGTGAATAGTGAGGAGGGCTTTTGTCGGCTGTAAAGAAACATAGATAGGATGCAGAGCTGGGCTGAGAAGTGGCAGATGGAGTTTAACCCTGAAAAGTGTGAGGTTGTCCATTTTGGAAGGGCAAATATGAATGCGGAATACAGGGTTAATGGTAGGGTTCTTGGCAATGTGGAGGAGCAGAGAGGTCTTGGGGTCTATGTTCATAGATCTTTGAAAGTTGCCACTCAAGTGGATAGAGCTGTGCCGAAGGCCAATGGTGTGCTAGCGTTCCCTAGCAGAGGGATTGAATTTAAGAGCCGTGAGGTGATGATGCAGCTGTACAAAACCTTGGTAAGGCTACATTTGGAGTACTGTGTGCAGTTCTGGTCACCTCATTTTAGGAAGGATGTGGAAGCTTTGGAAAACGTGCAAAGGAGATTTACCAGGAATTTGCCTTGAATGGAGAGTCGGTCTTACGAGGAAAGGTTGAGGGTGCTAGGCCTTTTCTCATTAGAATGGAGAAGAATGAGGGGCGACTTGGTAGAGGTTTATAAGATGATCAGGGGAATAGATAGAGTAGACAGTCAGAGACTTTTTCCTCGGGTGGAACAAACCATTAGATGGGGACATAAATTTAAGGTGAATGGTGGAAGATATAGGGGGGATGTCAGAGGTAGGTTCTTTACCCAGAGAGTAGTGGGGGCATGGAATGCACTGCCTGTGGAAGTAGTTGAGTCAGAAACATTAGGGATCTTCAAGCGGCTACTGGATAGGTACATGGATTACGGTAGAATGCTCGGGTGTAGATTGATTTGTTCTTAATCTAGGACAAAAGTTCGGCACAACATCGTGGGCAGCCAGCCAGCAGGAAAACACACCAAATCTTCCTGGCCCGACTTAATTTAATTATGTACCCAGGTGTTTTATGCCGTATTGCTACGAAATCCTGCTAATGTTATGTGCAAGAGTGTTCCAACCTGAAACGGTGGTTTTATGTGGTGTATTTATTTTGGATATTCATGAGAAACGCCTGCAGAAACAGTGAGAACTCAAATCTCTTTTTCATTTAGCAGCAAAGAAGTAT